>NW_027466476.1:6892500-6982500 GCF_050575085.1 Anarhichas minor | reverse complement strand
CCTGGGGTTCACTGTATTGCTCAGGTACACTTCGACATGTGACACGTCCCAGTCGAGGATCGAACCGTTGACCTTGCGGTTACCAGACAACCCAGTGAGCCGCAGTCGCCCCTAAAAAGTACAAACAGATGATTATCTCTCTTCTGCTTTGAAGCTTTTGCTGTTGTTTGTTTGAACAAAACTCTGTGGCTCGGAGACCACAGGAACCTGAGAGCTTTTATGTTGGGACCAAACATGAGATGACAATAACACAATAGGTAGGCTGAGTAACAGGGCTGTAGGTCGAGTCCCGCCCCAGGCTGGGCAGCAGAGTCACTTCCAGCTGTAACCTGACAATGTGTCTTGTTGAAGACATCGCTGATCCCTCTCATCTATTTCCCTTTTTCATCTCCCTCTTCTTTGTCCTCTCCTGTCGTCTCCTGTGACTGTTATTTCGTCCTAAAAACCTATTTATTGTCGTGCACGATAATTTTAGGAACCCAGATAGATAAATCTGTTCCGTTTGTGGCTTTGATGCAAGCCTTCCCAACTGCAGCTGCTTGCGTGTTGGTGTAGCCTTGCTTCCCTTAAATCCTTCACTTTGTACACCGTGACGCAGGTATTACTTTGTGTACATTTTTAAAGAACTAAATTTTTAGGAGCTCAGTGATTACAGCAACGGTTGACATCTTGTTTTTGGTTTGCAGCCGTTTGTCCTCGGGACAAAACTGTAGTATTTAGTTTGAAGTCAAATATAAAGAATGCACTTGTTTTTATGTGTTTTTGGAAACCTGCTTTACTCTTAACCTCATCCTGTGCTTGTGTTTCCTCCACAGGAGTGGGGAAGAGCAGTCTCCTCCTGCGATTTGCAGACAACACGTTTTCAGGTGTGTGTGTGTGGTTGTGCCTCAGCCACTGTGGCGTCGTTTCACGACTTTTCTACTTTGCTTTTGGAGGTCATAGCGTTGATTTTTTTTTGTCGGTGTGCGTGTTTGCAGGTAGCTATATCACCACGATCGGTGTGGACTTTAAGATCCGGACGGTGGAGATCAACGGGGAGAAGGTGAAGCTACAGATCTGGGATACGGCGGGGCAGGAGCGCTTCCGCACCATCACCTCCACGTAAGTAGATCCACGCACACACAAGCACATTTATCAGGGGTTGTCTGGTGACGCGAGATATTTTCAAATCTGAAACCAAGAAAAGATATTTGCGGTCCTCAGATTAGGGTTTTATTTGAGGAAACAGTTTGTAGACGACTAGAATGAGTTGGTGCTGCGCTATGAAACTGGGTGGAATTCCCCACACGTCTTAATTACAGATGTGAGAGGGAGGCTCTTAGTCTACTGTGGTGCTACATGACGGCAAGGGGCTGCTCTCATGCTTCTAGTGTGTGTGTGTGTGTGTGTGTCACACTGCTGTCCTGTGCTGTACTAGTTCTGGTCCGTACCAGTTAATGTTGAACCCACATTATTTTTATTGTTGTATTATTTCCCGACATAAGAGAGCAGGAGTTCCGGCTCGTAGAAGTACAGATGTCCAACACGAGCCCCTTCAGCTAATCTAAATCCAAACATTTTTGTCACATCACAGCTGCTCATTACTCTTGAATGGAAACACGTTCCCTGTTGGGCAAGCTTTGGAAACACACCGCATCTTTTGCCGTGACTCCTGCGGCTCACAGCACAGTGCAAATGAATAAAACTGGATTACTTTAGTAGGGAGGACGAAGCAGTAGTTAGCCTGCAGGTGACTGGTTTTAGATCCGTGTTATAACGTTTTGAAGCTTTAAAGTCCCAGTGAATCGGAAGTTAGAGCTTCTTTAGATTCTCTATTGATTTTTTTATAAAGTAGTAGTAATAAAAGTGTTGTAATAATTCAACAGCACCAACTCTGTACAGAACATTGTCCCTGTTACTCCGGATAAAAAAAGTTTACATTGGGACTATTTCTTTGGCGGAAAGTAGTTCAACTTTTAGATCTGTTGATTATTAAGACCAACAGGGACATTATTTTCTGGAAAGACAATCGGTATGTCATTTACCAATGCTGTGAACAACACAAACAAAATACTTTCCCCTCCAAATCTAAGAGATAGATAACTAAAAATCAAAACGATCTGTATGGTCACAAGCTGCGAATTCGAATTCGAAGGATCAAATTGCCACCTGCTAGCCGCTAACTGTCTGTTTGCTGTTTGGTGCTGAGCAGGTAGTGAACAGTTGGGCTTTAGACTGACTGTTGCTTGTGAGAGTAGTGAGAGCGAATCAAAACAGCGGGCTTGTAGGCCATAAAACCAAAACAATGAGCTGAAAGACGCCATAAAGCTCAGTAGAACTGAGAGGAATGATTCTAAATAACAGTCGTGCTTTAGTGTCTCACCGTATCGCTCTGCTCTGATGTCATCTTACCCACTCTCACTTGAATTAAAACCTATTAAACCCACTGTCCACGCCATGTGAGCGTTGTCCTGAACAAGGCCAGCAGGGCATGTTAGATAGTTGATATAACGCACTAGCACCACTGCAGTAATGTTGTTTAAACACCAAAACAAGCCAGAAAGCTTGAAATCCTCTGCAGTGCTGCTGACGCTCCGGCCCCTGAGGAGTACGGTCGTCCTAGTTCTGCAGGAATCCCTCCACCAAGCAGGCGGCCTATTTTGTCTGACTGTTCACTGTGCTGCAGCAGAGTGGCGTGGTGCCTCATTACCTCCTCAACAGTTTTCACTGTGAAGCTGGATCGTAAGCAGAATCCTGCTCCGACGACTCGGGCGGACTGGCCTGAGGTGGCGGCTGTATGTCAGATGTGGCTGACGCACAGCTGCCATTAGCCTCAGGCCCAAATCCTATTTTTTTTATTCTGAAAAGATCTTTAGCAAAGCTGCTTTTGAATGCTGATGCTTCTCCACCTTTTATACTGTATCAAGTTTACAACAAGTATTGACTGTTTTCAGACAAAAACACACAATCATGTCAAATTCACACACGTGCCACATGATGGTTTTACGTTGCTTAAACACTGCTGCTGTAACGCCACAGCCACCGACACACACACACACACACACACACACACACACACACACGTCTGTGTGGAAGTTCTTTAGCGTGAGTGAAGATGACATGAAGTTCCCAATTTGTAACACCTGTTAGTCCAAAGTAAGCCGTAGAGGAACAACCTCAAAAACCGAACGGTTTTATTATCAACATACAATTGAATAGAAACATTTCCAATGAAAGAAACGTGACATTTGTTTTGTATAATGTTGATTATAGTACTTAAAATGAAAGAGAATCGAAGTCGATGGGTTTGTGGTTCAATGCCTGAAATGAGGTCTGTGTTTAACACAAGCTTAAGAGATTTTAATGTTTTGTTTTACGATGTTACTGGTGGTGACGTGAAGTCATGTGACCATAGTGTTGTTCGTTTATTGCCTAACATTGGCTTTATACCTGCGGCGATTGCATTTACGCTTTAAAAATCACAAAAGTGGTGTCCATTTGTGAAGAATATCTTGCTAAACATGCAAGCATCCTAAACGTATATTTGCCACAGATCCTATTTTCTGCAATAATCTAATGAAAAATACCCAGTGACTGGCAATAAGTATCCCCAGTCTGACTCGAATCAAGGTGGTCACATGGTCAGCGCCTGAAACCCTGAGGCCATAAGGGCGCCTCTTGATTGGTGGTTTGTGAAGGAAAAGTCCAGTTTATTAACATTTTATTACCCTGTTTGTGCAGAGTTTTACTGCAGTAACGGTGACTGCAGGTTGGGGCCTGCTGTGTGTGTTTGGTAGTTAATGGTTCTCTATCCACGTCCACTGAGCTCACACACACACACACACACACACACACACGTAGCCATCCACCTCTGCTGTCTGGTGTACTGCTGGACATTGGGGGGGGGCATGCTCCGACAACACCGTATCCCCACTCTGTCCCGCCACGCAGAAACACAGACACACACCCACACATAGTCATTCTGACAAAGGGGTCTTTGTGTCTGTTTGGCGAGTGCAGCTACAGTGAGGATGCCCCCGTTCTGATGCCCGGTGCACGGGTTTACAGTCAAACTGTCCACCGCATTCTGGTTTAGTTGTCTGTGTGGGACCGATGCTGGTCTCAGGCCAGAACTGTTTTAACTTCTCTGGTGACTTACCAACTGATTGTCATGCACTTAGTTCATAACATGTGGTATTCAGGCGTTCAGGGTTACCTAATGTCAAAGGCTGACCGTGTCTCTCTCTCCTCTGCATGTTCAGATACTACAGGGGAACGCATGGGGTCATAGTGGTCTATGACGTCACAAGTGCAGAGTCCTTCGTCAACGTCAAACGATGGCTTCATGAAATCAACCAGAACTGTGACGACGTGTGCCGAATATTAGGTGAGTGTGCACGTCTGCGTTCAGGAAAAAAGCCCAGGCGCTGCTGTCATCTCAGCACCCGTCACCTAAAAATACACCTTGAATCTAGTACACACGTTTTTTCTTTGTATTTGTTTTATTGGCAGGCATTGTATAATTGTTCCCAACTTAGCTCCTGTTACATCACCGTGGCACTATTTTCCATTTTCAGTGGGAAACAAAAACGACGACCCCAACTCCAAGGTGGTCGAGACGACTGACGCACAGAAGTTCGCCGAGCAGATGGGAATCAACCTGTTTGAGACGAGTGCAAAAGAGAACATCAACGTTGAAGAGGTAACTCGTTGTCTCAGACTGACGCCGTGTTCTGTGCGGAGCGGTTTGTCTCGTCTGGTATGCAGCGCAGCTCCGCTGAAGGCACTTTCTGGCATCAACTAAAGATTTTCTTTTACCAGCGGAGACTTGAGAAAGTCCAGCACATAACTCATGTAAAACCACACATTGTGATGACTCTTTTTTTTTTACATATTAAAGGACCAGTGTTCAGGATTCAGTGGCTTCCCTCTGAACCCCAAACAGTTCCAGTGCATCCTACTCACTGAGTCCTACACCGCTATGGAAACATCAATAATCACTGCTCGTAGTAGAGAGAACTCAAGAATGTCTTGTGTGCAGTATAACGTAGTTATGAATATTATATTCCATTTCTGCCAATAAATCCCACCTAAAGCCTACACACCGGACCTTTTTAAACAAACAAAGATGTAATGTAATAATAAGCAGAGTTGCTTTATATTTTTTATACCTTTTTGGATGGAGCCAGCTGTTTTCACCTTTTTCCCAGACTTTATCCTAAGCTAAGCTAACTAGCCGTTAGCTGGAGCGTCATTTTGAACGGACAGAAAGTGGCGTCGACCTCCTCGATCACAGAAATTCTTTGTCGACTAACACTCGTACGATTTTGTAAACTAATCGATTTAGTTGATTTAATCAACAGATCTGTAAAACAGAGTTCCTCCACAAAGAATCGCACTAAAGCACCGCTATGCATCTTGTGTTTACCAGAGAAGTGCTCATAAGTCATTCAACATGAAAAAGCATTAAAAAATGACTCGGTTGACAAAAACGACCGATTAGTTTCACACGCAGATTTCAGCCAGTGGTTTTTCAGCACTGAAGCGGTCTCGTTGCCGTACTCACCACACGATGTCGGTCTGTGTTCTTCTCCTGCAGATGTTCAACTGCATCACAGAGCTAGTGCTAAGAGCCAAGAAGGAGGTGCTCGCCAAGCAGCAGCAGCAGCAACAGAACGACGTGGTCAAACTCACCCGGAACAGTAAACGAAAGAAGAAGTGCTGCTAGCAAACTCGGAAGCCATCCACGAAAAGGCCGGCGGCGTCTTTTCTTCACACATTCATTTACACAAGGACTCAGAGCATCTAAATTAAAAGAGCAGATAAAGATTTAATAAATATACAGTGAAAGATTTAAAAAAAGAATAAAATAAATGGGGAAAAAAATGTCCCGTTTGGACTAACTAATCATGAAGACTTCCAAAAAAACCAGTGTACAGATTTTATTAGAGGTCAAATCAAGTTTTATTTGGAATTGAGCAGATGGGCACTATTGACCTGAGGTCCTCCTTCCTTAAAGGATCTGCGAGCCGACAACCGATCGCCACAATGCTCCGATTTATCTCCACATACACCCCCCCCCCCCCCCCCCCCCCCCCCCCCCCACTCGGTGTCTCATCTCTCCTTCTCATTCCACTGCACACGGGACATTCAGAGTCGAGTCTGACTCTGCGCCTGAGGAGGAGGAGGGTTCACCTTTTTCTGGATTTATTTGTTTGTTTCTAGTTTAATTTGTTTTGGGTGGGGTGGGGTGGGGGGGGGGGGGTGTTTTTTTGGACCGTGCGTCTGAGTGAGAGTGGAGGTCGCACCACCTCTCTACAGTTAAAACATTTCAGACACCTTTGTTCCCACGACTCAGGCCGAGAGATCATGAACTGTTAGATTTTGTTTTATTTGACTTATGGGGGAAGAAACACACTGACGATGACGATTGGTAGACGACCGTTAGCAACTAATCTGATGGACAGAATTGGTGACCTTTCACGTTTTGTTTTTCTTTGTCTATTTGCCAATCTTCCCATCCTTTAACCTCCAATAGTGCTGAGCCAACAAGAATTGATTTTATTTTTTTGTCTCCTTTTCTTTCTTTTCTTTTAAAGTGCGACAGAGCAGTTGAACCCTCTCTGAAAGCACCATTCACTGCAGTCTTACTACTCTTTGCTTTTAAACCTCTACGTCCACCTTTAAAAAAAAAAACAACAAAAAAAAAACAACAACAACAATGATACTGCCAATATTCTACAAAAAAAACAAAATAGCAGCTCAGTGGTGCCCCTCATTTGGACTGTTGCCATAGGGGCGCCTGGTTGGCCATGAGGCAGAGTGAATCAGGATCTGATGGGAACCTGTTGAGTCCTCAGGAAGTGCTCAGGGCTGCCCCCCCCCCCCCCCACACACATATCAGCCCCTCTCACAGCGACGGACTCACCTGCTGCATTTGGTTCATCAAGGGAGCGCGAGGAGGCTCCTGCTCTGGAAACTGTTCTCGTGGTCGTCCAATCCATAGCCGACTGTGTGTTTTGAGCATGTAACACTTTGTTTGAAGGGGTCTGTGAAAGGTTATGCCTGACATGCATCTTACACTGTCCAGGATTTACTGTATTTTCTCAGCTTGCAGATTATTCTAAACAGTTGACTAATGTTAAAGTCTGATGTCATGTTTTTTTCTTTGCTTTCAAACACGTCACCCCCCCTCCCCCTTCTACCTGTTCAATTGAAGTGTTACCTCACAGTGTTTCAGGCCTCCTCCGCGGTGAGTGTGGCAGTTAATGTGAGAACAAATGGAGATGGACTGCAGCTCTGGATCCCAGTGTGTTGGGGCCTGAGCGCTCTTTCTGTGCACCGCCAGGGTTTGTCAGAGGCCGAAGCGTCTGTTACTGACACATTTCTTTTTGTTTTCTTTATTTTGAATTTGGGAGAGCAGTGAACGGAGAGTGCTGAGCTTCTCTTTGGATGCGTTTAGTGTTCGTCCTCTGGGCAGACTCTGGCAGCTGCTTTGGGATCCTGTCACCTCCGGGGCCTAGGAATGGTATCAAATCCCACATTTCTATTCGTTACGTGTATGTATATATAAATATATTTGTGTGTTTATATTCAGTATAGAACATACACACATAATTAGCACACCAAACTGTGCATGTGTAAAACATGCCCCGTGTGGTTGAAACACACACTCGTCAGCTGTGGTTTGCTGTACACTGGAGAAGAAGAGATGTACTATTCATTTTTCCCTACATGAATTTAATCAGTAATAAACGTTTTAAAGGAATAAATATTTGACACATAATGACTGATCTCATGTGTCAGTGATTTTGAGGCTTGGTCTTAACATAATTTTAAACCTGTGTCTTTATTTTTATTTTTTGCTTTCTGTGAATAAAATTGTACGGGAGGAAGTGTGTACTTGTCTTTGGAAGCGTGCTCCTGTCTGTCTTTGGTGTTACGTCGAGAGTTCATCATGTCCAATGAGAGGAGTTCCAGTTTTCACCCGTAGCTGCAACAAGTTTTAAAAAGAAACGTATCAATCATGGTCTGTCTTTGTCTTTCATTTGTCCATCAGGTCTTAGATGTTCACATCACTAGTAACCTCGTACCTGGTTTGTTGGTTGATGGAAAGGCAGGAATTTAAGTCTCATCTGAACATTTTTGATACTGAAACATATATTTTTAATCTTTAGTTTGGGGAATATGAACATGCTGGGGATACCAAAGTTGACCAGATCTTTTTCACAGTAGACACTTTGACCTGTTGAACACAGGTGTTACTAATAACATTACTCGCTGTGTTGCAGTGATGTCGTCGATGGCAGGAGCTCCATCAATGATTCTCCTCCAGCGACAGAATGTCTGCAATTAATTATTTTATTTGGGAATAATAAAGACGAAACGTGCAGTTCATGTTCCCGTATAATGTTAATGCAGCTTGGCTCCTTTTGGCAATATTTGATATTTTGACACGCTGCTTTCATTTCCATCTTTAGAACACGTGTATGAATATGACTGAAGCAAACTTAAAATATTTATATGCTCGATGAAACAAAATCTTTTCGGTCAGGACACACAGTATCATCAGTGGTGGAAGTATTCAGATCTTTTACTTATGTAAAAGTACCAATACGGAGTTAAAAATGCTTTGTTACAAGTAAAAGTCCTGCGTATATATGCTTACTTAAGTAAAAGTACAAAAGTATTAGCTTCAGATTATACCTACAGTACTAAAAGTAAAAGTACTCATAATGCAGAATGGCTCATTTCAGAATAATATAATATTGAATCCATTAATGTGTTCATTTATGTTGCAGCTGGTAATAGAGGAGCTCAGTTTAATGACAAACTGCTCTTTATCCATGATAACATATCGATGTATTGGTTGGTTTATTTCTTGTGTTAATAATGATAAATAATAATAAATCAATCTGAAGCGGTCAGACACATATGGTGCAGTAAAATGAAACTGTGACCTGGTGGTGGCGCTGGATGACTGATAACTAAAGGCATTACAATTCATCCTGGGGGCGACATTTACTTTTTTGTTCCTAATTTAATGGCAAATCAGTAATTTCACTCAAAACTACAAATGTCAACCTCCCTGTGGCGCTAGAGGTAAAGTCAGGGGATCATAAATGTCAGTAGGCCTCATCACCTGGGAACCATTAAACATCTCAGTGAGATTTGTCCCAGTCCAACCAGTCATGTTGAGATAATTCACAGAATAAGTGAAAACTCTCACCTGGTGGTGGCACTGCAGGGAAAGTTCATAGGTCACCATTGGAGCCACACTGCTAGCATGTCTGCTAATAGCTCTTCATTCAAAGCTATGCATATTGAATTCATCCAAACCTTTTTGAATTTTTCTTTAAAAAAATCCTTCTTTGTGTTGATCCATTTGAATAACCAGCTGAGATGCCAATAAGACATCCTGATAGATGTGTTCATGTTATATTATTGGTTTGAGCTTCTTCCTGCTGCTCATTGAATGTGTTTGTTGTTGTCATCATGCGGTCAGTGACATATAATCCTTTTGTACAAATGACATGTCATGCAGCGTTTGTTGGGGCCCTTCTATCTGCTATAATTGTATTCTTTGTGTGGTTTCTCGTATTTCAGCAGAACGTTAGAAGCACGAGCAGCTTGTCTTCAACACGCCCGACTACGAGAACCACAGAAGGAAAGCGTCAGCATTTCAAGGCCAAGTCAGGGGAGACAAGCAGATTGCAAAGTATTTATTTGTACAAAAGAAATCCCCAAAATGCTAAGAAAATTGCATGATAATTATTTTGAATAGTTTGAAGCGTTCTGTAACTGAAACAGTGCCGTTAGTCAGTGGTGAATGGAAGCACTCACACGGAGCACAATGAGCCCACCGAAAGCACTACATTCCAAAACAACATCCGATCAAGTGGAGACAAGCAACGGAGAACACACTCAATGGCATGTCCGTCTGTCACTGCAACACACACACACACACACACACACACACACACACACACACACACACACACACACACACACACACTCACACACACACACTGCGGCAGCATTGGGATGTTTGCCACACTGACACGCAGCTGCAGACGGACTCCAGACAATGCTTTCAAATTCAGAAATGAATCAGTACAGTGTCTTAAAACAATCAAACGAGAAACAAACGGTAATCATGATACAATGTGGACAGAACCAAAAATGTTACAACTTATTATTTTTCTAACAAAAAACGTGACATGAAGTGAGACGATTAACAGTCCGGTTATGGCAGCAGCGACTGGTGTTTAATCCAAGTTTCCCTCCGCTGCCAATCAGCCAATGGAGGGGAATCCCAAACTACAAACAGCTGGATGTGAAGGGTCAGTGTTCTTAATTCACCCACTTTAACACTTTCCCTTCAGACAGGAGCACTGACAGAACTTTCTAATAAGGAACCCTTTATACAGAGTATAAACAATAAATACAGCATAATCTGATTCCTGGAAGCTTGTGAAGTTAGATTTAGAATTGCAAACATCTTGATATTCTCATTATATTACTGTTTGGATTGGTCTTGGTTATTTTATGGTTTAAATTATCTTTTGGGTTGTTTTAGGTTCCATTTAAGTTGATTTTAGGAAAAAATCTGAATACATTTCTGTTTAACTCTGATCTTTTTTATTGTGTTATCTTATATAGTTAATCTGTTACTCATTGTTAGTGCTGCCTACCTTGGCCAATACATTCTTTAAAAATATATATATTCTTTTATGTTATTGGGGTATGGAAGCCATGAGTGAGGAAAAGAAAATCAGTTTTCTAAATCTGATCTTAATGGTTTTCTCTCCTGTGTTCATTAAGAATAAATGTTCACCTGTAAAACTGGTAGAGAAAAAGTTTTGTCAGGTGAATTTTTTTTTTTTAAGATTAGTTTTTATTTGTTGTTTGCAGTGCACCACAACCCAATCTTCTAAATTGGACTAAATGTTTTTTTCCAGGTGAGTTTTGATTTTTTCATGCACTCTAAACACAAAGTACATATAGTGTGTGTTATCCTGTTATGTCAGTTTAAACTCTCCTGGAAGAACATGAATGCTTGTGTTCCTATTTAGAACATGGGGTACTAGTGCACCTCAGCCTCTTGTGGCCGGAATGAGTAAACACTTACTGTTTTCACAGATGAATAAAGAAAAAAACTAACGTAGAAAAATTATCAAAAATGTTTTCCCGCCTGTTTCACAGATTACATTTTTTTTAAGGAACTTAGAAAGATTGTCCTGCAAACCCATGTTTTCACCAGTTCTTAGGTCATACACACAGGAGTTAACTGATTTAGAAAATGGATCACCAGAATAAGGCTTCCCTGGTTACATATAAAAATCTGTTTAGCTCTTTAACTCATCAGGAAGACTTATAAATCACATGACCTCTGATCTCCTAGAAAGGTCTGCAGGGCACTTAGAAAATTTATTTATTAACGGTAATGCAGACCGTTGTCTAGCCTGTTGTAGGAACCCTTAATTAATGACTTTTTTTAACAGTTATATTTAGAGATGATGTTCTAAATGTTGCTGTTTGTTTATTAGAAAGTGAGAAACTCTTGACTCCTTAATAGAGATTTTTTTAAATGTAGACTGACTTAACGTTAACGTAAAGAGTGAGTTATCAGGAAGCGGTACCAAGAACTGAATTTCCATTATTTGGGGCACTCTTGGATTAATAATCAAGATTCATGAGGCTTCTTGGGGTCTTCCCGGTTAGTTACGCATCATCTTGGTGACTAATTTGGGTGAAACTGGTACTCATGAATCTCTCTCCAGCTCTACTGCATGCCACATCCGGACAGACATACGTATCAGTGATAAGTTCCACCTCATCAGTGGAATTCCTGCTCACCGTTAGGACACACATGAAAATATCAGCCTAGAAATAACAACACACAGGTATATTTCCCCTAAAAAAAGATTTTCATTCAAAAAGGTATGCATTTTTTTCTTATAAATATAACGATTTTGTCCAAACCTATTCAACTTTTTTATAAAAAAATCATTCTTTGGGTTGATCCTTCCCAACAACCAGCTGAGATGACGAGAAGACATCTGCATATAGGTTTGCACAGCTGCATTAGACACGAGTACAAACACAGACGGACATGAGACATCACGATGCCACACTAAGTCATTCATGCTCGGAGATTTCAGGTCAACACATACTGTATTACTGATGGAGTCACAGATATGTCGCCTAAAACGGAAGCCCGACAGATAAGAAATCAAAGTGCCCATGAAGTATTGAAGCAATGAGAATGGAGGTAGACCTTTTCTATGAGCAGTGAACCAAAGCAGCTCAGACCTGGAACGAGGAAGTTTAGTGAAGTTTCTGTACAACAACATGCCTTCTAATGATCAGAAATTCAACAGGCTATTGTTGAGCTGGATTGATTGAGAGTTGATGAGCATTCTACATAGTTCTTCCTCCTTCTCAAGCTGATGTAAACATTTTTTTAAATTTGGTCAACTAGGGAGATGATTGACATCACGAGGACAATGTTGGACAGTTTTTTCTTTGAAAAATGATAAATACTTTAAATGTTAAGTATAAAGTGAACTGTGGAAACCTGGACATGACGATATCACTAACTTCAGTCACCCAAAGGTTTATTCAGATGTTGGAGATGAGCATGAAGGCCTCATAGACTTCACCACGGACCCACAGGCCTGACTACAAAGTGCTGGTTTTGAAACACTCACTCAGTTTAAGGATCCTCAAGCTTGATTATGCCTCTTTAGCTGCTAAACGCTCCACCGTGTTCACCGGGTAGCTGCTAACTGTCTGCCGTTTGATGCTGAGTAGACGATGGTCAACCAGTTTATAACAGCTTTTTGCAGAAAACAGCTGCCTACTGCTGTTGAACCAAAACAGGCCATAAAAACCAAACAATGAGCTAAAAAAAGATAAAACACTCGTGGAGCTGATGGTGATAATTCTGTGGGTTTGACTATGAGTTAACCCTTTCACATTACACATGGTCTACGTAAAAAAATATTGATTAGTGCAGCTTTATGAAAGTGCAATAGGAAGTGCAGAAAGTTTATTTTTTTTCTCACTTTGATTGGCGGTTTGGGCCATGGGCATTGCACCACGGTAAATCCTCACTGTGGAATTCACCTGCACAGCTGTCAGTAAAAAAATAAGCATTCTTTTTTTATAATTTGTCCTGTCAGATATGCAGCACACTATGGTGCTGATACATCAAGCTGTTGCCTCATGTTGTGAAAATCCCCTGAACAAATGAATAAACCTGAGAGATCACATGTGGGCTGGCTGCAACGTCGTATTCTGACAAAGAGCTCTGCCCCGCTACCCTCTTCTTTCTCCACAACCCTGCAGTGTCCCATACATCCACCCGTCTTTCCCCAGACTCCCTGCCCTGATAACTGGGATGCATACAGTAACAATTTATACATAGTGTTCCCTCTCTACAGAGTTGGCAGTGGGCTAGTAGAGATGGTCGTAGGCACTAAAAGGAAACCTTCCTCTTTGGAGGTAAACTTTGTGACCGTGTTCCTGTTCTGTAAGACCGAGACTCTCTATGAGAGGAGCTGAAACCAAAGCCTCTGGGGAACTCCTATTCTTATATTTCTATCTCTCATTGTCAGCCGTCACCATTTAATCAGCGAAGAGAAGAGTAATGGGACAGATAAAGTGCAAATGACCCCCCCCCCCCCCCACCCTCCCCAAACTTCAGTGTGTGCCACTGCCCGTCTTTGGCTGTGTTGTTACCCTTATACTGTGATGTCACGCCCTCCTTCTCCCTCGCCTCGTCCGTCTCTGTCTGTCTGCTGTGCTCAGGACCGGTCCAATGGGGCTCAGTTCTTTTTGAAAAAAGAGAAAAGTCTCTTGTCCCGGTCGGAGATGCGGTGAGCTCGTCTGGAGGACTGACCGCCGTGTGCCCTCGACGAGCCCGACAGGGAGGTAGGGGCTGAGCGCCACTCGTCCTGGTACTTGTCCATCAACTGCTGGTCAATCACTCTGTGCATATCATCCTAAAGCCACGGACAAAGAAGGTGAATGAGAGAAATACAGGAGAGCAATGTCATGCAGAGAGGGTCAATGGTGGAGTGGTACAGGAAGTTCTGGGGAGATCGAACTCATTGATCAAATTACCTGTTGGGCATTGATTACAGAGACACTACAACCACTTTTCATCCCTGTCAGATCATTTGTTGTTTGCTTAATATTACCTGGCCTTGATTCAACTTTTGTTTTTTATTTAGGAACATGTGCCAAAAAGCACAAAACTAAGAAATAGATATATGATGTCACTTCACACAGTGCCGGACTTCTAGCCCGACCATTATTGTTTTGCTCGAGGACACTTCGACTCGTAGACTGGACATCCAACCAATTCAATTACATGAACACAAACCAGTTGACGCACAGCCGGCTTGTAGCTCTCAGCGCCCCTGGAACTCTGTAATCCTCAACCTTTCAGTTTGTGACCCCTTGAAATGAAGCAATATCGCAAAGAGTTAAAAAGTAATTTTTCCTCTCGGATGACTTGATTTGAATAGCTTTTAGAGGCCTAAAGGAGGTAAAAAATAATTCAGTAATTCAAAAGAAAATGCAAACATTAGAGCTAAGTCTGAAATAAAAAAGACGTGTTAAAGAAATATATTTTTTTCTCTTCCCTATCCTGTTAATGATCTTGTGATTTACCGTTTGACTCTGTGGAGGAGGAACCACTCTTCTAAATTACTCCAAATACTTAGATTTATTTAATGGATGAAAAAAGTTGCCATGCTGGTTGTTAGTGAGATAAAGCCACCAGAGGGCTCTGACAAGCTGCTAAATTAAACTGGCAACTATTGTTTGGAGACTAAAAATATGTACTTTTTATATGAATACACACTTTTTATTAGTCCTTTTTACTTTGGGTGTCACCTAATAACTAAACAACACCCACGCTTTATGATCTATTGGGTATACTGGAGTGTTTTTGGTGTCTGTGTGATCATCTCTCAAAAGGTAAGATGACCAGTGGGACCAATCTCCAAAAGAATCTTTAGGGGATACAGGTGTGTGGAGAGAGGAGACAGAGGCAGGTGGAGAGAGCGGGTGGTGGGTTTGGATGGTTCTCTTTGGTGGTTTAATGGTTTCAGAGAGAGAGGAAGCTGGAATGGGCGTTTCTCCTGAGTCAGTTAACCGTGGCATGGAATGGCTCAGCATGGCGTATATAGTCGGGTTAGTGCAGGGTGAAACGGCGAGATTGGCGCAGCTCGAGCTCACCTCTAAGGCAGGAGGGGGAGGGGTACCACAGAGGAAGTAAGGGTGGTACGGAAGCTGAGAAAGGCCACTAGATCAGAAACCACAAGAGCCAAACAGTAAAGAGCCCTGAGGAGGCAAACTGTGGGCAGGGAGAAGAGAGAGGAAAGAGCTGCTAGTTACAGATGAGGGAGGGGAGGGAGGAAACACATACACACACACACACACACACACACTCCTGTATCCTCAGGCTATGTGATATGTTTCCTTATGGACACCCATTAAGGACGAGCAACTGACATGCACCCTCAGAAGTTAGTGGTTTAGTGTATGTGTTAAAAAAGACTGACTAATCTCAAAATTGATGCAGAAACTACATTTACAAAATAGCTTTATTTATGTAACAACCTTAAAATAGCTGTTCCAAAGTTCTACAAAAGGACTACTAGGCTTTTACGAATGTACCGCTCGTGACGTTTGACCCACCTGCCAAGCCTCCAGCTGCTGCGACAGGTTGAGCTTCTGCTGGATGGCGTCCAGGAGCTGGCTATTCAGAGACATGATGTCTATTTTACACTTGGCCAGCTCCATCTCCACCGCTTTCTTCCTGCAGGACACACAGACATGACATCCCACTAGCACGAAGGCCCTACAGAAACTAACACGGTGATGAATGTAGAACAACTCTTTAAAGCAATAGTTCAACATTTTGGTTAATACGCTTATTCAATTTCTTGCAGGGAGCAGGCCGTTAGTTTAGCTTAGCATGAAGACTGGAGGCAGAGCGACACAGTTAATGATCTGAATGTTGTGTATTGCTTAAGAGTGAGCTGTTATTGGTGTTTTGGGCAGAGCTTCCTGTCTTTATGCTAAGCTAAGGTAACCGGCTGCTGGCTGTAGCTTCATATTTCATGTGTAACAAAGAAGCATATTTCCCGATCTATAATCTGTATTTTTTTAAATAATTTAGCAGAAGTTTAGTTAATTAGCTAGCTATCTTGTTTTTTTACACCGTGTTTTCATGCTACACTGGTTAAAGAAATTCAACACACGTGAGAGAAGTTTGCTTCTGCCAGAAAAAAAACTTAAAAACTTTTAAGAGACATATCCCCAGATCTCAGCAAGACATGATTAAATATAATGTTACCAATAGCAACAATAGCCAAACTATAAATAGAAGACCCAAGTTGGGATAGAATGGATTATCCTTTACACTTTACATTAAATTGATGAGGAAAGTCATGTGACATGAACCTACTTGGTTATGGCGTCATCTCTGTCTCTGATGGCAGTCTGGAGCTGCTCACTGGGTTCTCGGACTTCAGCCATCGTCCTCATCCGCTCGTTGTCCTCCCGGAGAGAACACATCTCTACCGAGAGCAGCGCCATCTGCATTCACATGGGAGAATGATGCGGGCGTGTAAGACGCTGGCCTCATAAATTCAAGATAGCGTGAGTCCACGTTACACAAGGGCTGTCTCATGTGTGAGACTGATGTTTAATCGACCCACTTTAACAGGAGCATCCACTGACCCGTGTGGGTGGAGCTTATTTTGTGTAAATCATGTTAGATGGCACTTTAAGCCCACAGGAGAGAGAGAGAAAGCTGTCCTGACAGAAAGAGGACAAGGTTGAAGCAATTTCCCAAATTACAATCAACATGCGTCAAATTCCCACTGCCACACAAACGGGTGAGGACTACATCTGCACTATGTTGTCTAAATGTTATTCTCAGACATGAGCCCTGCTTAATGCAATTCTATTCAGACGTCTTCCTTCTGCTCGTGCTTTAACCTCTTAATGTATCACCTGATCACTTATGTGTTCGTAACACAGCATCTACATGTGTGCGCACATGTTCAGTACCTGATTGTGCAGCTGTAGCGCATCATCTCCGTTGCTGCGTGTTTTGTCCTGCTCAGTTTCGTACAGCTCTCTGACTTCCCTCAGCTCCTCTCCCAGCTTCCTCACCTGCTCCTCCAGAGCCTCCTCATCACTGCGCCGCGAGCCCTTTAAAACACACAACACACACTCACTTTATATGTGCTGTTACCGCCCACAGGTTATTAATGTCAATAGGCCCACTGAGGCTCCATCCTATCAGAGTATTATTAAGTCATCTGTGTTTGAAGCATCTTTGTCATCACCAACTTTCGTTTCATTGGGTATCTCTTTTGGTAATAATTTATTTTATGGGTCCCAGAGGTTCCTAATAACTTTTACAACAGGAATTGACGTGCATTTTCTTTCAAATTTTATGGGTTTCTTTTTTAGTGCAAGTCTTAGTCAAGAAGTGATTATTTTCCTCATGTCGTGCAGCCCTACTGGTTGCCAGTGAGTTCTTCATTACCGTGGACTCGTTGCCGTCCAGCAGATTCTGTGTGAGCCTCCGTAGCTCTAGCAGGCTGGTGTGGAAGCTCCCTGTAGGCACATCCTTGGCTGAGGACGTCTCCGAGGACTCGTCCATGGAAGAGTCGGTGGACAGCGCCGAATCTGTGACGTCGTTTCCCCGGAGATGAGAGCAGAGCGAGCGAACTTCACAGTAGGCCTCCCATAGCTGAAGACGCAGCTAAACGGACAAGCCGGGAGGGGGAAGAGTGTTTACAAAAGCACAGCAAAGTATTTGACAGTGACTTTCTACTGTAACTACCTGCTCTCTCTCCTGCTCCTGCTCCTCCTGCTCCATGCTCTGTTCTATCTCACACAGCAGGCTGGACGGGTGCGGGGTGAAACTATGGAGGCTGTGCTCCTCCGTCAACTCCTCCAGCCGAGTAGTCAGCTGCCTGTGGGACACCTGAACCTCCTGAAGCTCCAGCTGGCTCTGCCGTAACTGGACACAACAGAGAAATTAAAACTGTGACTTAACCGTGCAAAGTAAAAAGTAAGCCCCTGATGGGTCAGTTGACTACTTTAAGGACTAATTTAAGATCAGCATTGAAGAAGGTAATTGACTCACAATATCTAGAGAGGCGGAATGCCTCAAAGATTTGATCACTAACATATGTTTGTTCATGTGTCCATACCTGTAGGTCCTTCTGGTGAGACTGCCTCTCCAACACCAGCGTCCTCTCTCGGAGGTCGTCCACTGTGTTCTGCAGCAGCTCGTTCTCCTCCAGCATGGCGTGCGCCCGACGCTCCAGCTCCATCTTCCTCTCTGACAGCATCTTAATCTAACGTGTCAAACGGCACCAGTCAGTCACTGCGCCACGGGAAATAGGCATTGATTGGAAAACCAGAGGATTGTTTCGATTTCCTGGCCGATAGCAAACAGATGGGCAGCTATGGATCTGATTAAAGGCTCAATTTTGTTGTTTCCCTTACTCTGAGCCAAGCTGGGCTCTTACACAAGATTAAAAAGTACTCCCACTGGCCTAAAGAATGTTTGTTGCCTAGCACGGACGTAGGCGTCAGTTGCCACCCTCGTCTTCAGGAATGCCTTAGTGATATGTTAGCATCCCCACAAAGCTTGATATCAGCTTACTCCTCACCATCCATGTCTAACGGCCTCCAACAGAGTTCCTCATGAATTGTTTTCCCGTGTAGCTGCCTGAGTAGCTCTCCCCATTAAACAAACACCAGCTCTCGTTCATTTTTATCCCTCCTGCTTTTGACCTACATCTGGTAACCTACTTCACAGTGCAGGAGCTTACGTTTGGATCAGTTGTTTTCATTACCATATGAGCGTCCCCATTGCCAGGCTCTGGATATTTTTGGGCTGCTACGGTCTCTTGCTTCACACAAATAGGTCAAAAAGCCATTAGTCATCAGCACACGTCGTATAAAGGCAAAGCATTGGAAAAGTGGGAGCACCCAGACATTGCAGTATCTCAGCTAAATATAGAGCGGTAGCCTTTTCTCCCAATTATAGCGCAGGCTCTGCAGTCTGGGTGTTTTCTGTCTGGCTTTGAAGAGAAGCTACGGGGAAATCTGATTTGTTGTTATGCTCTAACACTACCGTTGTTCATGACTTATCTGGCTGATATCATACATGACACAGCTGACATCACAACACATCATGCTCCGATAACCAAGCATGTTGTTTATGTTCGATGTCATGAAACAGGGATTGCCAAAGGATGTGGAAAAGTCGAATAGGGATTTACTTTGGGTGACAACAGAGCTGAGTTTCTTTAATATTAAATTACTTTAAAAGTAAAATTCTAAGGTATTAGAGGTGCTAAATTCCAAATTTGGATTCTATTCTATCTATGATTGAGGGATTACCTCCACACAGCTCTCAACATGGCGACGGCTGAGCCGGCAGCTCGCAGCTAACGATGCTAACTGCGTGAGCAATGCAAGCAAGGGCAACAGAGTTAACAGCGTTGACCTGGATGGTGGGACCGAAGGACCGTTACTCTCCCGCGATCAGCCAGTGGGGGCACACACACTGGGACACACATGCACTAACATGCACGTGCGGCCGGACCGGCTACGTACACAAAGCACAGAGAAGCTCTGATTACAACACACACAGAGGGAGAGCGACTTCATTCTCTGCTCAGGTGGACATTACTCTCCTATATCTCTACACTGCAAATAGTTGTTTGCTGCTATATTAATGCTCTCATTATCAAATGTATCACCTTTAAAGTTATATGAGGTCAAAAGAGTCAAATATTTCATTCAGCATCTACCCTAACAAATAACAGTACTTTGGTTTATCATCAAATCATTTCATTGGGAGCGGTGTAATTTCCAATTCAAAAGAAAATAATGGTGCAATCCTAAACTGTTGTTTTACAAGACGTTACATGCAGCATGCAATCTGACCGACAGACAGCGTTCGGTAACCACTCACTTCTAGCCCTTGCTGCTCCAACCAAGAGGGAAGGAGGAATGGGTGAGGAGAGAGATAAAGAAAAAGATTACAGAAAGAGAGGAAAAGTAGTTTGAGAGTAATCCCACAACTGCCCCGACAGATTAAAACCCTGCGCAGTGGATGAAAGGTGAACACCATCTTCTGAAAAAAAGGGGATTGATTGAAAGCAGCGTTTCCCTTTAGTGGAATTTGATTCCACCTATTTTTTACCAGAAACTTCAACTTTGAAGCGAGGTTATGTAATTTTTGCTGAAAAGCAGCCCTTGCAAGTGGTAATTGCACATTAATGGGACACCGAATTTTTCTTCATTTCAGAGTCAACTGTTTTGAAGACGCCGTCATCCGGCGACCAGACTGAGAGAAGATACAATGGCACCAAAAACAGGAAACAACAAACATGGTGTGGTACGATGCATGTTTACATCTTGCTTTACCTTTAAGATGATTAACTGTAACATGTTTGAATATAATACAACAGCAACACAAGTAGAAAAGCGACATAAAGTCAGTTACACGTCAATATCTATCTAGAGTTTGCTAACGTTAGCTAACACTATTCACCATTAGCTACTGGTCCAAGACTGTAGAAGCAAAACTCCTGAGTGTATTGAATTGAACGGGGCGGCATTTTCTTGCCAATGAAATAATCTGTTAATTTGCATAAAGGAAAATGTGTTAATAATACTTCTCTCAAACATTAGTCTCGCTTTCTTTGGGATCTGCTGTCACCTTAAGCACTCAGGCTTCTTGCTAAGTACCAATAATTGCGAACATTGAAAAAGTGCAAATCAAAAGTACCCAACTGCTCAAGCTGAGTGCACTCTGACAAGTACAATTCAATCATTTGCACTCTATGAAGGAAAAATGGTGCTGATAGCTGCTCACCTCAGCCTGTAGAGTCTCTAGTCGAGTCATGTGCTGGCTTGTAGACATACTCTTCTCCCTGAAGTCGTCCCGTAATGAATGGACCTGAGTGGACAGCTGCCTCTCCACCTCTGCAGCCTGGATGGAGACAAACAGACAGAGGAAAATAGGGTCAATATTTGCCTTACATGTGTCTACTCCTAACACTTAAACATTTAGCACTGCAGTGGCAATAGGTTGTCGAAATTGACACAATTCAACTCGACCCCCAACAGTTCAGTTAAAGTAGCTATTTTAGCGTCTTCTTTTTTTCATTTCTAAACTTAAAGTCCTCCGAGCCAACCGACACTGACTCAAGTGACATCACGTGAGGACATTCATCAGACTTCACACAGACACTTGAGACACTAAAGGCTTCATACAGTACTTATGCAGTAGACCTATAAAATCACGTGATTTTACATTTAATTATTGTTCACGGTGACGTTGACATAACAGCACATTGTTATATTATAGTGTTATATTTACTGCTCAGTTAAATAAAAAGATTGCATAGCCGCTCTTTAGTCTGTGTTCCTGTCCTAAGAGACTGAGGTGATTTATTGGAGTCTGATGTGTAAGCACACACACACACACACACACACACACACACACACACACACACACACACACACACGTAAAGAGGCCTAAACCCACTGACGTTCATCATGTACTCAGTGACATTTGTAAATCAGTTATTTGTAAATCAGCCCTCCCAAATATGTAAATGGCGCATGTGATTGCTGTTCCTCTGAAAGGCCATTTTTACCCACGTCATCGTCCTTAAAAACCTTGAACACTCAGTATTTGTGCAATCCAGCCCAGCAGCAGACTCGGTGCATCAGTTGAGCTTATTGGACAGGTGGGATCAGGCCACACAGAGCCTGACTGAGCTTCATTAGCATAGCGCTGCACTCAGGAAGCTTCAGTTCTCGTGTCATCACTGCCATGGCAACAGCAACATCTTTAAAACCACTCACTTTTTACGGCTCACTGAAGAGACATATTGTAAATATGTCAAAAAACACTGTACAAAAGGGAGCAGTTGATTTGCACACTCACTGAATACAAATAATTTTTTATTACTGTAGCAAGCAGTGCTCAACTCTAAGCAAATCATCAGCAGTGCTGAGTACAAATGTAGATGACTAATGTTTGTCTGAAGTACAGCCTCTAGGTGGCACTACACACTGCTGCCTCTCCTCAAGAAGCTCGCTGAGCGATGTGAGGAGGCTCAACAGCTGGTCGTGGTGGTTGTAGTCGGTGTGTGTGTTCTGAGGCTCCCCTCTGAACGGTTACTAATAATGCAGCACTCCGTGTGATTTCAAGGAACGCCAAATATGTGTGCCAAAAGGTCAAAATGTTCTCCTCACATAAAACGTTTCAAACACAATGGTAGATGTTGTTGTTTTTTCATTACAATAAAGGAATTCATCACCCACCTCCCAGTGTTCATTCCAGAATAGAATGTTATGTATCCCAAAGGTACACGGCACTAAAACCGTATATTGACACAACATAATAACAAAATAACTTATTTTTTGATGGTGGTTGGATTATTTCCAACACTCTGTAAAAGTAAATCTCTTCCCTGTGTATCCATTCGACGTGGATTAAATGATAACTTCTGGGAAGCATTGTAATTATTATACTTTGAAGTTTAATACATCCCAAAAAATTAAAAAAGTGTCTGTTAAGTTGCCATTCACAAAACATAATGATAATGGTTAATATTGAGTGGATGGACGACTAATTGATTATGTAGTTTCGAAGGATCTTAAACAAACTCTATGTGTCTCAAATATGAATAAATATGAATGCCTTCTATTATATTTCTATGGTATAACATTTAGGATTGAAAGGTGACACATTGTCTGGGAAATTAAGGTTTCTTTACAATTCAACTATTTCATGAAACACAATGTGGACGGATCAGGGCAAAGATATGAATAGAGTTACTAACCATACAACACACTGAGGGATATGACTTTTGTCATGGTCCTGGGATTGGTTGTAGTCTGTTTCCTGTTTTATTTTGAAAGTTCACTCTCATCGTGTGTCATGTTTTGTTTTACTTCCTGCCTCTGTCTTTTCCCCGCCTGTTTTCTACCACACCTGTTTCATGAGTTGATTAGTCTCTTGTGTATCTAGTCTGTGTGTTTCCCCCGTTTGAATTGACAGGTTTTCTGCATTAGTTGCTTGTTTCTAGCTTTGCTCCTAGTGTTCAGTTTTCTTCAGTGTTCCTGGTTTGTGTTGGATTTACTTTTATCTGTCTGTTTTTGGACTCGAGCTGTAAGTCATCTTTTGCATGTGAACTCATTGAAATTCATGCCTGCTGCCTCCCCATCTTTTCATCTGCGTTTGGGTCTAAACTTGCTATTCACAGAACTGTGACAGTTACGACCTGCTACGGAAACACAGAAGGTTTCACAAGGAAGAGACGGATACTCACAAAAAAGACATTACTGTAAGGCTGATCCTCCAGGGAAAAAAGCAATGGCTTGACATTGTTCAGGAAATTATCTGATGAAAAAGTTGACCTAGTTATCTTTTGAGAGTTAAAAAGAAATTGGGTAAAGTGGATCATTTACATGACACTGCATGTCTGAGTATCAGAACTTACATCCACATATAAAAGGCTTTCCATCAACATAGAGATTCTATTGGTATATGTACACACTTTGTTTGTTTTCCTCTGAATTGTCAACTACCTGCGATAGAAATGCAACTTATGCGAATTATAGCGGTGCACAGTTTACTACTATTCATATGTGCCCTTAGCTGCTTGATTGCGCTGTGTGATATTTGATGGTAGTTGGTATTGCATGTTTCATGTTTCTGTAGGCGTATGATCAGTATCATTTGCATATATGCATTTGAGAATTTATTGTGTTTTTTCAACTTAAAACTTCACCCCAATGAACTTTCTTTCTATAAAAAAGAACTACTGTGGACTTAAACAGTGGAAAACCTTTATAAAAACAAAAGAAAAAAGAGATCTCAAATAGGAGTTGAGATGTCCAGTGCGTCGTCGGTTGTTCTCGAAGCCATTTCTTTCAAGTTAAGCAGACATTGAAGCGAAAGAGCTCAAATAACTCGACAGTGATTTACTGTCTGGTAGCCAGATGTGCGGTTCTATGTGACAGCTGCATGATCCTGTCTCTGTATGTGGGAAACGGGTCACAGCGGTTTCGTGACATCTGACCGACTGGCCCAAGATGCTGAGAGATTGCGGTCTGCGCTGTGGTTTCTCATCATGATCTCAGACTGCCTGATTTGCAGATAGTCTCTTAATCTGCTCATACGTTTCTCAGATCCCAGATCAGGCATTACAGGACGAACGGGGGAAAATCGGACTGCTGTGATAGAATCCAGGGCAGCAAAGTAGGGCTCAGTAGAGAGACGCGTTTCTTTAAGTCCCCTAAATACTAAATACTGTAAATTAACTTTCCAGAGGAGGGCTGGAACTTGGAAGGTAGACATCGGTCCTGTTGATTCAGTCTGTGGCTGTGGAACAATATCCAGCAGATATGACTGCAGGTGCATTTTTTTTGGATGAGGGGCACAACTTGGCATCAAACTATCTGTATCCTTGTGCCACTTGTGTAGAGCGCATTCCCATGGTAACGCCACACGGAGTTTCAATTTGCATGTCACTCTGGTTGTCACGGCAACCAGGGGTGAAGTGGGATCGGTTAGAGCTGCGACAAGTGGTCTCGATGCTTCTGGTATTTTCCTTTAGTCACGTTCACTGCCTTGTCTAGACCGAGGATGGGCAACAAACTGTTGCATAACAAATGCCGAGAGTGACGGTACGGGCCAATCGGAGAGCTGATCCTGAGAGCAACAGCTCCGGTGACTAGATGTGAATGAAGCTGATGGCTGGACAGATGCCCAGGGAGCGTGTCCAACGCTGGCTAGATGTTGTAAAACAATCCTGTGCGAAGCGTGATGTGGATATACTGTACTGACGAGGCCAGACACAACATAGGTTGCCAACTTTCTGCTTTTGTCATTCCAATAACACCTTGTCCCTTGAATTGTTGTCAATGACAAGTCAAGAAAATGTAATTACTCCTCCTCTATAGCCTCAAATAAACTATTTTGAGTCACTGGGGGGGCTGCTGTCATTAAGTAAGTAGAGGTTGAGGGAATTAGAATTGACTGTGTTCATAAAACATGCACACTTGTGAATCCCCAGCCTTTTCTGAGCATCTGTGCTAATGTAATTAGAGAAAGGTCCTCTTCCGGCTGGTTCACTCTGATCAGATTAGGCTTGAGGAGATTGACTGTTCTCACACTAAAGATCTATACAGACCAGCACACACCTCCTAGGCTCTACTCCAGGATCTATTTTCTCTGGGTGTATTGAAAATAATGTGCATTTTCATCACGCAGTATTGGAAGATTCACTCACACATGCACACACCCAAAGAGGAATAACCACAGGTGGTATATGTGTCATCCCACGATAAGAATTTTAGATCTTCTTTGTTCACCTGCTGTTATTAATTAAGTAAAGTATGGACTGGAGTTGTTTTGGTTCCTGACTGAATGCATATGGCGAGGCTATTAGCAGGGATTATAGCCTAATCCCCTCAGCGCTGTATTTTACCCTGTAACTGACATCACATGGAGTGCCCTGCCTCCTCAAGGTCATCCCACTGCAGCCAATTTAAGGTTCTGTTAAGAACAGATTCTTAAGTTGTTAGTGAGGCGGTGCACTGTTTTTATGAATCTCATTTTTGGCTGCAAGATTTGCTTCAGAAATCCCTGGCAGTTGTATATGGAGGACAAAAACTTAAATACTTTCATACATAAATGCTGAAATAAATGAATAGTTTACATGTTGGTAATCTGAAAAAAAGAAATGTCTTCAGTTTCTTTCTGTAAATCTATTTTTATATACAGTATTTCTGAATTTTGACACATTTGTTTGCTCATTGATAATTAAGTCCTCCACAGTCGTGATGAACACAATATTGTGCTCCCCCTGTTTGTTTGTTATCTTGAACCCTTTGGCTGAGGATACAGTTCTTCTGTTAGTTAGGAGCCTTGTCCTCAGTAGGTGTGTCTATTGTCCACTCATTACTCTCTGAAATGTGATTTGCAGCCGAGGTGCCAAAGGACTAAAATAACACGCTCATAATCCCTTTGGCCGTGCACAGGAACACGTTCTATCCCACAAGGCTAGTTCTTTACATACGGACCAGTCTAGATCATTAGAAGTCTGTTCCGGCAAAGAGTTAACTATTACGAGAAACACGGAGGGCAGATGAAATTAGCAGGCCTCCAGAGTTTCCTCAGGGTACTCTTATATTTCCTCCATTCACTCAGAGCTGTAAACAGTAAACATTACTTAGTCACAGCCCAGTGCTTAATAATGAGCAGTGACAGAGAGAAAGAGAAGAAAGGAAGAAGGATAAAAGGAGAGAGAAAGCGAGCACTGTAGTTGACCTCATTTATTCTATTACCCAGCAGGTCTCCGCTGTCTGCCCAACTCACTGAATCATGGATCTGGATCGATGCAGTCAATTAAATCTCATCCATTTCACTGAGTCACAAAGACCCCCCCAGAACACAATATACCTCTTTCAGGGAATATCTCTTTATATTCCCACATCCAGGTTTCAATTAAATTAATGGCAGTTTAATTATGCTGATTGCCCGCTCTTGCTTAGATCTACAGCGACTGACCAGTCGAGAGCAGTCCTTGATTGCGATGTGATGATGGCGTTGGGGCAATGCCGGGCACGATGCTGATTTAATCTGCTCCAGATGAGAAGGAAAGCTGCACAGCAGTGAGCTGGGGGTTAAAATCAACCGCGCAGAGCCTTCTGAACAGCGGGTGCCTGGGAGCAGATCTCCAGGAAGGAGAGCGTCACCATAGACGCAACCGCTGACGTGGTTATCAAGGCACCTGTACAGACTTGTCAGCCTTTGTACGCACAGCTCTGGGGCATCCTGAAATGTAGCCTTGGTACGCACTGCCAGCCTACGTGGCAGCTGAAGACACTCATGCCTCTGTTTGTGTCACTTACATTTTTATAATGGCCATACAGGTGTTTACACCGTACAGACACATTAGCTGTGTTACAAACCGTATCATATACTTAAAAAACAACAACACTTTTAGTACCTGCCCCTACAAAGTACTGTAGCATGCACTATGCATTCAATTGGGACATGCTACTTCCTCATAACATTGCACCTTGAACGTTGACCCTCTTTCTCATATATCTGCGGCACTGAGGCATCGAGGGTCAGAATAGCCAGAAAGGCTTTACTGGCTTACATACGGCAAAGTGCGAAGGGATGTAGTAGAACATCGTGGTACTTTAGGGATACTTCATTTAACATACTATGTATTGGGGCATACTAAATATTTTTCCTGGCATACTTAATAGTATTGTAGTACGGGTATTGGGACGCACAGCATGTCTCATTAGAGTTATACATTGAAGGCTTCACAAAGAAACAGTTGCATTGCAGAGCTGTCGTATTGTTACACCTAAGCGACCACTCTGTATGGTTAAGGCATCTCTGTTTTGGCAGGGATTAATCAGATGTTGCTACAAAAGCTAGCGCTCTCCGCTCCATCAATCTGCATCTGCCGCCAATCTCAGTTTCCCCGGACGTGTGAACAGTGCATCGCATCTACAACAATATACCCTCAAGTCCTCATGCCAACCTGGAGCACTGTGGTATGTATGATTGTATCTATCTATCTGTCTGTCAATCAATCTAAACATCATACATTTTATAAGACATTTTCTACTCCGCCTGTCATAATAACTGCGCTTAAATGACCTGCCAATATGCAGAGTGGTATTGCATAAGTGTGCAGTCCAATCACTCTAAATTATTCAACATAAGCTCCACTTTTGGTATTGATGAGTTAGCACAATTCAGGTGAAGTTAGGGAGAGACGGGCTGAATGGAGGTAGATAACCCCCGAGGGATGATGAAATCTCACTTGGCTGAGCATCTTGTGTCAGGTCAGCCAGGCAGCATGGAAGTGGACTGAGTGGCCCCGAGGCCTAAAGCCAGGGAGACCACATACTGTACACACACACACACACACACACACACACACTGGGGGGGAAGGTTGTTTAAAGCAGCATTAAGACCAGTGACTCAGAGCCCAAACTAATTAAATCTTAATTGCAGATTTGCCCAGCCCGCCTGAAGCAGTACATCTGAAGCACATGCATACGCACAGACACATGAACACTGCTTCTCACCCTACTGAGTTGCTCCAGCAATCTGTGGTTCTGTTCGGAGAGCTCGCCGATTGCCTTGGTCTTGTCTCTGTCGGTCTCCCTCAGCTGGAACTGATGGAGCTCCAGCTCACCCTGCACCTGCTGGACGTCCGTCTCCAGCTCGGCCACGCGGCCTTCCCACTCCCCCTCTCGACTTTCCAGACGCCGACGCAACTCATGCTTCTCCTGCTCCAAGTGCTGCATGTGGACGGAGGGGAGAGAGGTACATGTGGTTAAATGTTCATTTGCTTGGATTTGATCTACAGTATTTGCCCCAATTTTACACAACATATGAAATCATTGAGTGAGTGACAAAGTCAGAGAGTTCACGCAGATGCTGGTGTTGCAAAACACTAAGAGGTTTCACTCAAAAATATTTCATGGTACTGAAAGTAAAAAAAGTTTAAGATAACTCCATTGCTAAATGTTATTGTACAACAATGAAGGCGCAATCATGTTTTTTTTTTTCAAGGGCTAAAATTGCCATTCTTATCTTTTTTCCTTCTATACAAAAGTCAGATTCCTTTCACTGTGGTACTGATGATGTCACTGTGCCATGACCAAAATAGCATTAACATTAAAACATAATGTTAAGAAAGAAGAAAGTTGGACTATTGCGGCATCCACCAAAACTTGAAGTTTTCTTACAAAACAAGACATAAAAAAGTGCAAAAGAGCCACAATAACAGCAGCTATGATTGCACAAAATATAAAGCACTATATTACATCCCCTCCACCAGATTAAACCAATCTGGTGGAGGGGATGTAATATAGTTTAGTTGTTTCACTAGCTCCTGGAGTGACTGCTCAGATAATAGGATGGTTCTATCTTTTCTGTAGATGGCAATGACTGGTGGACAGATGCACCACCAGCGGCTGCCAGGGCTGGGATGGGGGGGGGGGGGGGGGGGGGGTTGTCGTTATGGTTAAGTCCAAGGCTGAAGCAGCTGGCATCTGTGTGGCCACTATTTTCATGACGGTGTATGTGTCCGAACAAAAAGAGGGATCCGAGAGAATCAAAACAACCTCACAAAACAACACCACGGGCTGTTAGAATAGGATACCAGGTGCTGTAACAACATCAATGAACAGAAGAGTTTGATACTAAGAGGCAGCTTATTTCTCTGAGCTGCAACGGTGAGGATGAATATGGATCAAAGGACTGAACAGATGTACAGTAGATACAGTTGGTCCTGGACAGCCACAGGATTAGTCTTTGGGGGTTTCTCAGGCCACGTGTTGGCTTGTGTGAAGGATTTTTGAAAACAACAAGAACAAAAGCACAACTGCACATCATTCATAAACAACATCATATGTGAATAATTCACAGACTGCAACACCGTTTTTTTTTTAGTTTTTTTTTTTAGCATGGCTGTTGGTCTCTGACAGAGACAGAGTATAGTCTTTAGATCAGAATGAACAGCAGGCTTCAATTCATCATTTGTAACTAGTTCCCTATGAAAAGGGAATCATGCTACTGAATGTGGGACTCTACAGGTAGCATTTGTTATGATCCTATTGAGTTTGTTTACATAAAGGCTCATTGACTTAAGGATTATTTTTAAGTACAACCCAGAAAGAGGCTTTGGGCAGCATTCAAACTTATATTTTCTATCCTTAGTTTACCTCTAATTTCTCGTTGAGGTCTTTGTGCATTTTCTCATATTGCTTGGTCAAGTCTTGGTTTCTCTCCAGCAACGCTTTGCCGAGTTTAGCAGCTAAAACCAAGTCTTTTTCCTTTTGACGAAAGAGCGACAGCAAGTCTGCGTTATGCCCCACCGCGGGCGTCTCTTGTTCGGGCAGCTCTTCCTCGTCGTCCCGCTCCCCGGTAAGCATGGCCAGTTCCTCCTCCAAGGCCATGCCGAGGCCTCCGGAGCCGGCGTGCCGCAGCGGCTGACCCTGAAAGCCGCCGGGCTCCTGAGCGGCAGCGCTGGACCGGGGCTCCATGCAGTCGCTGTCCAGCTCCAGTGGTGCTGAAACCACGGCAGACGTCTGCAGATCTAAGCAGAAAGTGGACATCGCCGCCCGGCGGAGGAGAAGCCAACAGATTACAGCCGACTGATATCACTCCGGATGAACCCACCCTGCTCTGACAGGGTTGGGCTGACCGGACCGTCGTGTAATCGACATTTCATCCATCATTCACGCAATTTCGAGCAGGATCCAGTTAGATTATAAACTGCCGTCTTCCCCGTTTCCTCACGTCCCTCTCTCCTAGTTAAGCTAAAAGCCGCGACTCTGGCTCTGATTGAATCCCAGCAAACACCGCCTCCTCTGCGAAGCTCACTGACTGGCTGTTTGTTATTGGTCAAAAAATGTTTTTATCCCGGTATAAACCGCCTCGATGAGCTGTGCGCATCGGTCGGTCGATCAGGGTCCATCCCGCCTCGGGGTGCTGGGTCCCCCATAATGATCGGCCTGTTACACCCGAGGCATTTGCCAGCCAAACAGATGAGCGCGTTCCCGACGCCTCCCCTACCGCTTTCCCGTCTTGAATGCACGCCCCCGACACGGTAGTGACGCCAGCCTGCAACCTGTTACAAACGGCCCACCCATTGGCTGAAAATGATAGCGCCATATTTTGGTGCTTCTCGCACACATCTGTGATATCCAGTAAATGAGCACGTGAAGGGATAATATGAGAGCAGACTGTTGCCTAAAGTGATGATGCTCCAGCTGTCGTCAGAAGCAAGAACAATCTGTGATGTTTGAACCCCCTGGATTTACATTTGTTTAATAAAATATATTGTATTTAAATACATTACTAACGTTATATTAAATAATAACCTGTTAGAGAAAAAAAATCATTAAAACATGATTTGACACTTTTGTTTTTACTCCATACGTTAACCGTCTAACCGTAATTTTCAGGGAAGTGTTTAACGTAAAGGTGTTCTCCATATCTGCGAAATGATTCATAAACATTACAGCTATTAAGGTAATTCAATTCAATGTTCAGTAAATAATAGTTAAATAGCAGCGTTGCTCTTTGAGGGCAGGAAACATCATGTATGCAACGCAGGTGGTAGAGTAAGGCTTAGTTAATACAATATGAAGCACTGTTATTGATTCAACAGTTTTAGATTAACCTAACCCCATTGAATGTAAATTAATTAGATCCATCTGCAGCTGCAACATTAAAATGCTGTTTACAGGGTGGTGCTTCGGAGATGATAAAACAGCAGTGCTATATATAATACACTCTAAAAGGGGGCATTCTGAAAAATGAGAAGACTTAATTTACTTTGACACTAAACCACAATTTGCTGATAATACTTATGTACTCTATAAAATATGAATGGAGGGTATTTACTATTACTGGGGTATTTTTTTGCATTGTGGTGTTATTACTTTTACTCACCCCTTTTACTCATCCCATTGTCCTTTAATGACAGAATCAAAGTTTGCTATTGATTGCTATATAATTGCTAAACAAGTGTAATGGGAATCGCTTTGCATCCATGACAGCTGTACGCATATGACGGAATGTGTCACTGTCCTCAATAGTTAGTTATGCCTCATCTTTGTAGACCATCAGGTTCAAATTCTACTGCTCCAGGCTAATTTGAAAAAGCCCTGTGACTAGTATTTTCTTCAAGTTGTTTATTTCCCTCGATGGAGGCGGTATCTAGTCGCTAAGAAGCTAAGATATTAAATTAAGACCTCTGATCAAAATTGCCCATCAGCAAGCTGGACCTCACTCATGGAATGTTACAGGATCAAGCGAATACAATATAAGTTATACAAATCAAATGTATTGGGTGTTAAAATGTTGCCAATTGAGTGTTTGGGTATCATAATTTTCCATCGAGGGAGGATAAATATCCCAAATTGAGAAATGCTTGTTAACTACTGTAAGAGGCTAATTAAGGGTCAAGGCACAAATTCAGGGTTATGATTTATAGATTAGTTTTAAGTTAGTTTGAGTAGAGGTTAAAGGTCAAGGAATAAGCATGCTCAGTAAAGGCACTCACAGATACAGCAATCTGTGTGTCTGAGTGGATGGTGAGGGGGTAGAGATGAGGTCATGAGGTTGGGGGTGGGGCATTGGTGAGCAATGATTACAAACAAAGCCTCTTGAGCTGATAAAGTGAAGGCACAAAAGAAGTGGGTCACAGCCTGCTGGTCCACCGTCGCCTAGCTTCAGGGGGCCGAGGGGGCCGAGGGGGGCGTACACTAGATAATGGGTGATTTCCTTTGAGCACATCAAAACCTCACTGCTTTGATAAACCGCTAAGCTGAATTAATTTAGCAGCCCACATTATCCTTATTAGTGTAATAGTGCTGGTGTTGAGTTGATTGCAAAAACAACAACAACAACAACAACAGCAACTTTTGTCTACATACTGTATTACAGCCTGGTCAGTCAGTGCAGTGAGTTGCTTTTACAGTTATAACATTTCTATTCAATTGCCGTTACAACACAGCAGTAATAAACAAGATTGAACCACAATCAAATATTCAAAACACATGTCATTTGAGAGCCAACAAATAAATAATGTTTAATGTAAAAACATTGCGACATAATTAGGACAGCAATATGTACCGTTGCTGGAGGTTTTATTAAGTAGATGAAGAAAAGAAGATTGCAAGAAGCGTATTGCCATGAGTGTTAATGAATAGAAGTCAGTCTACCACATTGCCTTGCCTCTTTGGATGGAGATAAACATAAACTCTCCTTCATTGCTCTTTATTTTAGACTGTGGCTCCCTCTGTGGAAACAAAATGATATTACATTCACATTCCCCAAGGTGATGGGTAAACAATCGGTAGCCTACTTACACTGCCCAGCTTTAGAGAACTGCACAGATCATATCTGAAAAGTATTTTGTGGTTGCTGTCTTATAATGATCAATGCTTCTCAATGATTATATAAATATGGTAAGGATTTGTAAATAAAAATGTTGTCTTTTCTTCAGTTGTAACTGAAGCCCCAGTATTTAAAACCAACCACAAAGACATGTTTTCCCTCAGAGAGCATAAATAGCCTGTCCGTGATGGATTGTCAACAACATCATAAGCTTTGTCTGTAAATCTGCGAGTGACTATCCATCCCCTTTCCACATTGCCTCGTGGTAGCCGTGTGATTTGCCAAATGAGTAGGCAACAATAAATTCCCTCAGTGTGTATAGCTCTTTTAATGGTGGCAGTTTACATGAGTATCTAGAGCAGCGTCTTCCTCGTACTTATTGTTCTGTGCTTATGTAACACCAACCCTTAGTCATACTGGCCTGGCCTGAGGTTTGACTGTGCGTTACATAACAAAACCAGGTTCTTCTAACCTCTAGATTGCAGCATTTGTCTCTGATAGCCCTAACCTCATACCCACATGACGTGAAAAATGGAGCTATGTCACTGTTTTGCCAGTGGATGGCAGTGTTTTTGTACTGTTGCTTCTTCTAGATAACTTAGAAAGATTGTTTCACCTGCAGAACTACTGCTCTGTCTGATCATTTAAGTTCCCCCTCTGATGATAGTTTCAGCCATTGCTATATTGTGTGATGTATACTTCTTTTTTTCAGTATGTACCATTATTTAGCAGGAACACAAAAACAGTGTTGTCTTTGCACACTGTGGACAGATTTGAATTGTCAACAGAATTTGAAGTGAGTGGGTAATAATGATTAACAGTTCATTGCGTAACAGTGAAATACACGTGAAAACATCCATCTTTCCGTCTTCACTTTCAGTATTACGCTGGGATTTGCTTTATACACATACAATATCTTGTTGCTAGGCAACATCAGTGTGATGCCTCAACCCAATACTCCGAATCACTGTGATCGCAGAGAAAAAACAAGTCCTCTTCATACTGATGTCAGTAAATCATAATAATAAATCATAATAATAACTAAGATACTACATTATATAAAGTGTTTTTAATAGTTTAACATTATCTCTTGTACTTGTGACTTATCATTGTTGAGTATCCTTAATGTGGCATATAGATACAAAAAGATGTGAAGGTTTGTCAGGCTGAAAGAAGTCACATACCAGCAACACACTGCATTATGTAATGGCATACGCTAAAAGCAGGCACTATTTATAAGTCATTACACATTTTTTTCTCGAGGATATTTAAGGATCGATAAGAAAACTTCTCTCTGAACACGGGCCTTCTTTCCTGGACAGATGTTATGTTGCATAGGTGTCACTTTGTCCTAATCCTGGGCCTATGTGGGGACATCTTTAAGTTGGGGCTCTTCCTGGATGTGTGCTTGTCCAGACACAGTTTTCTCTTCAGATCACAGGAACAGATCTGTTTGTCTGAATCTAACTGAGCTAACAAGATATGGCATGAATGCATTGGATTCAGGGAGCAAATAGACAAATTCAATCAAAATAGGGAGGCTGTGTAGACATGGAGGTGTGATCAGATTTCAGGCCAGCACAGGTACATTTCTTTTTCATACAACTCAGCCAAGGTCTTCACTCGCTGTTGTCAGTACGGTCATAAAAGTCTAATTAACAACCAGTAAGCAGTATAAGTGAGTAGTGCCCTTGTTCTCCGTCTGCCATCGATTACTGTAACTCTCATTGATTGTACAGTGCTGTGCTTTCACCTTCTGAGCATTTTGTCCCTTCTGCTGCGCTGATGTAGTCCTGCTTGCCAGGTTAGGTTCTGCCATCTGTTACTGTGTGTGTAATCTGTCTCTGTGAGTATGTGTGCAGTTTACAAGTCAGTATCACTGTGACGTGTCACTTGGCTCACATGAGCATGAAAATGAGAAAATTGAGGTGAGCCTGAAGGAGTGTGTCAGACACTAGGGACCTTGTTAGGTTGTGACACGACATGGACTGTATTACTGTTTACCCTGGTACGATAATACTTCAATATGCTTTGTGACATTGTTATCTGCGTACATTATGTTCGAGTACTCTCTGTTACAGTGGTGTTCATTCTAGTGTCCAGTGCATGTCGTTTGTAAGCAAAGCACTGTTTAGTTATTTTATTGTAATCAATTACAGAAGGGCGTTAGAAAGCTCCTGTTAAGTCTTGCTGAGCTTAATCTAAAAGCAAAAAGAACACGTTTGTAACCATAAATCAAAATTGAAGGGAAAATATAAGTGAAAAGTTTGACTGAATCAAATGTTCATAACTCTAGCCTTTATTTGAGAAAATGTTTATTATAATCGGCTGCACAATTTCAAAATTGTGCTCCTTTTGCTAAAAGATTGCAGTAATTGACTTCTTGAGCACAGGGGAATACGGTGCTATGAAATATTCCACATGTTAGATTTATACTGTCTTCTTTATTCATGCAAGAATCTGCATCTCTCTTTAATTGTTCTTGTTTACTTGCAGATTAAAGCGGAATATTACTGTAGTACATCCTTGCCCTGCCAGTTATTAGACTGCATTTTTCTGCTCATTAGACGAGGTTTAGCAGGGGTGATTGTGTTTAATCACTAATGAGCTGCACAATTTAAGGAGTCGTTAGTAACTGACATGAACATACAGTAGTTTTCAACTGTTAGGAGCTGAATGTTAGCGCAGTGTGTCAAGCAGCATACATTAGTGTGATTAGTGACGGCTGCTGCAGTACAGGGAGAGGAAGAAAGCGTTTTGGGGGTGGTAAGGGTGACAGAGAAGAGAGAGATAGAGAGAGAGAGAGATGGGAGCTTCCTCTCTCTACAGTATGTGATCACCGGTCTGCTGCATTACTCTACAATGCTATTTTTCCGGAGTCCTCCACTCCCTTCCCCTCTCCTCCCCTCTATCTCTCTCTGTAAGCAGCAGTAGCCTAATCTCCAGTCTCCCCTCTCACTGCCTCACAGCTCTCTGCCCTGCCACAGCGCATCTCTCTCTCCCCTCGGCTCCACTCTCTCCCCAGTGAGGATGACATCCCCGAATTTGATGAACCAGCGAAGCTCTCATTCTGGCTGGTGGCTTCCAAGGGAGACCCCCACATGAACGGTCTTACTGGACGAGGAGGTGCCGCGTCTAAAGAGCTTCGTGGAAAAGCTGTCAGCTGTAACAGCCTCTGAGTAAGTGCTATACTATTTTACTTCTAGCACTGTTCCCTTCAAAGATGATGAAGGGGGTGAGGGTGACGACTTGGTCGGGGAAACAATGAAACCAGTATCTTTGTTTTACAGCTCTGAACTGCTACAGTGCATTGTTATTTTGATGTCAGCATGTTGAACCTGATTACCTGACTGATTGATTGACTGACACTACAGCTGAGAATGTATGGAGTGATGAGATAGCATTGGTAGCAGTGAGCTTATGCAGCAGCTGTATCTGGTCTATCAGGAATGAGCCCTATTCTCGGTCACGACACTGAAATGCTGTCTCTGTCTGCACATCTCTCTTCATCGCTGTGCTTACTGTAGCACATGCACTCATACAGATGGCTATCACTCCCTGGGGTGGCGTTCAAACTCGGCACTGTTTGTATATTTATACGATGAGACCACTGCATGCTCCCCCACCCCCCAATAAATCTGGTTAATCTATACCAAGACTGAGGAAGTTTTGAGACAAAGTTTTTTTTGAATGTCTATTATGCAGGGACTTTCCAAAGGTGTAGAGGTTGAGGTTGAAATCTAGTACAGAAAGAAAGCTGGAAATTCAAAGTCGGTTGGGAAAAAAGTACGACAAGATGAAGACTGTGGTTGGAGGAAAGTATCTCTATGGTAACAGCAGGTTTTGCCAAGGGAGGAGGAGAGGTGAAGGAAGCTTGCTGCTTCTTTCTGGTGCCTATTCAGTTGGATCACAAATTACATGACTGACGGGACAGAATATTAATGAAGAGATTGTGGGCGAGACAGAGACTGATAGATACATGGACAGATGATGGTATATAATATGTACACAGAATGGATAGTGAGATTCATGCTTGACGAGGTGCACGCTTTACAAGTGGCTTAGAATATGAGGACTGTATTCATTATATAATTAAAGGTTTGCCAGCAGGAGTGTGTAGTCACATCTGTTGGTGTTTATTTTAATCTGTGTTTACCTGTTTGTGGAGGCCGACCAAATTGGTGGTAGATGGAAGAGAGGAAATGAGAGACACCTGTGCAAAGTCAAAAAGAAATGAACTCTCTGCAGAGCAGACCTGTCAATGCTAATGTGAGTTGTGATGAGAGAGAGAGAGCTCTACTGCTCCATATCCTCAAGTGTCATTTTCCCAAAAGCCTCCTTTAGAAGCCCACACTGATCCTCTTTGTCATTTGGATTTGTGATATAATGATGGACTGGGTTTTTGAAGTGCTTTCCCAAGTGCTCAGCACACTTTAGATTGTGATATTTCGTCAGCACGACCACTACAGATGGTTATTAATGCGTCAGCGCCGGAGCATTCAGGTGCAGGTCTGTGGCTTTGCTGGCCAAAGTGTTTTTAGTGCCATATTTAACCCACCCTGTTATGTAGGACAATTTATGTGCATCAGCATTGTCTTTGGAGAGTTGAGGAATAATACCAGCCAATTAGTGATTAAAGGCTAATTGTGGCTTTAGTTTGGGTTAACACCCCTTCTATTGTAACACATTCCACTGGATACTGGTGAACTGCAGAGGAGTGCGATTGCAATACCATTTTTTTAACAATTTTTATTTTTTCCACGATACCTATAATGTGTCTCCCAAAAATGTATAGCTCTTTAAAATCAAGCACAGATTCTTTGGATGAGGTTGCATTTACGGATTGGCCCTAATCTTTAATGCCTGTGGTGGTTAACAGGAAACCAAGTTGCTGGAAAACCATGTTTGCATGACTGAGGTATTATTAATTTATTGTTGTCATGACAATAGGCACAAAATATCTCATGAGAGGATGGGATGAAAGATTAAACTAGAGCAGATGGTAAAAGGACTGTGAGCTCGTTTTTAGAGAAGAATCTGTGCCACTACAGGTCTGTGGTTGACTGCTGCCTACAGCCCATACAGATGTAGAGCCCATACAGATGTAGAGCCCATACAGATGTAGAGCCCATACAGATGTAGAGCAACACCATGACTGGGATGCAACTTCTCTCCACTCTCCTCCTCTTCAACTACTCTGACTCACAGACCAGCACACATTATTCAACCAACAGAAACGAGCTCCTCGACTGACTTGGAAGCCAGTGTTGCTCTAAATGTTACTGTTCTGTTGCTGATGAGCTCTCCTAAACATGGAACATTTCTGATTGCAGGTAATTATATTGCTTCCTGGAATGAAACATGCATACATTACATTTCAATAACATCAATATGGAAATGTTCAACAAACACACACAGGCCAGCTCAGTGGTGAAACTGTTGTTCCTGTAGTTGTAATGAGCTTTTAAAAGTATAGTTATTCGTAATTGCTTTCAGGGAGATAATTATTGCAGAGGACGGGCCCAGCTGCACGGTCTGTTAGCTCAGCTCATTATGGGCAGTCAGCAAGCACTTGAGTCTGAGAGGAAGACAGCCAGATCTGAGTCCCATCTGGTGCATCTGATGCTAGGATGGCACCATGTTACCACCAACTTCACCAGTGGCTGGCTGCTGTGGAAAGTGTCCACATTGTTAAGTATACAACACTAAATCATGCAGTGTTGTTTGTGCCTCAGCACATATAGATGGATGAGATTCATTAGTGGGTTTGGAGCTCTGAGGAGCAACCAGGAAACATTAACCAGGGGAAAAATGCTTCCGTGAAAATCTTTGGGAGATCCCACCAGCAAGGTTAAAACCATTTCAATGATTCAAGGATAATTTATTGTCATTATGCAACATGGGGTTGCACAATAAAATACAGTTGTAGCCCATTTGCTACACAAGAAAAACATGACAGACAACAAAAACAGTAGTGCATTCCGGAATTTTTGAATTTGCGTCAGGAGGGATGTAACAACAAAACAGTTTTCTGGGCAGAGAATGTGGCCTACATCTCAAAATTAAAAATTTGACATCAGGGAAACATTGTTCATCAACTTTGACTATGTTTGAGCACCAAGCATCATTGATGTAAACACAGAGTCCGCCTCCTCTTGTCCCGCCGCGGTCCTGTGCTCTGTCCTGCAGCTTGGTCCGGGATGGCCTGATGGAGCCGGGTCTCTGTAAAGATGTGGCCAAAAAAGTCACTGACCTCCCGTTGCTGGGTTCGCCTGAATATTCCTGTGAGTGAACATTAGTCAGGAGCAGACTGGGTGATGGAATAGAATTAGGTCCTAGCCGGGTTAGCTTAGCTTCCATCTCTGCTCTCCTCCTTCTTCTTCTTTGGCAGTCGACTTTCGCTTTTGGTGGCGTTTGGTCCAGCAGGTCCGGCTGAGTGTTCGGCTGTGGGCGGTGAACGTATCAAGGTCCGCTCCTCAGACGCCATACGTACTCCAACTACCTTGCCACCTGGTTTCAGAGCATCAAATACAAACAGGATATTTCCACATCTCCTCTAAACCAGACAGCCATTAATGTGCCTACAGGCTGAAGAGTAGCCAGTTGCTTGAGGAAACTAACCTCAGCTAACACTTTGCTCATGCCATCGTCACTCATGACAAACCACCTGCTCCTGCCTCATGTCATGTCGATGAAACTGAAGTACCAGGCAGCAGGATTCTGATGCAGCTTGGGCACATTCTGTGTGGCCTGCTGTGTTACTGAACAACTCGCCCCTCAAATGACCCTTGAAGCACAATGATTACATCAGTGACATTTCTGGGCAAATATTAGCAACCACCAGAGACTCGCAATATCCGTTGTTCATCTGCAATGTCTGCTTAGCTTTGTTTTTTTGACACAAATGCTACTGCATGTGATCTTCCGGGCAGCAATGTGATGGTTCAGATAGAATACACAATAGAGCACAGTCAAAAAAAACGGAAACAGACAATGTTACAACAGACAATATGACAATTTACAATCATGCAAAAGTAAAACCACGAAGCAATCCACTAGAATCCTCGTGTTAGTTGAGCATGTTACTGTAGGGAGGAGTGGGTGGTGAGCCTCTGCTTTTAATAGACATTCTCCCTCTGTCGCTCATTCTTCTGCCTACCTCTTGATCACAAAAGCTGCCAAATATATCCAGCGGTGGTAAAAGAGGCTGTTGTGTGAACACAAGCAGGCTATTTATAGACTCTGTTCAGCTACAATATGAGTCCATATTTGGTCAGCACAGTATGGATCTCCTGTAAACAATATATTGTATCTGCTTGTTATCTGTGGGATCACGTTGCTGTATACAAGTCTTCAAGTCTATAAGTATTCAGTACTTGATTGCTAATTTCTCTTCTTGGTTTCAAATTCCAATTGATTGAAAAAGTCTAATCTATACAGTATGATTATTATAAAAGGTAAGTGTTTTACATAAGAGCATTGAGTGAGCCCTTCAGATTGCACAAGAGCTTGTGCATAAAGACTGTTTGCCATCATGTTTCTCTCCCTGTTCCCCATCTCCCATCCTCTCTCCACGCTCTCCTCTCCTACAGATTAGTGACTACACATCCATCAACTCTCTAGATAAGACTGTCTCCTTTGGAAAAGCCTCATTAAAAACACAAAACAGCCAGACTTGCTGGACACATGTTACAGGTATTACTCTTCACATAGTAAGAGTTTGTTTCCAGAACAAGCTAAAATCAGCCATTTGTTTGTCAGTTTGCCTCTACACTGTAGCTGATCTGGTGTGTGTGTGTGTGTGTGTGTGTGTGTGTGTGTGTGTGTGTGTGTGTGTGTGTGTGTGTGTGTGTGTGTGTGTGTGTGTGTGTGTGTGTGTGTGTGTGTGTGTGTGTGTGTGTGTGTGTGTGTGTGTGTGTGTGTTTACTTATTATAGTAGTCCACGTCACTCTCTGACTTTTTGTGAAAATAGGGCCATCCTTGTGGCATGGATCTGTTTCATTTGTACAGGCTTAGAGTTAGAGAATACAGTCCTTTGTTACTTCCATCTATCTCGTAATCCATCATTGACCTATGTTATTAATAGCTATACAACATCTGTCTCTTAAATGTGTTGGAAATTGGAAATCTTGTTTCTTAGGAAGGTTGGATTCCAGTACAATGTTACCATTTCTGTTACTGGCTCCAGCCCCATGCTGGGGCGCCGTGTTGTTGTGAGCTTGTGTCTGCGTACTGACTGTGTGTTAGTTCTACCATATACTAAGTGCTGTGTCTGCGTATCTGTGGCTGTGCTGCCAGCAATGCTGTTTTCCTGGTTTCCAATGCTCCTCAGGCCCTGTAATGCTGTAATGGCACATCTAATTGTATCATCAATCGCTACCAATGACATGTGCCACCAAACAAGTGCAGTCTTATGCACTTGCACACACACTCACACACAAACAAATATTACAAGTACATTGTTACTAATATTGTTAATATTTTAGACAGACGACATCCTTAAAGCTACACTGTCAAGGGACGCTGAAAAAAGAAACATTTACCTTCTTACATCCATGGGCCCCAGATTCATTAAATGATACTAAACTGTCAGAGAAAAGTCCGGTCCATGCTACCTTCTTGTTTCCAGGTTGAGCAGGAGATTTCACTTGTCCAGAGGAAGATGTCTGACCTTGAGTCGGTGCTACAGCAGAAGGATGTAGAGTTGAAGGCCTCAGAGAGCCAGAGGACCATCCTGGAACAGGACCTGGCAACCTACATCACAGAATGCACTGTGAGTAGCCCTGTAGCCACTACAGGGGACACACATGGACTGTTGTACTTGTGCCAAATATGCGTGTGTGTGTGTGTGTGTGTGTGTGTGTGTGTTTACATGTCTGTGTGCATACAAGGACAGTAGTGCTGGGAGATGTTGCCTAAAAAAACACATCACATCTCGTTTTCTTAAAAATAAACTAGGCCTACAAAAGGCAAAGGATTTGTTAACTTTCACTAAACTTTAAACTTAAAATAGATAAAAGATGCTTGTTGATAAATGCAATACAGCGGTGAAGGTGTTGATTTATAAAAAAAACAAAAAAGATGCTGGTTGAGAAGTAAATTTATTGCATCCCAAAGAATAATGTTTAATTAGCGCTCACATTCTTCTCATTTGGGAAACTATGAGAAAATGCAAATGTTATACACCGCTAATGTTACCTGGTGTTTTAGGGCTGCTACCGTCTTGTGCAACTCACAGTGCCACACACTTCTCTCACTCGGCTGCATGCCTCTGTTTGGAAACCTGGAATAGATAGAACAGTTTTTAGTTGCCACAGACTTTAGAAAAACTGAAGAGCGGACAGTTTTGATTGAGGTTGCTGAGGCAACGGTGCCTTTTTTTGGGATCAAACTTTTCACTTTACCGCAAAAATACCATAAAGTAGAATCAACACCCATTTAGAAGTATTTCAACCAAAACTTCTCATTATAGCCATTGCAGAGTTATACGTTGCATTTTACATTTCATTTAGTTTTAGCTGGGTGTACCCAACAAACGATCCACCGACTGAACATTTGTATGTCTTGGTTTCAGAGTCTAAAGCGCAGTTTGGAGCAGGCTCGTATGGAGGTGTCACAGGAGGACGATAAAGCTCTGCAGCTCCTGCATGACATCCGGGAGCAGAGCAACAAGCTTCAAGAGATCAAAGAGCAGGTAGGACGGCATCTTGGGTGTCATTGAATCAGTGGGTTGAAATGTATACTATTTACTCCTAACAATGTGGGCTCAAAACTTAAATCCCTCATCAACTATCTAACATCAGTCACTTAAGATCTCATTCAAGTTTTGTTCATTGTGCTATTCTTGAAACAAATGAAATGATCTCCGTTTAGTGGTTTGAACTCAGTACTTCTTCACTATCTGCAGTGACGGGTATACTAGAGTGTATGTAATGCATAAAGCAGAAAAGCCAAAAGAATGATCTTTTAGTAAAGAAGCAGGTTAGGAGTATTTCATAATGAAAGTCAGATGGAGCAGGTCAAGTCACCGAGGCTGAGTGTGTGGGGTGCGAGTGTTGATTAGACAGACACATGAGTGCAGTCAGTATAACACCTCAACATGTTCATAAATGCCTCATATGACAGTACCCTAGTTAGGTAAGTTGTTGTTGTGATTGTTGCCAATCCTTTTTACAACAACATAATGATGCAGGTCATCGCCAGTGTTTCATTGAAAATGGTTTGTATATCATGTGGCTGTGAACATTTAAAATATTAGAGGAGTTTGAAGGGGAAAGATTGACTTTACAATTCATTGATGAATGAACTTTAACTTAAATGTATTGTTTATTCAGTTATTTGCAAGAAGAAAGGAGTGCACTAGTTAATTAAACAATCAGTAGTCGTCTGTATAACGTGTAAAGACTGCGTCTGCTGGGTCAACTCAGTGTGAATCCCTCCGGAATCAGGAATGCTAATAATGGAGAAAGAGACAGGGGAGCTACACGCAGCCCGTAATTACTGAAATCAGATGTGATGAGTGTGTATGAGTATGAGTGTCCGTGTGTCTACGTATATGTCTGCGTGTGTGGCAGCACCATATGACCGAGTGTTGCCAACTGTGAGAATTAAGCTGTCACAAGTTTGACAGTTTAGGACAGAAGATGAAGAATCATCTTCCTGGCGTTATGCACCGTTTTCCTTTTTTCTTTTTTTTTAAAGGTAATAGAAAAGCAACCTGTTTTTCTCAGCCTACACTAGTGCCGGTTACCAAGCACTGAATACATTGTGCAGTGGTTGCTATGGTGATGAGAGCCATATACCTACGAGTGTTGAGAGCACTGATGCAGTGGGCAGGCTGTCGTGATGAGGTGCTGGGGCCTCGCATTGTTTAAGAAACAGAACATCACCTAATATACCTCAATAATTACATTATGTATCTATGTGAAGGGAATGCACCCTGTCCCCGAAGATAACTTTTATTCATCTCTTCTATTAATAAACTCCTCATGGTGAGGAAGAAAATCTGCATTTAATAACATATACTGTGCACGCACTTTACTTTCCAACGTAGAAAACGCAATTTACTAGCACCAATTGATCTTAACTCAGTCAAAATTGGGTCGGAGTTATGCATTACATGTATACAATACTTTATTAAAAGGAGGGTGTTGCATGCAATCCAAAAGGATTTTGGATTTGCTCCTTGGCAAGAGAAGCCAGATGAAGTAGTCCAGGCAGAAGCCCCCTTGCTGCCCCCCTTTAGAGGTGTAGTTGGGCGCCCATTTGAACATTGAAACAGGTACTTTCTATTTTTCATTCTTACTATTAATTTAGACTTACACTGGGATCACAGTATGAAGGGATCTTTTAATGGCCAGTACGCACTGAAGGAATGATTACAGCAAGCAAAAACTTCAATTTCAACGTTCATATGAGTTCATATGACTATTGTTTTAAGGCTAAAACCTATACAGGTTATACCTGAAACAAACTACGGTTTGAAGACAAATGTGTTTATACCTGTTCCAAATGGTTAGATTCGTAGGTTGGGTCAAAAAGCCTGCCTATACTTCCCACTGCCGCCCTGAGCTCGCTCTTCTGTGGCTGCATGTCTTCACTGTCTTGATGCAATAAATTGTTCAAATGGGGATAAGGAGGAACACTTTCAGACAGTCTCTCCTCGAATGCCTCGATGGTGTTGCACTTACAGAAATAGTTGTGTGAAAAATGAAAAAATGAGAGCTCGACTGAGAATGTCAAGTCCTGTCTTCTTTGTCACCTCCACACACCTGGCCAGTTGCTGCATGATTGTCACATTGTCTTTTTTGGAAAGACACAAAAAATGTTAGATGCAGACCCCCCCCCCCCCCCAAGTTTCAATGTGCGAAAGGGGTGTCAGACCCTGTTAGACTATCCGCCTTGCTGCTCATTTTAAGCATACTGAGGCCTTTGGGGATCCCTAGGGAGGAGCTGGAGGAGGTATCTGGGGAAAGAGGTGTTCAGGTGTCGCATACTTGTCTTCAGCAATATTGCTATTTTAATTTTAGTTTGCTGCTAATGCATACTATGTGGCTCTGTGTTCCCATCGGTGCCTCTCAGCTGGCTATTTATTTACTAAAGCTAAATCCAGCATTTCATCTTGAAAAGCATCTGTCTCCTACGCCTTGTCATATGACTGCAGTGTTTATTATTTTCATGCAGAAAGCTTGCAGTGTTTGATCAACAAACAGGAGAGATTTGGGATGGATTCATTTTTAAAGAAATGCAATCTGTGCCAAAGCTAATAAGACCTGCAAATATATGCAAAGAGACAATTTCACAAAGAATAACTATGGAAAACTACACTGTTTGAACACAAAAAGGTTAGAAGGTAAAAGCACTTTAACAGTCCCTAAATATAGTTTGTATTAGCCCCAAGACAGTGGATAGACAGATGATTACTGTTTTTAAGATCTCTGGAAGGTATTAAATCTGTAAATCTGATAACCTGAATGAACCATGGACAGAACATTCGTTGTACCAATGATTCTTTGTAATAAAATAATACCGTGATTCAGCGCTCCACAAGCCCTTCGTGGTTTACCTTCATTGAAAGCTGAATTCTCCTTTCTTTAATTTCGTTATACTGAGTCATTGTTTTGCCGAAGAATTACCAACATCTGAAAATGAAAGTTAGTATCCAGGAGATCCACTCAATTCTAATTGATGGGAGCTGTCAACCAAAATAATCTGTGTTTTTTCTGACCTGACCGTCAGAAGTCAGTTCCCATTCATAAGGAAGGCCAACATGGGAGACAGTTTACTTAAGAGATTCATTCACGGTTATTTATTCAACCTCCCGTTTCACTTCAGCTAAACTATTTTTGTTTTCATCATGTCGGATGTTGTTCACTTGTCCTAATCTGTGTCGGTTGAGCATCAGTTTCTTGGATGCAGAAGGATGCTACTTCTTATTACCCTGACAGCCTGATGAGGAGGGTGAAATTGGATCTGTTGGGCTGTGACTAAATACTCTTAAACAGACATGTGCTTTAAGTGACTCTGACTGATTCATTTTTTCTCTACACTTCCCTTTCTTTGTTCATTGCCTTTTTATATTAGTGCGGTTATACTTGATACCATTTTTAGAGTGTCTCTGTACTCCCTGAGAGAAAATATTTGACATATAATGGCGCTCATACAAGCTTTTTAATTACATCCATCGAACCTCGTCATCGTGTGGAGTTTTAAAGTGCTTCTGTACAAGCAGCACATTTAAAATACATCTCTTATGCATTAGTTTGTTCTCATAAATGATGCAGTGGCTTCTAACAAGAACATTTTCTTCAAACAAGTTTAGGTCGAACAACATTGGGTCTGATGAAGAAGTTATTTTTCACTTCAGACGAAAAGTCACTTTCTCTAAATTTGATGCACTGGCAGAGGGGCACTTTTAATGGCTGCTAAAGAAAAAGTTCAATGTTAATTATGAATAAAGTGCTTACAAGTAGCCCGAATTTGAAAAGATTGTGTCCCATTCCAGGTACTTTTCGGCAGGGGTATGTGCTCTACTAAGTGGGATTTACTTTGACATGTCCTTTCTTAATGTTATTGCTCCTTTTGTGTGTGTGTGGAACTATTGCTCCTCTCCTCTCTTCTCGTCTCCTGTCCAGTCCTCTCATCCTCCTCCCCTCCTCTCCTCTTCCCTCTCCTGGCCTCTTTGTCCTCTCTCCTCTTATTTCGGGGTTTCTATGTATTTTCTTTTTGTGCAGGAATATCATGCCCAGCTGGAGGAGATGCGAGTGTCCATACGACAGCTGGAGGAGGACCTGTCTGCTGCCCGACGCCGCAGCGACCTGTATGAGTCTGAGCTGAAAGATTCTCGGCAGAACAGCGAGGAATTGAAGAGGAAGGCTGCGGACTACCAGCACAGGATGCAGAAGGTCGACACCGTTAATTATGCTGACATTTGCTTAGAAAGAGGTTATCACGTGTAACTCAATGTCACAATATGATACAATCATATTTAACTCACCTGTAGTCATTATGTTCCAAGTTACTGTCGACTTGCCATGATCATTACCAGGAGGGATCTCAGAGTTACTTTTATCTTCACAGGTCAAAGAGCAAGGCAAAGCAGATACAGAGGAGACAATCACCAAGATAGAGAAGGTAGGAAGTTCATTTCATTGTAATTAGATTCTGTCATTGGTGAGGATGGCGAAATATGTCTCGATAAGGACACTGACAAGTTCAAGTGACATTGACAAAGGATGATAAGCTTGAATATCTTGCTATCTTTACATATCACAATGACTACATTTTTTCTTCTTTAGACCAGTGCTGAGCAGCAGACCAAGATCCAGGATCTTCAAGAGAAGCTTGCCAAGGTAGAATAGCTGTGCTGGGAAGATTAATGCATAATTTATATGAGCCTGTGCTCCCAAATGCAAGAGATGTAACAGCATTTTACCCTTTCAGATGAGTGTGAATCTTCTTTACCCTCCCTGACCTCATTCTTTCTCTCTCTCTGTCTCTCTCTTAAACTGTGGTCTACAGTCAGATTTGGTCTTTGGTCCGGGAACTATTAAGCTGTCTATTTAAAACTAGAGTTACTGCTTAATTATCAGCAATCAAAAGATAATTTAGTCTTAATTGTCTTTTCCTAGAAATGAATATTTAAAAGTGCCATCCTTCCTGCAAAGAGCACACGAGGTTGTGGTGCTGATATTCAGGGCTGACTGAGCCCATATTAGGAATGGATCTACTTCTGACTCAATGCAAACTAGTTTACGAAATAATAATGCAACTTTTTCTTAAAATAACTCAGCGTAGTTTGATTTTATACAAGCAATATATTGCATTATTGTACACACTTATTATACTGGTACATGTTCATATGTTGTTGTTTTTTTAAGTTGACTTAATTGATAATTAAATTGTTAATAATCATTCTACAGTGGCATGTTACATCAGAAATTGGACATGAGATTTTGTAAACCTTCTATTACATTTGACTTTGTGTTACTAGCATGTACAAACACATGCTGTTTGAGTGATATTTTTCCTCTGACATGTAGTCGTTAAAGGCCAGTGCTGAGGCTACAGATCTCCTTCAGAGTATGAGAGTGGCCAAAGATCGCATGGAGCGAGATCTGGAGAGGCTACAGCACAAAGAAGACTCCAGTGACAGCCTGCGTAGACGCCTACGTGAGACTGAGGTACACTCTCACACACACACACACACACACACACACACACACACACACACACACACACACACACCCACCCCTGTTATTATGCACGTAGTGCACATACACACAGTTTAGCAGATATATATATATATATATATATATGTGTGTGTTCTGGCCCCCTGCCTGTTTCTTCTCGTTATTCTGTGTATCTTGTCAGTCTTTTTCTTTGCAGCATCACGGACTTGATTGTTTAAAGTGTTGCATAAATAAATCTGGCTTGGGTGTCTGCTAAGCACAAAGAATCCATATGTTCTCTTGTAAACATGTTGTTTTTACACCTTCTGAGGAACACTTGTGCTGTGATGGCATGATAGCATGTCAGATGCTCTGAATGTTTGACACAGTTAATCAGAGTTTGAAGAGTAAATGTCTGTGTTCATGTGGTTTTTGTGAAGCTATCTTGCTTTCACATGTTTGTAAGACTCACACAGTAAAACTAAACCAAAGGGTCTTTAAGCTAGTTCTTCGGGTTGTCCGTCCGCCTGCCCCATGAACGAGATATCTTAGGAACACCTTCATTGAATTTCTTCAAATTTGGCACAAACGTCCATTTAGACTCAATGATGAACTGATTAGAATTTGGTTGTCAAAAGTCAAGCGCAATGTGACCGTACGTCCATCTCATTTTTGTGAAAGCAATGAACCCATCAGATTTTTTATGAAGTTACATATACATATGTATATATTTAACTTTAGTTTTGAGGGGGGTTGTTATGAGTTCTTCTTAAACAGCACTTCACATCAAGCACTACACATGCAAATTTGGAAATTAGCATTGGTTAATTTGGACGGGAGACAATACTCACATGGTCAAGTTTAAACAGCTCCGAAGACCTCTCGCATCATCTCACATGAATGCTAATGGGCTCTTTGGAACCATTGTGAGGAACTTGGAATAATTGGATATAAACATTGGAGAGGTGCATCACTAACAAGCCGAATGGATGCGGCTGCTACATAATATCATCAATTCCTCCTTTAAGTGGTAATCTTAAGTCTTATTAGCATTTTTTGAAAATGTGCATTGATGCTCACATACCAAAAAAAGCATTATCTCAGACTATGGATCTTTTAAACCTAAGGTTGCATTTTTAAAACTAAAAGAAATATTCAATAAGTCAGTTTACACTTGAATGTTACACTTGTGCCCGTTTTGTGCAGGATGGAAGGAAGACTCTTGAGAACCAGGTGAAAAGGCTGGAGATTGTCGAGCGTCGGGAGACTAAACTGAAGGAGGAGATCCAGAGCAAGGCCCAGCACATTCAGCAGATGGCAGATAAGATTCTGGTAACCCACCTTTCACCACTTGTGTGGAGCTAAAATAATCAGAGGAGGTGTGAGATAAACATAGCTCACTGTCATCTTTGCAGAGGAAGTGCTATTTTACATAATATTTAAAACCTCATGTTTATCATTTACTATCTTTATGGATGATCTGGATGTAAAACATTATATAACTGTTGTTTCCATATACACAGGGCACAAAGTTACTAATATATGATAATAATAAAATGTAGTTTTCCATAATATTGTCCCTACACATCCACACAAGGGCTTTCAGTTGGTGTGGGCGTATACTGACTGTGTTTGATCAACATCTTCTCTCACTCTTCTGTTAGTTTTGTTGCATATGTAAGGGTGAGACATAGTATATAATTAATCCTAGCAAATTATGATTATTTCTATTTCACAGAGATTGATCTCATCATCTTACTCCCCTGCATACATAGTTAATAGTTATAATAGCTTGAATATTGTGTATTAGTTGTGTTTTCCTGCTATAACAAGTGAAAAACGTCTAGAAAGAGTCAGATGGACCTTGTTGATGTGGATGACTATGGTTGTTAGCACTGCATACTACATACTCAATCAATATGTAATGCATACTGTTTACTGAATTAACCATAAGTATGCCATTACCAGCACTGTTCACATTGAAGTAAACTCAGGCAGTACGTCTTCTCTGCATCACACGACTGTATCAATCAAAACGTTACCGGTCCGTTCCAGTTGAATGGAAACCATAAATCAATATTACCTCTTTCACGCAATGTGATATTATACAGTATTACTTTGAGACCAATTCAAATGATTCAATATTTTAGTGTTAAATATTTGTTCTACAGTCATCGTTACTCGCCTCACTGATTTTTTTTGTTGTGGCAGAAAAGGTTTGTACAGTACATTACCCTTTAAAAAAATAAAATAAAGAAGGCACTTTTTTCTACTTTTAGTCATATGCATAACATATGTGCATGTTCGCGTAGGCGCTGGAGGAGAATCTGCGAGAGACGCAAGCCACGGCCCAGCGGTTTGAGACTCATCTGAAGCAGAAGGAGAAGCTTTATGAAGACAAGATAAAGGTAAAATACTCGCATGCAGACGTAAAGCAACAGGCAGGTGTATCCTGTAGTTCTGTACTTGCAGGAATGGCTCTGTGCTATGTTTGGAGCCCCTACTTTAGCTGGTTGAGTTGTGGGTGTACTCTATGCTTGGGAGATCTACAGTATGTCATCTTCACGCCATTCTCTGTCCTGTTAAGTGATATCCTGGTTATGGTTCTGTGGGCTGCCTGGCATTGAGCAGGTGTTGGAGGCCCAGATGAAGGCGGACATGGCTGATAAGGAGATGCTGGAGTCCAGTCAGAGCAAATATGAGGAGGAGGTGCGGGAGAAGTGCGGCATCATCGGTGAACAGAAGGCGGTAAGAACAGACCGGCTTGGCAGCGACACTATCTCAGGGGTATTTTAACATTTATCACAGTGACATCGATTTTTGCTGTTTGGAATAATCTTGGGTTAGGGTTAATCTGAAACCAGTCACAGCCGGTGATGTAAAGATATAATTTCTGTTCAGACCATAAATGCTATGGACTCTAAGACGAACAGCCTGGAGCAGAGAATTGCTGAGCTGTCGGAGGCCAACAAGCTGGCAGCCAACAGCAGTATCTACACACAGAAAAACATGTAAGTACTGATGCACAATACTTCTGTGCGACAATAAACATTAGAGGCAGTACAAACGCTTTTCTCTCGATATTCTATCCATGAAGTAATGTCTGAATTAAAGTTGTATTGATTCTCTCAAGTAAAATATAAGCTTCGGTCATAATGGCATAATATAAGATAATGGAAAAGAGATTGGTTAAAGACATTGCTTGTACAAAATGATACCTGGAAAGAACCTTGTTTTGTTTTTTGTCCTTTGGAGTATATGTACACATAATTGCACAATACCAGGTTGTATTGTCTCCTATTGAACTTTTTGCACACAAGTATGTGTGGTCTTGGCAGGAAAGCTCAGGAGGAGATGATCTCAGAGCTTCGACAACAGAAGTTCTACCTGGAGTCTCAGGCTGGGAAGTTGGAGGCCCAGAATGCCAAACTGGAGGAGCATCTAGAGAAAATGAGTCAGCAGGAGCAAAGCAATAAGAGCCGTGTGCTGGAGCAGGAAACTAGGCTCCGAGAGGTGAGGAGGTGTTAGAGGGAGATGGAGCAGAAAGCTGGTTGTGAAGTGGGATTCATGTGTTGATAGACACGCAGGTTAAACCAGATACAGCGTATAAAATGTTTTAAAATTATTATTATGGAGGTTTTGGCCAAGATTCAAGATGTTTATTGTAACTCCAGTTAATGCTTTCGCTGGTTGGCTCCATAAAAGAAAAATAGATGGATGTTAAAAATATAATAACAAAATATAAGAAGCAATTAAAATACACATTTAAGAAAAGCAATAAAAAAGGTTAAAAAAAATGTTATGTACAATACATAAATGTGACATATGACATGGCATTGTTGGGATTGTGAAGTGGAGTGTAATGTGATCAGTGCAGGGATCTTGAAGAGGACTTTTATTTTGAAACATTCTAAAATACTTCAGAAAGTGAGTTTTATAGGCTATAAATCTCAATACGTGGATTACAGAGTCGACTTGAATAGTCAGAGTCTGCCCCTCTGCACACAGTCACTTCCTCCTCCACTCACCTTGGATGGCCCTTTTCTGTCTCCCTTTGTAGATTGGGCTGGAGAACGAGGAACAGAAGCTGGAGATTAAACGTCAGGTTTCAGATCTGACCCTGTCGCTGCAGGAGCGTGAATCCCAGATCAGCAATCTGCAGGCAGCTCGCCACGCTCTGGAGAACCAACTACGGCAGGCCAAGACCGAGCTGGAGGAGACCACTGCAGAGGCTGAGGAGGAGATCACTGTACTCCGAGTAAGAGAGAGAAAGTAAAAGGGTACACAAGATCACGTCTCATGTGATGTTATGTAACTCAGGCATCTGAAATCTGTCCCTGTGTCTCTCTTGTCATACCTGCTAGGCACACAGAGATGAGATACAACGCAAGTTTGATGCCCTGAGAGACAGCTGTGCAGTAAGCCGCTCACTATACTTTCTCGTCTTCCTCTTTCCAGGATGAACTGGCATTGAACTCCAGCTGAATCCTCGCACATCATCACACATAACTAACAACCAAGCCATACTATTTCAGTCCATATTTGTTTCTGTCATTCTTGGGTAAATGGGGCTTCATTTCTCTTCTACTTACATAAATCACAGAGTGACTCCCTGTGACTTAACCACATAATCCATTTCATCACAGTCATCTTCCTTTTGGTCCGTGTTCTTGGGAATATAGCACTAACTGCTCTCGGTTGGTGGAAACATGACCATAGCTCCACACTGTTTTCAGAGACGTCCCAAAACATTGTGTCTATGGCCAAAGTAAGGATTTCTGTTGGCAGTGGGAGATTAATCCTCAACTGAGTTGTTTGTTTCCATGATGGCATTTGTGCACATTAACAACTAAGTGAGCTACCATTACCAAAACAAGCCCCGTAGGAACAGTAACAGGAAGATAATGGCTGTTATCCTGTTAACAAGGTTGTTTGGCTCCTGAACATTCTGGTTTGTTTTTTGGTGCGTCATGGTGTCTTGTGATAAACGTTACCAGGAAACACTGTGATTTGCTCAGCCAACACAGCATCTCACAGTCCACACATACTGGCTGAATTAGCAAGAAGAGTTTTCAATTTGTCATTGTTTGATTATTTTCTTTTCCGTGTCTGCAGAGACACTTAATTCTCCTCTGTTACAAAACCACACTATCTTGTCACCAGAGCTTTTGATAATAAGGCATCATGTGAAGTCAACCTGATGCTTCAAGATACATCATTAACTCTCGAAAGGTTTTTTTCAGTGAATGTAGCTATTCAATAGCTGTGTTTTACAGACGATGAGGGCTTTGTTAAAGCCTGTTATAATCAGAAGGCCATTATATTGTTGGACAATAAGAGGTGATGTTATTGTGCAGCCCTGGTGTCCCGCTAACCTTGAGGAAATGATGTTGTCATTGATTTGAGTGCCTACAAACTCATTTACCCGGAATAATCACCAAGACCATTATGGTCTTCCTTTATTCCATTGCCCTACCTCGGAGATCCTCCCACTGGCAAACTGTTCAGAAAGCACTGTCCATAGATTCAGCTGGCCAATGTTCAGACAAACACAGACAAAATCTGCAACAAGCAGATCTTGAAATGGTACTCTATATTTTGCCCTGCTGAGACTTGCAATGTTTGTTTATCCGTTAGTCTGTCATTTGAACACTTTGGACTGAGGCGTGCATACATTATTCATTTATGTTTCTCTGAAATGCCCTATTTTGAGATTTATGGCACAAGCACAGAGAAAAATAAAAAATGAAAATAGTGAAGACTATGTACAATTAGAGAGTTATCTTTTTGTCACCAGAAAATCATCGTCTTGCAAAAATCTGGCCTATGGGGCATCACATTGTCAACCCAGTTTTCCCAGCAAGACACAAATTTCCCAAACTCCCTCCAATGATGTGATCTGGTACACTTCACACTGTTCGTCTTCCATTTTGTTTTAATATACAAAGTTGAGTATGTTTTAAGATTCAATAGCCCTTTATACATAAACAAAATGATTCCAGTACCAGTATTTAAAATATGTTCATTCGTAAGCATTTTTGCCACTCCTTGTCAGTTTTAGCCCGATCTACCTCAGCACTGACTGTACATCATGCTATTGTTTCCATTTGCACAGACAGACATTCTGACATTCTGAACACGTTCTGCCCCTCAAAGGATAACTTCATTTTGGACATACCATGAACTTTCCTCTTGTGCTATCTTCAGGCCAAAATGTCAACTTTGCACACAAGACATCCCATAATCAGCCGACTGCAATGAAATTTGCTGACCGCATGCATTTTATTTTTAGCCACACTACTGGTAAGACTGCAGAAATACTCACGCTGTCAGTATGCTCTTTGCTGTGTCCAATTATTTTGTATTATGGGTTTGATTTTGTAATATGGGAGAAGTGTAGCCTCAGAGGGCCAGTTAGTCCCTATTCATTTTTGGTATCTTACCTAACTCTAAATATACCGGGCTAATATTAGGTAAAACAAAAAATTTGATAAAGTTGATATTGACTGTGTAATAATGACATTTCAGAGTGGCGCGCTTAGACTTTTATAAGTCCCCATTCTATCTGATTTATGTGACGATAGCTTACTATTAGAGTTATTAGAGTTAGCAATAAGACAATGTAATATTCTGGGACTATAGACATTTTTCAACCGTCAGAGATTTTGTTGTACTGTCTCTACTAAAGTAGCCATCCTTTCATATTGTGGTTGTATGAGACCTTTGTGAGCCATGTTTAAATCAAAGAGGACTGGATCAACCAAAAGACATTTCCATCTAGTTAATATTTTCTCAATAAAATTAACTGCAAATTGACTTTATCTCTATATATTGCAGTTGTATCCGTATCAGCCACCCATATCTCAGTAGCAATGCTTTTTCTAAAAGTGGTTACATTCATAAATTGTGAGAAAACCAACTTTAGGTGGATTCACTCTCCACGACACCTCTGCTGCTCAGTCTGTTTCATAGAAAGAGCAGATGTTCTTCTGTATTTTGTACTAGCAGTGTACAGTAAATGTAACATTCATTTCAGTCAAGGAAATTCCAAGATTGATTAACAGCCTCTTAAGCTGGGCCTTTTATTTGCTTTACACCCGCGGCCTTCACAAAGAGCATTGAGCAATTTGTATTCAGCTGTGCTGAGGATGCAAAGCTCCGGATGTGATTTACTTTAAGTCTGCAAGTTGCTCTATAGATCGGGATGACAGACAAGTAAAGTAAATATAGAGGCTTGCCGGATCACCACTGTATCCATTGCAGCTTTGACTTCCTCGCCCCGCCTTAAGTATTTAGTTGCTGCTGTCAGTCCCCTGCCTCGGGGGAGCAGAAGCAGTACAGAACAGACAGCTAATTTATGGACTTAAAAGCTTTGCCCCCCCCCCCCCCCCCCCCCCCTCCGCCACCTGGAAGTTATGCGTGGTACACATGTTCCCATGAGAGCTGAGAATAAGGAGCTCTTACAGGCAGCCTCACCAGCCTTTGACCCTCATTTCCCTAGACAGTGGTCATGGCTGATTAAGGAACGAGACTGATGCTGATGAAATGATTAGCCCGCTCCGAATGCTGCCTGAGTCAAACAAGCAGCCTGGAAATGATGCTAAAATGATTGCTGCATTATATCACTAACCTAGATTGCTGCATCATGTAATAATGCAGCAGTAGAGACTGTGTGGGGTTTTTGGTAACGTTTTTGTGTAGATCAATAATAATATGCTCAATGCTATGCCTATATGCACAATGTAAGCAAGACCTGTCAAATGAATGTAGCCTTTTTAAATGTAAAAAACCTAATGTATAATTAATGTTAATACAGTCATATCTGTTTCAGACAGAATATTATATTCGTTATTGTCTATAGAGACAAAACAAAGACAAAAAAACCTTAAAGGGCAGAAATTATTTCAGAAAATCCTGATTTAGTTTTATTAGTCGTCGTTCGTCTCTTGGTCAAGAGTCCTGTTGACTTCCTGCAGGTAATCACAGATCTGGAGGAGCAGCTGACCACACTGGCTCAGGAGAATGCCGAGCTGAACCGCCAGAACTTCTACCTGTCCAAGCAGCTGGATGAGGCCTCCGACGAGAGAGAGGACCGGCTGCATCTCAGCCAGGACGTGGACAGACTGCGCCGGGAGGTGGCCGACCGTGAAATGCACCTGAACAACCAGAAACAGGTACCGGGGCTGCTGGTGGTCATGTTCTGGTTATTGGTTTATGTGTGTGTTCCTTCTCTTCTCATGTTGGTTTTCTTCAACAGTCCAAAGAAAGGAATGTCGGGTGGACATGCAATGCTCAATTATCCAAAATTGGTGCGTTGTATTGATTTGTTGAGAGAATTGGCTGATACTGATGTATTTCAGAGCGGTTTCAGAGGAGTTTGTGCCCTAAAATCGCTCAAAATGAAACACAAACAATCAAACTTTTGAGCCAGTTTTTTTTAACCACTATAGTCAAATAGTTTTTTTTAAAATTTCTGCATGAAAATTGCCACAAAATATCAGCTGCCATTAGAGACAACCCACAGTTGTCTGTTGTCTGAGACAGTTGTGCTCCTTCTTTCAGTTCAGGTTCCTTCCCCTTGCCCACTTCCCACTCGCAGCCAGTCAGACACCAGGTTGCCACTTACTCACATTATGTGATATCTCCGCACTACCTTTGACAGGTGACCTAGACATCTCTCTCAGCTCTGACAGTGTTGAGTGTAAATCAGGCAGCAGAAACCCTGGGAATAATTCAGCATTGTTATGTGCAGTATTCTGGATGCAGCGAGGAGGCTGTGTGATGTGTGTGCTGCCCCTGTGGGAGGATCCGTGTGTGGGTGTCCAGTAGCGCTCTCCGTCCTGCTGGTTGTGTAACCAGCAATGGAAGTCATAGACGAGGGATGGGGTGGTGTGTGGGAGGGATGTGTCATCCCCATCCCTCCCAGGTCGTGTCAGCTGTGGAAGCGTTGGACTTCAGAGGGCCGTGGCTTTGCTGCAGCACCAGCACAGGCTATATTTGTCTCCCAATGCTTTGTCTGAAGCAGTGCGTTGTAGGACATAACACACAGCACTTTGTGTACGCCCTGTGAATAACAAAACAAACTATGTTGTTTAAGCTGCCATCAAATTCTCCCCATAAGCCCCCGTGTCTGGCATTGTGATTTATTTTAGGCACGGTGCTATGTTATGGCGCTATGGCTGACTGAATGTCTGACATGTGAACGAAGAAGTTACTATAAATACAGCTTCTTAACCCCGCTGACCTTTCTGCATGATGGCCTGTGACCAGCAGGTTCTGGTGGGAGAAAAACCAGGGAGTGGACATCTCGTGTTTGTGTAATGCCATTTTTTATACGCCATGCTAGAACTTGCCTCGCCAGGTCTTCCTTTCATTGCTACAGCAGGTGAGAATCCTGGAGAGAAGACTAAACCCCGCTACTACCTGACCTTTACACGAGTACTTCCTTTACATGTGCTTCCTTAATTACTCCACTACATTTCAGACAGAAATGTTATACTTTTTACCCCACTACATTTGATTGACAGCTATAGTTACTAGTTATTTAGCTAATTTGACTAACAAATAGATTTTACATACAAAACATATGATTGATTTCAAGTAATAGAGGAACTACCCAACAGAATGTAACATAGTTAAAATGTGTATACCTGCTACAACACTAAAACTCTGCCTTTGTGATGATGCACCATAATGAATAAAATGATGTAAAATATAGTAATACGAGTCATTTTCCTGCAATATTAGTAATATTACTTTGTAAACACTCAAATTAATTTTGATGGTAGTTATTCTGTAGTAAATTTATTTTGAAATTGTTGTATTGCTACTTTTACTTATAAGGATCTGGATACTTCTACCACTAAGTGATGGTCAGGGGACAGAACCCCCAAGCTGTGGGTTGAATATCACTTTGTCACTGCCTCCCAAAGAAGTGTCCTTCCAACCCTCCCGAGGGGAAGTGGCTACCAAGGGATTTCCCAAACCAAGCAGAGGGAAAATACATCACCACCACAAGATCTTTATTTTATAACAAGGCCAATGCAGGGGGAAACATTCATTTCTTAATTAGGCAATGAGCAGTTATAGTGTTTGAGGCTATGCGGTAATCTTTCGACAACAGAAGTCCTTCATTACCTTTGAAGCTGTTAAACTACATTTCTGTCTTTATCTCTTCATTATAAAACGGCCTCTTTTTTTGCTTATAAGAAAAAAAAAAAAATATATATATATATATATAGAATAACAACTTGAGATGTTGAATTGTGTCCTTGGCACCGTTCGGATATCAACAGTGTTTCTCATCTAAATCCTGTTTTTATATCAGAACCTGGAGACACTGAAGACCACGTGCACCATGCTGGAGGAGCAGGTTCTGGAGCTGGAGACCCTGAACGACGAGCTGCTGGAGAAGGAGAGACAGTGGGAAGCCTGGAGGTCAACACTGGAGGACGAGAAGAACCAGGCTGAGAGGAGGACCAGGGACATCCAGAGAATGCTGGACACAGAGAAACAGAACAGGTTACAGTAAACTCCTTGCACACATCACTCATGGTGCATGGTGTATGATGAGAACTGGGTACACGAAAGCATATTAAAACACTGTCAACAATGGTTTGCTGTATACTCCAGGCTTCGTTCAGAGCAGCGCAACTCTGAGTCTCGCCAAGCTGTGGAGAAGGCAGTTAAGGAGCACAAAGCTGAGATCCTGGCCCTACAACAGGCCCTCAAAGACCAGAAACTTAAAGCTGAGGGCCTTGTCGACACTGTAAGCATTTCCATATTAAATAAGTATTTTAATTTACCGTATTTTTCTTTAACAAGTTACAGCAAACTTTCTGTTCTCAGTTCAATGATCTGGAGAAGAAGCATGCCATGCTGGAGATGAACGCCCTCGGTTTGCAGCAAAAGCTGGAGAGTGAGAGGGATCTGAAACAGAGGCTGCTGGAGGAGGTACATAATGTATTTATGCCACGACCTCTGTTGTTTTCTTTTGTGTATTATGTACAAATTGAAATGTTTAAATGTAGTATAATTACTGCATGTCTTGGTGTTGCTGCAAATCAAACAGAAAAATGAACTTGATGTTCTGGTTGTAAGGCCATAGCTGTAACATATAGTAGTAGGAAGCGCAAGAGGCAAAGTTGCCTCGTCCAGCATGTGATGCAGCAGCTGTTTGACGTCCACAGCAAGAGAAACTGCAGCAGCAGATGGACGCCCAGAAGACCCACATCTTCCGTCTGACCCAGGGGCTGCAGGACGCTCTGGACCAGACTGACCTGCTGAAGACTGAAAGGACTGACCTGGAATACCAGCTGGAGAACATCCAGGTGCTGCTAAACACACACACACATACACACACGTACACATATACTCACTAAAAACACATATGAGTCTATGAGGTGCATGCACGTGTAGACCTGCTGGACTTTCTGTCATTTGCAGTCTTGTTTCTCCCTCACTGTTGAAGACACAAACAAATCCATCCTCCGTTCCCCTGTCACCCTTTCTGTGTGAAGTGAAGTACTTGAGGAGAAATTCATGGCAGTAGTGATGTTCATTTAGCTCCACCTGCAGGCTGTGTACTCCCATGAGAAGGTGAAAATGGAGGGGACCATCACCCAGCAGACCAAGCTCATAGACTTCCTCCAGGCCCAGGCTCATGGGGGCTCCAAGAAGAAGAAGGTCAGATGAAATTATGTGTCTAATTGGATTGAGTATAATTTGTCTGTCTTCCTACAGAAGTCTGGATGTTTTTGAAAACCCTTGAAAACAGAATTGAGTTGAGAAAATGTAAAGTATGAAAGTATTATTAAATCAAAAAGTCAGGATGATTAGACAATTAAGTAGACTGATTGCAAGTTGGGATATCTGAGATAGCAAACAGACAAAGTGATGATTAGGTGATTGATAATTATTTTTACGTGTTCAAAGAAAATCTAAATTTGGGGCTTTTAATTAATATGACAAGTTTGATAATTCCTTAGATCTAGGACATCCATGTTTTAGTCAATTTATTCATAAACTGTCATTTACAACTTCCAGCAGTCTCTTTGCACATTTAGAAAGAGTTGTAGATGATCACCAAATAGAAACTGAATTAGAGTCAGAACCAATGGGAAAGTAAGGAGCAAAGTAATGGTTTTACACAACTGTGGTTCCCGTGTCTCAGGGTCTGTTTGGACGTCGTCGAGAGGACCTGTTGGCTGCCATGGCTGCTCAGGCTCAGGCTCAGGGTCAGGGTCAGGGTCAGAGTCAGAGTCAAGGCCAGGTCTCCCCTGTGCCCTCCATCCAGCCGGTGCCTCTGCAATACAGCGACATGAAAATAGCACTGGACAAAGAGCGCTCCCGTAGCTCTGACCTGGAGGAGGCCCTACAGAAAATGAGAGCGGAGCTGCGATCTCTGAGAGAGGAAGGTGAGACGGCTTCTAACAGTATCTTCTTTGAAAAACAGAAAGTTTACAGTATTCAGCATGATAAAACAACGTATCATACACATAGGTAAAAAAAATGATATAAGCTCAATGAATCAATTATTCCAACCCCAGGACTCCAGTATAAGGATCATGGTAACGCTGCAAACCCGGCCTCAGCACGGCAGCAGATGATTATGTCTGCCATGGTGAAGTCTCCTGAGCACCAGCAGGGTCCGACCAACCTGGCACCCTCCAACTCAGAACGCAGGAAGGCGACTGCAACACCTGAGGGTGAGTGAAGGGATGATGTTTACCGAGCAGCCTTTTCTCTCTAGCACACACATGCAGGTTTATAGCGTCATACTTGACATGTACTGGCCCTCACCTGCACACGCATAGATACACACACATATAATGTCACTCGCGAAGGATCATTTATGGAACTCTTACTATCCTTTTTCTTCCACACACCTTTCAGAGAGAAGGAGGGTCACTTTTGAAAGTAAGTTGTCCAAACTTATGGTTTCCTCAGTTTGGTCTCTTATCTCTCTTCTCCTTTTGCCTCATCCACATCCTTGAAAGGCCAGATTTTAAAAGCTCTGCACTTTTATAAAAATGTGAGATCCCACCAGGCTGGTCAAGTGACGCTGAGAGAGTGCACAGCTTTAGAAATCTGAAGCATTTTGTTTTAGCCGATCTGATTTGCAGAACTCTGCTCTGCTCTTTAACTCACTGCAATCCCACCTGAACTTCACGTCATACACAAACAGAGATGTACCATATGATAAACTCTGCAATGCACAAAACGCTGTTTGCACCCACACTGTGAAAAAAAAACTAAAGGTAATATTCAGTCAACGTATTTCTTCTGACAAAAGTTTCAAAGTTACAACAAGTCGTACAACAAGTTAAGCCTGGACGATAAAATAAAGAAATAAAATGAGAAATAAATTCTCGTTTGAGTTGAACATGGATCTTAGATAATTATCTACAAGTAAATGTTGGGGTGGACACACAGTGGGGAAACTTGGTACTGACTGGATAATGCCTTTTAAAATGCAACAGTGAGAGGGCACAAGCACAAGGGATTGATCAAACCAATATTCTTTTTCAACCACCTTTGTCTCCAGACTTTACTTGCTTATGCATTTTTTTGCTGAACAGCTTAAAGTTCTTTTGGAAGCCTTCTTTTGTTGGACTGATTTCATAGCGGGTATGGCATGGTGCACTGAGGTTTTGAAGTGATGTTGATGTACCTGACACACAGCTGCCTGCCCTCACTGTGTTCCCCTGACTGTATTCAGAGTTTAGCCGTCGTTTGAAGGACAGTCAGAGAGACAGAGACAGGGAGAGAGAGAGGGCGGTGCACCACAACACCCCTCACCGCTTCACAGTGGGACTCAACATGAGAGCTGCCAAGTGTACGGTGTGCCTGGATACTGTGCACTTTGGGCGCCAGGCTGCTACCTGTCTCGGTGAGTTGCAGATTTTATGCAAAAAACTTTTTGAAACTTTAGCCATGCCTAATTCTAGTTTTTATGTATTTTCTACTGGGACAGTTTGATGTGTGAAACCATGGGGATGGGTGTTGCTGTTGCCTCTCACTCATTCCCTAACCTTTTAATAACATTGGATTTTTGTGTCTAAGACCAGGATTTGAGTCTTTCATTTTTCAAAACTTGAAGAAAAAATGAAGAAAAAAACCCATGTAAAACAAGATGTCAGTTTTATCCATAAAGGAACTGATGACAAATTCAAACTAGAGACCATTTGCAGTAGGATCACACTTTCTGATATTTACACAATTTGTTCAGCAAGATAATCTTCACAAATAAACACTACCTTCATTTTGATCTCAACTACACACCTGGAAGTTTTCATGACTTCATTTTGCTCGGTTGTGACGCTAACGCAGTGACAGAATCTGTCCACAGACTGAAACATAAACATCTAGCAAAGCACTCAAAACCGCCTCTGGTAGTTCCCGCTACAGTAGGTGGTCCAGGACAATATTTTGCCATGATGACTCACACACACACACACACACTCACAAGGTGAAAACAATACCAGCATCGCTGTCGCGGCTGGTAAATACTACATTTTCACTGTTCATATGCTGGAGATTGCTCTCTATAACACTGTTGTTGTTTCTCTCCTCAGAATGTCACACGTTATGCCACCCAAAATGCTCCCCCTGCCTCTCAGCCACGTGTGGCATGTCCAGCGACTGCTCCCTGCATCTGTCTGAGGGCCTGTGTCGGGACAAAGGCAGCTCCCCAGGCCAACAGCTGAAAGAGGCCAGCGGACACATGCACCTGGAGGGCTGGATGAAACAGCCCAGGTTCGCTATGGGCACAATAATGTCATTGTTTAAGCTTTTCTCCCACTGATCTGTGCCATTCACTTTTACTATTTCGGTACATACACGTCATGTTGTAAATCTGTCATTTGTGCGATACACAGTAATTCTCTTTTGTGCTCCCTCATTGTGAGCCTGTGTCATCCCCTCCTACTGATCAAGTTCTCTCAGGCACTCTTAGTTATGTTCTGTCTGGCAAAGTCCACCCATCTAGTACTAAAACCAGTTTAATTAAACAAAGGCATTTGTTTAGTTTCCGACAAAAACAGTTGGATCCATTTGATCATCTATGCTCTGTACTGATGCAGTTGCTTCTTGTGTTTGCAGGAATGGGAAGCGAGGCCAGGGCTGGGAGAGAACATACATGGTCCTGGATGGGACTAAAGTGTCCATCTACGAGATAGAGCCCAGAGAAGGTTTCTTTCTTTTACCTGTGCAACACAACAACACACAGCAGCATTTATAGATCTACCAGAGCGGATCAGTTAAAGATGTTTCTGTGTGTTATTCAGATTCAGTGAAGCCACTGGAAGAGTTTGACCTGTGTTTGTCTGATGGAGAGGTGGTTGTTCATGGAGCAGTGGGGGCATCGGAACTGCCCAACACCGCCAAGTCAGGTACAATATGCAAAGTGTGCTGTTCTCTGTATGTTGGAATCACCCTCCCAACACTGATTTACAAGCTAAAGAAAATATCTCTTTATCCTATTTCCTCCCCTTCATCCCTTCATCCTCCCCTTCTCCTCAGCAGTTTTGTTTATAGTTTTTGTATTGTTTGTACAAAACTTTGTTATATTCTATAGTTTTTTAGAAATGTATTCTAGTGAAGTTATTGTTTCCCAAGTTTGGCTTTTACAGCGTTCCAGAGTGTTAATAATTGACTAGAAACCATGAAAATATGTACGAGTGTAAATTCTGAAGGCATACCTTACCTATGTGTCAGATGTTCCCTACGTCCTGAAGCTGGAGTCCCGTTGTCACACCCCCTGCTGGCCTGGACAGTTAATGTACTTCATGGCTCCCAGCTTCCCAGATAAACAGCGCTGGGTGGCTGTCATGGAGTCTGTGGTGGCCGGGGGGCGAGCCTCACGGGAGAAGGCCGAGGCCGACGCAGTGAGTATCTCTGGAGCAGGCGAGGGGCGACCGGGGCAGTTGGTTCTCTGTGTCCTTGATGTCTGCTGATGCTAATCATAAACCGTTATGATCACAGTCACAGACAACTGTCTTGTCTACGGCTGTGGTCGTAATCTCACTGTTTATCTGTGTGGGGGCTATTCATAAATTGAAAATTAATTTAAAGACAGGCTTTAGGTTGGAGTTTTAACTAAAAAAAACCCCAGTTCACTTATATGTGTCGTTAATTGTCACCTTCTTCTCTCCTCTTTTCTTTCCCTCCTCTCTCTTTGTCTTTCTCACTGTTTGTTGCGTTTTCATCATGCCCCATTGTATGTCCGGTATATGGGCATGTTTTGTTGATTTGCTCTATTCTACCCATTCCATTGGGTTTCATTGCAAACATAGGCTGCTGTGTCCAAAAGACAAATGGTTCTGTCTCCTCTGGTCCAGGTAAAAAGTTACAAAGATATAGACATACGACTGACTGACACGCACACCTGCAGATCCTTCACGAGGCACGCAGTAGTGCATGTGTCTGTCATTGTGTTGGTTGGTCATCTCCCCCCCCCCCCCCTGCTCTCACCTCACCTGCTGTGACCACTCCTCACTCTCACTATTCTCTGTTGCACTGTCTTGTCCTGTGCAAACTCTGCGTTCATGTAATAGTTTCGATGTAGCTGAAACAAGTCTTTGGTGTTTTGTTTTATAACCACAGTACACAACTTCTCACCAAGATGTTTGATCATCTTTGGGTTGATCCCCTTCAGCCGTCCTTGCCCAGAGGACCAGGGATCAGACAGTGGGTTTTTACCCGCTGGTGTACTTGTCTGTGTTTTTACCCTGCTGCCCCTCTGCACCCTCTTTAGAGACTGGGACTCAAGACACGGGACCGACTCATCTGTGACACACAAGTGACAAACTGGGAAATATAAATTTCGACTTTTAATTAACATGACTTGAGTTTGGAGTATTTGGAGTTGACTTTGGCATGTATCAGAATGACTTGAAACTAATATTTTCTTCATCTTTTTCGCCAACTTTTAACATGTGACTTGATTAATTTCCCATGCTGCTATTATAAACACAATATAAATTGAGGTTAGCCAGTCTAGAGTGAGTCGCCTCATTTTGATATTGCTGTTTGGGACGTTCCTGGGCGTCAACCTCTCTAAAAACCTAGCGACCAGGTGCCAGATAGTAAGCACACATCCGAGAGGAAGCTATGAAAATGGCAAACAAAGCGCGGAAAAATTGCAAATATGGCAAGGCCAAACACCAAGCAGACAAAGCTTGTTCCAAAACGAGAGTGAATCTGGGGTTGGCTTTCACTCGCTGGCGAGCACCCCGACCCTCATTGAGCCGGGAAGGTGGGGCCAACTTTGAATGTTGTGTTTACAAACGGCAACCACAAATTGTACTCATCGTGCCTCTAACCCAGCTGGATTAATCATCTCTAGCAGAAGTATGTTAGACCCCAAACAACCCCTTTTCACTAATGAGGTTAATTTCAAAACAGGAAATTCACTGATAACACTATATATTGATGAGGTCTTGTTCTTTTTACATGATAATTGTTTAACCTATTCATTTATTTTTATGTGCTTGTATATGCAAGTTTTTCTTTTGTAAAACTTAACGGAAAGAAATGTTAAAAGTGTACTTTTACTGTAAATGGACGTCTTAACTGATAATAATTTAAAGGTGGTTCAAGGCTTAACAATGCAATAACTTCACTGGGACTTAAAACCGGAGACTGACTTGTGACTTGGTCCCACCTCTGACACTGTTAACCTGCACACCGTCCGGCCCCCTCTGTTGCGTCCCCCCGAGGTTGCGTTGAGGTCGTGACCCTGCTGACCCCTCACCCCTCTCTGCTCTTACAGAAGCTGCTCGGAAACTCTCTCCTGAAGCTGGAGGGAGACGATAGGCTGGACATCAACTGCACCCTCCCCCTCACAGATCAGGTACTGGCATAGATGACATTTTATTGAAACACGTGTATTGGAGTTTAGTGTGCACATACAGTAAACATATTTTTTGTGTATTTCCTCAATAACAAATCTGCTGTTTTTAGACATTTTGTCATGTTGATAATTTAGAAAACACATTTGATCCACAGTAGCAGTTATTTTCAAACGTGGAATGATCTTAATTTATGAAGGGGCGTGGAGCACAGAGCAGATGCTCGAGGCTCACTGCCAAGGTTTGCCACATGTTGCTCCTGTTTGAAATTGCACCATGTTCACCGAAATAATGATGCTTGTGTTAATGTTTTCTTGCTGTGCTGCAGATAGTTATGGTGGGCTCTGAAGAGGGTCTGTATGCCCTGAATGTTATCAAGAACTCTCTAACTCACATCCCTGGCCTGGGATCAGTCTTTCAGATCCACATCATCAAAGAGCAGGAGAAACTGCTGATGATTGTTGGTGAGATGTCCAGCTTTGATATTCTCAATAGATGATAACTGTCTACTGAGCAGCAGGATCTGAGTCTAGACTTTTAATTCCTTCAATTCAGGGAGTGAGTGTTGTTCATGAATCAAAAAGCCAATATCCCCTGCCATTTAAAGTAACTGGCATAATTGAGGGCTCTACAATTATTATTCATCATTAAAAACTTTGAGAATGAACACTGCCGTCTAATAATTCCGGTGGAACTTGTAGATGTGATTCATCTTGTCACACAGGACAGCATGGTGACTAATATGGGAATTGTCTTGTCCTGCTGGAGCATCAGCTACAGTGTAACGTCTGTCTGTGTGCGCTGCAGGGGACGAGAGGGCGTTGTGTCTGGTGGAGATTAAGAGAGTGAAGCTGTCTCTGGCACAGTCCCACCTGCCCAGCCAGTCTGAACTGGCTCCCTACATCTTCGAGACGGTGAAGGGCTGCCATCTGTTTGCTGCAGGGAGAGTAGGTCTTCATCTCCTCTTTGAAACTTGAGATAAAGCTTCCTGACTTTAAAGCGCTTTCTTTTTTTTGTTGGTGGAAAAATGCGACTTTAGAAACTGAGATCTGCGTTCTGTTTACAGATAGACAACGGACCTTGTATATGTGCTGCTATGCCCAACAAGATAACCATTCTGCGCTACAACGACAATCTCAACAAATACTGCATTCGTAAGGTGAGTATGACCCGTTGGTTCCCTTTGTTCACAACACATCACATCCTAACATATAGTGGCAGAAAACACAATGCTGAAACAGCAACCAACACAATAAAAAGAAGGGTGTAATCAGGTTAAGAAAAACTACCTGAGTTTTGAGAATTAGAATAAAAGGTGAAATGTTACCCCAAAACAGAAGGGGTCATTCCCAGCTACCTACTGTGTGTTCCCCAGTTCTACATTTAGTCTCTCCCAGGGTCCTATATTCACATGTTCCTATGTTCCAAGGGTCCTATGTTGCCCAGCTATACAGCACATAACTGGAACCTGAAAAAGGTGTTCCCCAGTTCTGCATATGTGCTCTCCCAGGGTCCTATGTTCCCAGGGTCCTATGTTCCCAGGGTCCTATGTTCCCAGGGTCCTATGTTCCCAGGGTCCTATGTTCCCAGGGTCCTATGTTCCCCAGCTCCATACAGCACATAATTGGAACCTGTAAGACATTTTTCCAAGGTCTGTATTGGCTTAATATGACAATGGCTGTTGTGGGACCTCGTACAAAGTAAGATAGCATAGAGTTGAATATTGGGCCCTGGGAAAATGAGTCCCTCACAACATAAAACCGCCACATTTACCTTGCTGTTGAAAATGTCATCAAAAATAGGGTAAAATCTCACCAACAAACATTCTGGGTAGTTTTGTACAACATACCCAACATAAGGAGGAGTGTTAATATGTGTTAACAGAATATTAAACTGGGGAACATAGGACCCTTGGAACATAGATACGCTCCCAATCAGAAGAGCGGCAGATCATTTGCATGTTCTTCTTAGTTAAACGTGTCAGGATCACATTCATTTATTCCTATGTTAATAAGTAGAGAATAAAAAGTACTAAATAGTGGAGACCGTGTGTCATGATACAGGTTTATAAATAGCCCAAAGTGTTGTCGGTCACTCATGTCTCCATTCTTCATCTCACAGGAGATTGAAACTCTGGAGCCCTGCAGCTGCATCCACCTGACCAGCTACAGCATCATCATCGGCACCAACAAGTTCTACGAGATTGAGATGAAGCAGTTTGTGCTCGATGGTGAGGACGACACAAGTAGAATATCACCAAAACATCCCAAACTTTTCTGTTATTTCTTGCAGGAACGTGACACAGACCTTGATCAGATTATGTGGAAGCTATTGCTTTATTTTATGATTTACCTGCTTATATAAAACACCCTCAAACTGTTTGCTTCACTTGCATTCAGAGATATTTTGGTTGTCACTAAATATCTCTGAATACAAGTTTCTCCTACTTATCTGTTGGCCTACTGGTGTGCAAAAGTTTGCTCTTTTTATGATTTACCTGCTTGAAAAACATAATACAAGACAATAATGCAATATAATTAGGTACCAGACAATCACAGGATACACTTTAAGAATCATTTGATTTAATATGTCAATAAGCCTCATAAGACGTATCATTTCAACATAGTGTTTTGATCCACCGCAGAGTTCCTGGACAAGAACGACGTGTCTCTCGCCTCAGCAGTGTTTGCAGCCTCGTCCCACAGTTTCCCCATCGCCATTATGCAGGTGGCCAGCAGCATGCAGAAGGAGGAATACCTGCTGTGTTTTCACGGTGTGTTTGAATGCACAACTACTCCACACACATTAACAACTAGTTTTTACCTATACTAAAAATGCAAGTCATAAAGTAAAGGAGGGTGACTCTTATCTTTTGGATATCTTTTAATGGCCACTGTCAGTGACACTGTACTGTCTTGAGTTTTGACACATCACGCGGCACACAGAGTGTATAGTAAGCTTTATGTATGTGACAGAGTTTGGAGTGTTTGTGGACACGTACGGACGAAGAAGCCGCACTGAGGACATTAAGTGGAGTCGTCTGCCTCTGTCCTTTGGTAAATACATTTTTTAACTTCTACGGCTTTTTGATCAATCAGCAATCAGCAATATGGCATCACATTGTTATATTTTCTTCCCCCTGGTGCAGCCTACAGAGAGCCCTACCTGTTCCTCACCTACTTCAACTCATTGGACGTCATTGAGGTTCAGGGACATGCTTCTCTGGGGTGAGACGGACTTGGCTTCCTCGGACTAAATTTGACAAAGTTAAGCTTTTGGGTGTGAGCTGTATTTCTCACATCACTGTCTATACTTCCAGTCCTACAGTGTTGGCTCACCTGGACATCCCCAACCCACGCTACCTTGGCCCAGCCATCTCCTCCGGGGCCATTTACCTGGCCTCCTCCTACCAGAACAAACTGCGGGTCATCTGCTGTAAGGGAAGTCTGATCAGAGAAACTGGAGAGCTGCAGAGGACCGGCTCCAGCAGAGGGTCAGCTCCCTTCCTTAGTTTGAGCAACAAATAAACACAACCAAAGAGAGAGACAATATGTATGTGTGTGGGTGGATTAAAAACACTTAAACACCTACAAAACACTAACAAAAATATGTTACCTCAAAACACTTCACAGGTAGAAAACACCATTGTTTTTATTGGATAGGCCAACAGTGCCATCTGCTGTATAAATATCAAATCGTCTTGTTTCTTACCGACAGCTGGTTTCCCCAATAACATTGTCAAACACTGTTGCGAGATGCTGCTCTTTGCTTTGTTTCTACAGCAGTCCCAGTAAGCGAGGCCCACCCACCTACACTGAGCACATCACCAAGCGTTTGACCTCGGGCCCTGGCAGCCATGACGGCCTGCATCGGGAGCCCAGCACTCCACATCGGTACCGGGAGGGCCGCACCGAGTTCAGACGGGACAAGTCTCCCGCCCGACTGCTGGACAGGGAAAAGTCGCCAGGCAGAGTGCTTGACAGTCGCAGGGAGAGGTCACCTGGGAGGTTCGGAGACAGCAGCCGACTTCATGCTGGATCTGTCCGAACACAGCTCGCCCCTGTTAACAAGGTAATGTAGGGGTGTCCTGGTGGCTACGCTGTAGAGCGTACAACTGAATATCCTTGGTGCGGTCATGTCCCTCTTTCATCCCTTGCTTCATGTCTCTCTCAACTATCAACTGCAGCAAATACCAATGTCCTGCAACACACAACACACAACACACAAAGGTTCCATTGCTACACATGTGCATGCACTTATATGTGTTGTTATGGCAAACTTTGACTGACTTTTATATGAGATAGTATACTATGACTTTTTCATGTTTTTTCCCATGCTATACTATAACTGATTTCTATACGATGACTATTTTTCATGACTTTTTTCAACATGCTGTCTTTTTTATGAATTTCGTTGATATACTATACTGTGACTTTTTCCTCAACATTTTTTTTTTTTTTTGACGGATTTATGACTTTTTTCATGACAAGAGGATGTAATATGAATATGTGAACTCGACTGTATTTGTATTTCAGTTAGCCCTCGAGACATTTGTCGATATTCACACAGTATATCGATGTCATAATTTGAAAGTGTCAGAACTGAAAGTTGAACCTTTTGTCCCCGGCGTTGTCTTGCAGGTGTGGGATCAGTCATCGGTGTGAATCCAGTTCCACGCTGCTCCTGACTGGAGATTGAAGAGAAACTATGGGAAACTCTTGATCCACCCCCGAGTGCAAGCACACATACATGAACACAAACACACGTCACTCAGGCTGAATGTCGGCCCCATTGCCTGTACATAGTGCAGTCTCAGTTCCTCGTCCAATAGCCCATAAACCTGCACTGGGAGACGTCTCCTGCGACAATCCTCTCTTTTTCTGACGTGTGCTTTCATGGGAGAAATCCCACAGCAGATTTGGTGGCAGGGAGCCTACGCCGATCTACAGATCGAGATAATCTACTTTATGATATGTACTCAAAGTTGTAAATATTGCTGTCTGAGTTTTTATAGAGAAAAGGGAATAGTCGGCTGGTGAAGCCATGTCTATTTTTTTTTAAAAATGAGTTTCTAAACACGTTGCAGGGAGATTAATGTCGTTGGTTACGAAATATATCAATATTTCATTCGAATCTGAAGTTCATGATGATAAAGAGGTCTGATGAGGCAAGACTTTGCACATGAGATTGGATTTGAACAGGAGTTAAACGCTTGTTCTTGTTACATCTTCTTTCTTTGGATCAGCCTTTTTAATAATATATAATTGCTTTGACAGTCGTCGTCCGGCCATACTTTGTGAAACAATTATTCAGCAATGTTCTGCTCCAAGTGTTCCTCGTGTTGTTTTGAGCAAACCTAAGATCAAGAAACGTGCAGCTCTGCCTCCGATGCCGGACGTCCTGCCGTCTGGCTGGCCGTCGCTGCCTCCGCTTGCTCCGAGTCGTCTGCTGCTGCTGCTGATTATGGTACAGATGTCCCGTTTCTGTGCAGTGATTTGAAGTCTAGTAATCGTCAGGGGTCGTCACTTTCTAGTATCGTTCCTTTAGAGCCGGTAGGACCACATCCGTCCGTCACAACAGTGAGCATGACTAACTTAAAGCAGCACTCGTCGCTTTTCGATCTGGATTCTCTCAGTTGTTCTTTTTCCGTTACGTATTCACTTGAATTTGCATTCAATAAGTAGACGTTGATGTTAGACAGTAACTTAAGATTTTCTTGATTTTTAGAGATGTATACTACTACATGCATTAAACATGATTGAAGTGTCTTCCTTCTTTGTGTGTGTTCAGCGTTAATCAGTGAGAGCAGAGATCAGGTGCTGCTAGCAGACCACACAGTCGGTTTATCTAGTTTATTTTTCCTTTAATTCTACAACAATGTAATGCTCTTTAAAGCAAATCCGACAAAACAAAAATATTCAGACTGAACAAGGAGCACTTGTTACAGGAAATCGCTATGTACAGCTACACACTCTGACAGACATGAGAAGGTTCAAAGTGCTTATCAAACAGGAGGGAGGGGGGGGGGGGGGGGGTAATAAAACTGCTTGGCACCAGTCTCCACCAAAAGAGACACACACACACGAGATTACCGGGCTATTGCAGTGACGCCTCTGATGGAGCACGTCAGCGTGAGTGAAGAGAAATAAAACGCATGCAGACCAAGAGAGGAAAAGAAAGCACAGCAAGGGATCATACTGGTGACGTTATCCGATGACCTGTTCACCACGTGACCCCTCCCACATACAACCACCAACCATGATGCTCGTCACAATACTGAAAAGCACAGCACACGTTCAGTTTCAGCTTTATTTTGATGCACTCTGAGGCAGTGTCGTCTTAATGACATGTGCAAAAAATAGCCTTTTTTCTATCTTTTTTAGACAATTCACATTCATGGGTTGTTGAACAAGACAAGCTTGGTGCCCCACATGCCTGTGATGGTGGTGACGATACAGAGTAAGGAGTCATGCTGCCGCCTGCCGATGTGTTTACAGGGGAAGGGAGAAAGCGTTGGCCTTCAAGGGACATTACGCATCTCATTATAGCCAAATTTAGTCTTTTGGTACCATTTCAGTCTATATTTAAGAGATCATGAAGTGATGGCAAACGTTATCCGTCAACATTTACGACATGGACACTTGGAATAAATCATCCGTTAATAGGAGCACTGATCTAGAATAACAAGCCAGCTTCACAACATTATAATCGTTGGATGTTAAGTCTATATTCTGGTTGAAGATCAGTTTATCTAAATTTCTTCAGATATCAAAACACAGCTCAGATTAGAGAGGCTGGTCTGCGTCGAACCAAAATTTGAATTTCCTGCACGGTTAATGCAGCAGTACCGTCTCAAAGAAATGAGTGTTTGAACAGTTAATGCCACTCTTGTTGCTCATCACAAGTAAATATTACATTTACAGAAATAAGGGGCCAAACAAATTCCTATTTTCCGTTCTGTTTAAGAGACTGGAAGTCCAGCTTTTGATTTAAACACCACTTCCACAGGACAGTGAGAAAAACACTTCAAACCTGTTGTTGTACTGACCACCTTTCAACATCAGCTCCACTGCACACTTCAATCATCTGCTGATTTAAATCCGACAGGAGATATGATCGGTGATATAAGCTCGAGTACGATTCAATAGTATCATGCTGTCATGAATCACAGTTATGCATTTCCTCCGATAGTCAAAACTTTATCATCCCGAAGCACAAGTGGGCCGTTCTCTGCTGACCCGACAAGCTGATGAGGAAGAAAGATGAAAAGATTGTCATTCTCAACAATAAGATGACGATTAAAATGAACGTCTGTGACTGTGTGCTGTACCTTTAATTCTCCAGCTGACTAAGGGGGACAAATAATAATTCAATGATAACAACAAAGGCCATTCCCAATGATGTAGATGTGGAAAGTCACTCGGCTACTAGAAGCTCAGTGGGAATCTGTGTGTGCACAAAGTAGAGGTAGTGTTTGTAGATGACTTTGTATGGAGCAATGTGTGTGTGGGTGAGTTGAGGGGGGGCTTTTATTTTGGGTTTAGGCTGTTTGTTTTGGACCACCGTTCTCTCAGTGCATCGACTTCTCATTGGCTACAGACGCACTCGTTTCATTCTCAGTCTCACACGTGATCGTCGGAGGTCACGTGACGCTCTGACTTAACCCCCCCTTCTCCTAATATGGAAATGGTTAGAGCCACGAGTCCTTCTGCCATTGGCTGATACAAAACAGAAATGACGTCGAGTGTCGCTGTAGCCTCGGATCAGAACCATCTCTCACTCCTCTCAACACACACTGATTATCCTGTGGCATTTGAATTGTCTGGATTTCAAACAGCAACAAACCTTGAATAAATTAAATCAAAAATAACGATCGCATTTCAGAAGGAAAACCACTGCAGCATCAAAACAGGACACCCTGCGTCGCTATTAAAAAAACACACGTTATCTTCAACAGGTCGCAAAATATACTTTTTTTTCTGCAATTAATAACAAGAAAACTAAGAAATAAGAAATAAAAAAACTTTTTGGTGACTAATTAAGTGAGCCACTAATCAAGGATTCTATACATTTTTCTTAAATGCTATATAGGTATCTGAATATATTATTTTATTCATTTATTTTACAAAACAGAGTGTGAGAGTGTGTGTGTGTGTGTGTGTGTGTGTAAGGAGGTCATTGAATGGGTGTTAGGCAGAGCGGGTGTCTCGGTGAAGCTTCTCTAACATATTTCATGAGGGAGTTACAGACTTTTAAAAACAAGAGCCCTTTCTGTTGCCGCTGCTCTCCTCGATTTCTCAGCCAATCGCAGCGCAGATCACAAGTGAGGTCACGGTCTACGGCAGCCTCGAGAAAACAATTACATTAAATAAAAATGAGAATGTGTTTCCTTCGGAAATTTGAACACGGAAGTTAAATGTGTCAAATTCACAGCTGTGCTAGTGATTTCCACTGAGAGACTGAAAAGTGACGCTCAGCTCCCAGTGCCTGCTGGGTAAAAACAATAAAAAACAGGGCTGTTGTGAGTGAAGGGCGTGATGGTATGGCTAACAGGAGAGATTACTCCGCCGGTCAGTCTGCGTCTGACACACAGTGACGACGCCACAACACATCAGCTTAGTAACAGTCTGTCAGCAGGCAGAGCTGAGCGGCCGTCAGCTGTTAAAGGGTCACATGTTTTTAACTAACTAGTCCTGTTTTAAGACTCACGTGGGTGATTCTGTTCAAAGATAATAAACTCTCCTCGCTGTGAACGAGATAAGTACTCAAAAGAAGTAAAGTACTTTGAGAGAATAAAAAAAATCCTCAAAAAGCTTAACTTTGAGGATTCTAACGTCCTCTGGGCTGAATCTCAACACAGTAACACAAACACGGCAATATATATTTTCTTTCCAAATATGCAAGTTGAGATTCAGCCCAGAGCATTTTAAAGGGTCAGTTCACCAAAATTACTAGATTGTGGATGATCCAGTAATGAGTCCAATGAATTTTGTAAAGGAGCACTTCATCAATTCTTCACATAATGTCAGTTTACTTATCATGAGGCGTACGGCTGACAACAAGTTGTATAATGTCTTCTGTGGCTCAGGAGGGTCTTGAACAAGTCTAAAAAATATATAAAATAATATAACCCTGATGATGTCATAGTGATGTCATCAGGGTAGGTAGGAAGGATCCAGCTTAAAGACACGACTGAGTTGCATTGTTGGACCCTGAACCACACTAGGGGACTAAAAGTCAAGATATATCGGAAGTTCAATACTAAATCGGTGGCGTACTGCTTCCGAAATTCTTCAGCACTGTGAGCCACAAACAATTAGTTATTTTATAATCGAATAGTCAAACTGCTGAAAACACCCTCTGGTTTCAGGTTCTCAAATGTAAAGAAATGAAACTTTATATATTTGTTATATAATTGAATATCTTTTAGTTTTGGACCGTTAGTCGGACAAAACAAGCAGTGTGGCCTCTTAGACAATATAATGGTCATATTTCACTATATTCTGATATATTACAGAAAGAAAATATGAATTGATTAACTGGTAAAATGATTTGATGACTTATTAACAATTTAAACCAACAGGAGCAGCTCCACTGTCTCCGGGTGGCAGCAGAAATCTCAGAAATGAGATCCCAAAACGAACTGAAATGAGATGTGCGTCACGGTTCGATACCACCAGAGCTAAGTGAGGTAACATAGTGTTGCAATTTGGGTGAACTGACCCTTAAAGCGTTGCCTAAACAACATCTGTGAAATATCAGCTATCCAGACATTTCTAAAGCTGAGGGACCGTCTCTGGAGATGTTCCATGTGGCTACTGATCCTACGTCCTCCAAAGTAAAGAGTCCAAGCTTTGAGATGATGGTGCGTAAGAGTCCGACGAGCTGCTAAATGATTCAACGGACCAAAGTCCTCCGAGAGACTTCAGCAAACACAGTGAGACCACCTCCTCTGCCTGCCTGGTCCAAGGCACCAGCATGTCCATTCTCACTCCTCGGAGTGGCGTCCCGTCACTGCCACAAACCATCTGTGTGGCAAATGTGTGCATTACACTCTCACACACACACACACGCACGCACACACACACGCACACACACACGCACACACACACACACCTCCTCCTGTGCACACCCACTTTTCAGAGCGCTCGGCATCTCACCAACACGTCATTCAGCTCCTCCGCCGCATCATCTGTATATACACATTAAATTCCATCTCTGCGGCACACACGCACACACGCACACACACGCGCGCGCACACGCGCGCGCACACACGCACAAAGTACATGGGACATTCTGTGTAGCTCCTGTGCGCTTCTTCTTCAGCGGTGCGCCGGTGTCGGCGGCCGGCTGCTCATCCTGTCCCGCTGCTCTGAAGCTCAGTTGGAGCTGGCTGTGATGGGTTTCTCCAGGTCCAGGTCCAGGTCCAGGGGAGCCGGGCACAGCTTGAGGCTGCCGTAGCAGGTCTTGCAGACGCGGCTGGGCTCGAACAGCTGCTGGCTTGGCACTGGGATCTTCTGGTCGCAACAGCTGGCACAGAACACGTTACCGCAGTTCCTGCAGGGAAGCACAGACAAGTCACTGCCTCTCCACACCTACAGTTACCTCGAGTCTCCTCTGCATACGAGCCGCTATCTTTGCACTCGGCCCCGTTCTTCATGCATGGAAAACAGAGTTAGCTTGATTTGATTGTCAAACATGTGATACAAGTCTAGATTTATTATGAATTCAATGCTGTTTTAAGGTTTATCTGGAGCTCAAACCTGCCAAAGGGCTCATTGATAGTTAGGATGAGGATGGGCACCGTTGTTTTTAACAAATGTTTAACACGAGTAAAAAAAGTGAATGTGGTGAGGACTATTTTCGATTGAGAGAGAGAGATATATACATATATATATATAGAGCACTTGTAAGTATTTACATCAGCAGGATGGTGGACAGTATGTGAGAGTAGAGTGTCAAATGTTACCCAGTGCAACACATTGATGTGTTTTCAATAGTTTTGGCCAATGGAATAAGACTGCTGATATACTGGTGGGATCAGTCCAGTGCTGGTTGTGGTCTTTTCATGGGATTTGACAGACTAATCCTTTAACTACTGAGCAGCTGCGGTGCCATCATGAGAATGATCATGTGATCCGCATTCCGCTCTGATTATGCTGTCTATATTTCAAAATAAGAGCGCATCACTATTCAACACGGATCCGAGGACCAAGTTAGCTGAATGAGAATTAACGGGATTATTTAAGCCACATTTAACGAACAAATGGGTCTCCCGTAAACAAACGAAACACAATCTTTTTGTTGTTGCTACTCCATCTGATCACAGTCCGATCACTTTGGATGCATGATAAAACAGGTGGAAGGAAGAAATGATCCTCATCCTGTTTTCAGCTCCACTCTGCGGTGATGCCGCACTACGTGCCGGGTTAGCAGAGGCGCTCCGAAACTCAGTGGTGCTAGCTTGATAATTCAGTCCATTAAAAAACACGTTAAGATCACTAGACAGGAAGGCAGGTCACACTGGAGGCTTCCGATAGCCATGCTCAGATTAGGATGTAAGGCCATGCTCACACACTGACACACACAGCCGCCCCTTCTATCTGCCTGAACTCACCCCGAGCAAAAAGTTATAATTAAAGAAAAAGATCGAATTCACTCGGAGTCTCCGGTCTTTTACACCACCGAGTGGACCGAGTGGTCTCCAGTACCATGCTGAGCTGCTGAGCGGTGAGATGCAGACGGCTGGTTTCGGGGCAGCATGCTGCCATGTTGTGTGTTGTGGTGGTGGGGGTGGGGGGTAGGTGGGGGGGGGCAGGATGCGGATGTGGTGCTATGGCAGGAGGAGTGTTGAGGTTGAGGAAGTCCACAGTTTTTTGTTTTTTTAGATTAGAATGTTTTTTTCAGGTGGAATAACAATCAGCCCCTTGACCAATCACAGCCCTCCCTCCCACTGACAGCACCCTGCTCACACACAGCCAATTAAAAAAATCGCTGAATGTAAACACATTGGCTCAGCAGGACGCACACTCAAGTCAATACATCTCAGACAAGAAGAGAGATTTCCCTGAAGATTTTCTGACAACTACGACAGAATGAGAGGGAAACCAGATGCAACAGGTGAGGAGGGGGAGGAGCAGCAGGGATGGGGGGGGGGGGGGGAATTAGGAGGAGGTAGGTGCAGCGATGCCAGGTTAAAAGGGTGGAGGGTGGGGGGTGGCGAAGGGGACAGGGGAGCCGGATCTCACCAGACCTCCTGGACAGGCTCCCTGCCACTGTAGAGAGGGGCAGACAATGGATAAGAACTGCCTGAGCAGTGGAGAACACGTCACACACTAAAACACACTTCCTGCTGAAGATGTGCGTCTAAAATCTAGAAAATCTAAGATTGTTACAATGGTGAGATGGCTGCATTGCTACACTGGTGATTCCAGACTTCTGTGTTTTGAATCCATGGCTGAAATACGATTTTTTATAGTAAGATTAATATAGTACAGATTATTGAACACAGCTTTGTCTGCAGTCCAGACCACACTGGATGAGCAACTAGACGTCCAATTGAATCCTCTCAGTGATTAAATTGATTAGGGCTGACACCGAATAGTCGACTACTCGATCTAAGGAGCCTGATTCCACCGTTAATCTCTCAGTCCGATCAGCAGTGGGGGAAAATGTGGTCGTGAAACAAAAGATCATTCCAGAATGATCTCGTTCTGCACACCTCAAATCACCAAACTATATCCGGATACTTTGAAGTACTTTGAATGGTCAAAGTTGTTCAGTCTGGCCCAGTTATATCTGGGCTCATCAGTGTAGGACGGCAGCTTTATCCAAAAACAATCAATCTAATCTATTTCAATTCTATCTACGCGGACACCATCACGATGTCATCTGGGTTATCTCAGCTTGGGTTTGAGTCAATTTATAATAGAAAACCTGCATTTCAAACTGCAGGTGTGGAGTTTGAAAGCTATGGGTGTTTACCAGGCAGGGATGGTGTAATAAAGATAATCAAGTTGCATTATGGGGGATGTAGAACTCAGCGTTTTTGGACTCATACCAGCGCCTAAAAGTCAGAATATCTCAACTTCTGCTGCTTAGATTTGGACCATTTTTTAAGTTTGTCGCTCACATTTCTCACAACTTTGTGGAAATGCAATACTAAATCACTGCTGTGGCCCATTAATGAGAGAGCAGAAAGGACACACTTGGTACTAAAAATGCATCTTGGACCTAATCATAGTGGAGATTTAAAACATATTAAGGACACGTTTGATTGTCTTAACCATATTTACTGTAATAAGTAATTATTACAGAGCAGGCTGGACAATAAACTGAAACACAATCTGTGACATGTATGTGGAGAGGAAGTAAAATCCCACCAGAAAAGGTCACTCACGATGAATTTAAGACGTATTAAGATGCGGAGTGTGAACTGAAAGCTGCCTCAGCCTAATCTAGATTAGTCTGGATGTATCGGGACACATAAACTCAGTCTGAACCGAAGAGGGGCGAGCTTAAACAGAGGAAACGTCTCTTTAAGCCTCAACGGGACAGACAGGAGAGGTCAATGACAGGGATAGTGACTGAAGGTTTGAGCTTCTGCAGCTTGATAACCCTCAGTACATACCTGCAGTGATGCCTCCTGGCGGCGAGCCAGAACCTGCTCTCACAGCCGTAACACTGGGCTGCCAAATGGTCGGGGTACCAGCGAGTCACCTGTAATGTACAGACTAATCTCAGTTCACAGCTCCCATCGACCATCATCAAGTGTCATTTCTAAGAGATCTGAAGTCCATAAATGCGAGCTACTTCCCTCCCTGAAATGATCTTGGCCTGGCTGCTCACCTCATTGTCCTGCTTGTCCACCTGCTCCCAGCTGGCCTCGGAGAAAAGCTCTGTGCTGCAGCGCGACAAACAGTTGGGGTCCAGGTTGTACTCAGAGTCTGTCATTGAGGTCTGCATGGAGGGAGACACAGACAATCAGAAGGAGTGTGAAGGAGTTCATCATGCTCAAGTTACAGCTTAAAATGTAACCATCCAGGAGGCAAACAGATCGGCTGGTTGGTCAGTTTCATGGCCGGCCTGTCAGCATCTTACCACTTCGTCTCCCATGTCTCCGTTGATCCGGTGGGAGCCGGCGTGCTGCTGATTCTCCAGGCGGCTCCACAGTTCCTGCACCTGCTTCTTCAGAGTCTCCACCTCCATCTGGTGTCCCGCCTCGATCTGCCTCAGCCTCTGCTGGATGACGTCCGTGTGCATGGTCAGCCCGTCGTCGTCAAGGTGGCTGCGGGACGGCTGCTCCGGGCTGATGGCGGCCCGGCCCAGCAGGGCGTGGCACCAGCGGTGCTGGGAGCAGCTTCCGCGTGGATGGAGGATCAGGGAGTTGCAGCTCACTAGGGACACCTGTCGACTCAGAGGAACCCTCTCCCCGTTCCCTTTGGCCCAGTGATGTCCTCCACAGGGCTCCCCGTCGGAGCTGTCGCCGTTACAAATCCCCTCCCTGCTGGGGTCAGCACTCACAGACTGAAAGGCACTGACCGAGGGTCGCTTGCAGCCCCCGTTTAAAGTTCTGATAAAGCCATGCTCGCCTGCCTCCAGACCTTTCTCCTTCCTGGAGCAGGGCGGTTGGTTCCTGCCGTCACTGCAGGGCTGACGGGCCGGACAGACGGGTGGCTGTGCTGGTGGCTCCATCCTGCCGCAGGCCTCTTCAGTTAAAGTCTCTGTGGAGCTTTCCATCAGGGAGGCCCTCTTATCCACCTGCTCCACTGGCTCGGAGTCACCGTGGTCAGATTCAGAGTCAGGGCAGGTCTCCTCATCCACATCAGGCTCTGGCTCTTCAGGCGACCGGTCCACAAAGCCGTTAGTTATAGTTCTATGGGCTGCAGGCTCCTCTGGCTCATCTGAGCTGGACTCACTGGGTCCATGTGCAAGCTCCTCTTGCACAGAAGAGTTCTCTACATCCTGCTTCTCCAGATCCTCCGGGGCCTGAGTCACCTCAGCTGCTTGTTGATCGAGCTCCTCTGCCATCTGTGTGGGCAGAGGGGGGGACACACCCTCCTCATCGGCCTCCATTACGCCATTTACTGGATGGTGACCATTAGCAAGCACTGCTCTCTGTATCTCAGTCCCGTTGACCTCAGCACACTGATCCTCCTCTTCAACTTTTGCTACTTCCTCTGACTCCGTGTTAACGGTGTCAGTGACATGTGTGACAGCGGCACTTCCCTCTCTCTGAACATCTGCTCCCGCCTCCTCCTTAGTGGCTTCCTGAAGGATGTTCTCCATTTGGCCCTCCGCCACGCCCACCGCCACAGAGAGCTCCGCCTCCTTTGCTTCCTCTCCCGTTGCTGCTGTGCTCACAGAGGCTTCCTGTCCGAGCTCAGCGTGCGAGCCCCGGGGCTGCGGGCTGTCCTCCAGTTCAGAGTCCACTCCGTCTGGGTAAGGCCCCACTCCGTTAGGCCACACCTCCTGGTCCGGGTTGCCCCCTCCCTCGGGCCCCACTGCCATGTTGAGCTCCAGAGATCGCCGGTGGTCTTGCCACTTCTCATTGAGGCTCGGGTCACTGGAGCGGCGGTTAGGAGCCAGAGAGCTTCCCAGCTCACATGCACTGGGCAAGTTGTCGAACGAACGAGTCTTCGTACGTCTGAAGGGCAAACAAAAGAAGAATTATGCTCAGGAAACAACATGTCATTACATAATAATGAGTCAGTGTGTCTATGACGAATCTGCAGCTGCACACACAAGCATTACAAAATGTTTAGTCGACAAATAAATCACGTCAGTCTCATCAAAAAGAAAAATGCATTCAGACCTAGTATCTTTAACTTAGAGCTAGCCATCTTAAATTATGCCATCATTGAAATGAATCAACTTCCTGCTGCTCTTCCTCGATGGTATGACTGTCATGAGACACGAGATAAGTATAGCGTAAAACTGTATCTGTGACTGGGAGGGCCCGAGCAGAGCAAAGTATCTAAGTGGAGTTGAAACGCCCGGTTCGTCTGGCTGTGGGAGTCCTCGACCTGTGTTTATCTTACATGAGGGAGGAAGAGAGGGGGGGGGGGGTCGGATGCCAGCGCGCCAGGCTCACCTGCCCAGGGGCGCATCCTCAGGGTTGCCACCAGGCACCGGGTAGGGGGCGCAGGAGTCATCTGAGGGGGTGGTGGGGGAGGAGCTGGGCAGGTAGACCGCCGTCCACAGCATCAGGTTGCGTACGTGACACACTGGGTGGAGAACCTGCAACAACAGCTGCAAACTTAGCTCGGTGTCATCAGAAGAGAGAAGGGAAATGACAAATAATAGCAAAATAGCACAAAAACAACAGTAACCATAACAATCAAAATCTCACAGGCCAAAACAATTAGTGAGAAATCCAAAGAGACCTTATGACATGCATGGCTCTGGGGCTCATCTTTCCCACAATGCATTAGAAGACCTTGCTGTCTGAACTTGTAGGATTTGGAAAAGCCTCTTTGTTTTTGTTTTCAATTCCACTGAGACATTTTCTTTAACGTCATTAACTTAAGTTCCTCGTTTGTCTTCAAACCAGAACTAGCAGTAGCCACTTCCTAAAGGACTCAAGGCTCAACACTTAGTGATAGACAGAGGACGTACTATCTCGGAGTGGGAGGAGTACAGCATGTTCCTCAGTGTGCGGTTTGCCGGTCTCAGCAGGGACCAGACGGAGCAGGTCCGCTCCTGAACGTGGCGGTCCTCCCTCTCCTTGCCGCTGTTACACAGGAAGGTGCCGAACAGACAGGAGTAGGTGTGCTGCACCATTTTCACCTGCACACACACACACGCACACACACGCACACGCACACACACACACACACACACACACACACACACACACACACACACACAGACATGTAGCGGCTTGTATACACACTTCAGGTATGATAATAAGAGCCGAGATGCCGGGAGCTTCCTAATACGACTTAAGAACACACCAGACTGGAACTGCATCAGTCGCTCACAATCAGAAAGTGACATGAATACACTTGAAACAGAGGCACTGCTGCACGTGACAGCATTCTGAAGCATCTAACCTCAGGATTCTGTCAGACTTCACTAGTTCTGTTTGACATCAGACACCAAACTTTTACGCACCAGGAAGGCCTCATTAAACTCAAAGGAGCATGGGAACTGCCTCTGCAGCTGGTGAACACAGTCCAGCCACTGCAGGAAGACGGGGCAGCGCTCGTTCAGGTCCTCAGAGTTTTCCCCATGGCCGCAGCGGTCGGCAAACTTGTGGCCGAAGTCAAGCCAATCAGTCTCCACCAAAACCTGGAAGCCCTGCACAAAGACGTCACAAGAAATGGTAGTGTGACACTTTTAGACCAATCACACAGACAGTTTTCTTTTTCACATAAAAACAACAAATGCTCATAAAAGTGAACAATTCTATCCTAGAAGCATTGGAAATATCACATTTATTACATATCGTATGTCAATGTTAGGAGAGTTTACATGGGAACATACCCCCAAAACTAAAATAAAAAATGCTAACAAAGGTCACAAGGGTCCGTGACGGAACTGAAAGAAGAAGAGTCTTCAGTACCTCAATAGTGCGGTAGTAAGGGTCCAGCAGCACTTTGGACAAAGCAACGATCTGAGGGGTGCGGTCCCAGCCGTCAGAGCAGTGCACCAGAACGGGCCGGTGGTCTCTGTCCACAGCGTTGACCACCAGCAGCGCCGCCTTCAGCAGCAGCGACAGGTGCTGCAGCCACTTGGTGCTCTCCAGTGCAGAAAGCCAGCTGCAGGCACACAAACATCAAACAAGCAAACACATCAGAGGACCTCACACGCCTCAGACACATGCGTTATAAGGACGAGTACATAGCATGGGCTAGTGCCACATACCACAGCATTTACAGCTACATCTAGTTAGCAGCAACGTCTCAAGCAACTCAAGCAACTTTGTATAGCTGAGAGCGCAACCATGATGTAAATGTGTTAGGTAATTTCACTTTCTTAATATTTTCCATCTTAGAAAACAAAGTGTTAACTGATATGTAAAATGGTCCTATATTGTCCTGATGTAAGCCTGTATTTACATAATGCGTACATATGCACTTATTGTTTTTAAATCTGCAATAACTTTTTTTGGCCAGTTTGGGGAAGCAGAAACAAGCTGCGAACAAACAACATATCAACACTTATTAAGTTGAAAGGTCACACGTGTAAGCAAACATTCATATAATATATCTGACACGTCTGCTAAGTGCTCAACTGTGTTCACCAGCTAGCTGCTAAAGTCCACTGTACACTTCCTGCTCAGCACCAAACGACAGACGGTCATATTCCAAAATATTGCATGACCAGTGGGCGACATGCATACACCTTGACCTACTTACACCTTGACCTACTTACATTATGAGTAAATGTTTCACTTGCCTTATCTTATCTGGGTCATTATCTAAATCATTATGTGTGTTTTGTATCGTCTATAAACACAGGGCGTATGTAAAAGAGACAGATAAGCCTGTAAGTCTACAACTTAGTTCTATCACGCTTTGTAAACTAGCCAGCGCCTGGTGGGGCGTCTCACATGGGGCTTGGCCGGACATAGCCCAAAAAATCCAAATGGATGTACCGTATTTTCCGCACTATAAGGCGCACTTAAAAGCCTTTAATTTTCTCAAAAAACGACAGTGCGCCTTGTAATCCGGAGCGCCTTATATATGGATCAATTGGTTAATTGGTTGATCCATACTGGTTGTACACGGCGCTCTGTCAAAATGTTTCAGTACGACTGGTAAACTACAAAGCCGCACCGCGGTAAACACCGGTACTGTGCTTACTCCTAGTCCAACACCACTTGTGTGTATAAAGACCCCAAAATGGCACCTTTCAAGAGACACGCTTACGACGCTATTCTATTCTATGCGCCTTATAATCCGGTGCGCCCTATATATAAAAACAGTTCTAAAATAGGCCATTCATTGAAGGTGCGCCTTATAATCCGGTGCGCTTTATAGTGCGGAAAATACGGTATCTTTACACGACGGAGGGTAAAATGGAGCAATCAGGCTCAGGATAAACCGGTTGTGATGGATGGATGCTTTGTAAACTGATACAACAATAAGAAAAACTTGTGTAACCTGCTGTTTTTATGCATAAACACCATTAAATGTGCAAAAGGCACTACGAGTAATACTCAAATAAAGAAAGTACAAAGGTATAAGTATATGTACTGTATGTTTGTGTAAAAAAACGCTGGATTAGGATCTAGAGTTGGGGAGATTTTTGTCCTCTGATTGGATCTCTTAAACCACTTTCAACAACGTCCTCTTAAGCCAGAGTGATTCAGTTACATCACTGTAGCATTGAGTCTGGGAGTGCAGGCAGAAAGAGATCCTCCACTTGGGGTTGGGCCCGGCTTTCTAAATCAGGCCCAGATGTATCGCCAAGGCCAGCTGTGATTACTAGTTACTGACAGTTACAGCAAAGTTTGGAGTTTAATAGTTTTAGCCTGCAGAGCTTTAAAGTTGCGACTATAGGAAGTCAGATGCACTCCTGGAGGCGGAAAGAAACGTACTTGGCTGGATCAGGCATCTGAGTGCAGAGGAAACGCAGAGACTGGAAACTCTTGCGGATGGAGTGGATGTTGGCCATGCCCATAAACACCACCTCACAGTTGGGATAGTACTCTGGAACAGGAGGAAAACAATGGTTAAAGAAAAGAAAGAAAACTAAAGCTGGAGGAGCTTTTCATTTCAGCACACAGAACAATCACATTTGCTGTGAACTGAGCTCCTGAATCCACAGCATCCATTGACCTAAGTCTGCTTGTAACCGGGGACTGAGCCGAGAAGACCTACCTGGGCATTCACAGCCTCCCCCTTTGGCCCTGTTAGCTACGGCAGCAGCGTAGGACCTGGCGTCCAGGATCAGTAACTTGTGGGGCTGTGTGGCCAAAGTCTCCACCTCTGAGCTGTTGGTCATGGAGGATTCTGATATGGACATCAAGCACAGCAAACTGATCTCTCAGTAGAGGTTGTATGAATGCAGGGCTTCATTATCACAATCAAGAAGTGCAGAAGACATGAATAAGTCTCATCCAGGCACAACCATCAGAATCTAAACAGTTAAGTGTGAGTTTGTTTACATCTGCTGCTTCAGACAAGCCGTAACAGGCCGCATTGCACAACGGCATCTGCTGTTCATGCAGACAGCAAGATATTGTGGTAACATCCATCTGTAGGTGGTGGTAGGTGTGTGTGTGTGTGTGTGTGTACTGTATGTCAGTCAGTGAGAGGGCGAGTGATGCTGACTGAGTGTGAGCCTCTCACCAAAGTCGGTGTCGGGCAGGTCAGTGCCGTTGGTGTAGCCGCCGTTAGACAGGTGTTTGCGGGAGCTTCCGTCCACGGCGCAGGCCTTGGCGATGGACTGGACCAGGTGCTCGTCATCAGCGTTCCTCCAGCCCCACCAGCTGACCTCTGGCTGACCGCAGCGGGCGATCACAGCTCCGGTGGTCTGGTGCCTGTGTGTGGAGGGGACCGGGGAGAAGTTAGCCAAAACACAAGAGAAACGAAGAGAAGACTATGGTGGTTTATTTCACCTGGGAACTAATCTTATTTACAGGAAAATACTATTTGCTGCTACAGTATGTGGGTTATGACATCATTTACCATCTATCCATTTCTCTTGCCAAGACAAAAAAGGTGGCCAAACTTTGTCTCATATTTCTGGTTTGAGTAGTTTCCAAAAAACAAAAATCAAAGGTTCTCGAGCACCGTTTGTTAAATACAACCGCAATAATAATTCACTGTAGCCGTGACGCAGTGTGTTTCACAGGTTAATAAGTCAGTGGTGTTGTCCATGTTGACAAACTCTGAATAGAGCCACATTGACAAATGTAGCCTGGAGGGAATAATCCATTAGTTAATTAGCTGTATGCTGTGTGTTTTTCAAACAAAAGTAAACTCTGTCCACAGTGACACAGATAAAGAGCCATAAAGATGCCATCTGAAGATGGTTTAATTCCTTTCACAAACAGAATCCAAAGATGCCAATCAGCTCAAAAAGAAAGAAGGCTTTTTATTGCCGCGTGGCTGTTCACAAGTTTGACCTTCTACCTCGATTCAAACACACCGACCTATAAACCACAGCAGGAAACCTCTTCCAGGAGCGGAAGGCTGCCACATTCTCCAGCTCCTTGTCAGTGATCCAGGCTGGCACCAGGAGCTGCTGAGGATAGCTGGGGCAAAGCCTGGCAGAGCAGATGGGAGAGGGAGAGCAAAAAGATTCAACAAAAACAAAGTGGGAGCACCAAAGGGCCGTGGTGGCTCAACTAAAGTCTCAGTCTACAGACACCTAATCCTGGGCCGGGCTCTTATCAGCCCAGGGTGCAGCACCAGTGGAGTACAATAACACAAACACCCACTGTCTAACACACACACACCGACTTATGCCGTTTGCCAATGAAAGCAAAGAACGGATTTATCTTCTCGCTGGGAGTGATGGGAAATCAAAACAGCAGCAGGCATCCTGAATGAGAGCTACTATTACCTGAACTTGCTGTTGATGTCAGATATCCTCCAGGCGTTCTGTGTGTCAAAGCCCATCCTCTCAACCTCGTTCTTGAACCAGGAAGTCACGTGTTCGCCTACAGAGAGCGGAGAAGTCTGATAAGACCGGAGCGGGGAGCAGAGGTTCTACCGGGGGTTACGTGAGGACGTGCGAGCGATAGTCGGGTACCTGGTCTGCACAGCTCGCCGGGCTGCTCCTTCTCGCCAGCGTACACCTCCATGCACCAGGCGTGGAAGGCGAAGGAGAAGAGGTTCTCCAGGTGAGAGGGAGGGCGCACTACTGCATTCAGGCGTTTCAACCATTCCTGACACTGCTCAAAGGTGGAGAACTGACACCTGTGGATCAAACGCAAAAGCCATCATTACACCTGGATCAAGCTACAACATATTATCAAAGCGCAGGGCTGCTACTTCAAAATTGATATCTACTTCTGAAAAGACGGGTGAAGTGAAGATAGCGCTGGCGGTACCGGTTACCAACAGGCTCGGTAGCGAGTAGTATTTTACTATTTGTAGAATTAGATTCCAGTCGTGGCTGCGAAGGATTGTTTCCAACTCCTGTGATCCAAACCTTTCTTATAACTTTCGAGCATTGTTGAGTTTAAAATGAATTAAGAAAAGATAATTCACATCACGTTTTTAATCGAACTGAATATTCTGCTTCTGTGAGAAATGTCAGAATAAACACTGGTGATTTAAAGTTATTTGGCGTTTTCTTACTTAATTCAAGTTCCCTGTACCTTTAACAAAGAGGATGTTATAGTAGGAATGACTTTAGGTTGAGGAGGGTATCACTGGTCATACCTGACGACTTTACAGTCCTTACAGGTGACGTGGAGCTGGAACATATCCCGACACTCCGCGCTCTCTATGAGCTGAAGAGGAACCTGTGTGGGGGGGGAGAGAGAGCGAGAGAGAGAGAGAGAGAGTGAGCGGGAACATCAACTCTACACCCAGTCAGACTTTAAACAGCACAATGAATACATTACGGACCCAAACGCATGCAGTCAGTACAAGTAGTGTGGCAGATTGCAACTGACAATCCATTTAGTAAATTAGTGGTGGTCTACGGAGAAACTCCTTCACGCAAATAATCAGCAATTTCACGTTTTAATTAAAATATTTAATTGTATGAAAAAAAAAAAAAACACCTTTCAGACACATGCTGCTAAAACTATACAAGTCACACAGATTACTTGTCCAGGTGCATTCCCATTAATTTTCCCGTCACATCTCTCTGAGGTCTGTTAATGTACATTATCTTCTTAACAAAAAACACCCAACACTAGATCCAGAGGAGCCTGTATCTGGATTTCCCGTTCGGCCCAGAGCTACAGTCTTATCTTTAATAGGCAAATTTTATCCAAAAGTACAAAACTGTCATGTGCTTATGACTTAAGAGCATACTTTGAATACTGCAGGGAAATACCTATGCTGCTTTTCACTAAGCTCCGTTAATTAGCAAAAGAGCGGTGTTCAGCAGCGCAGCGGGGTTTCATAAAAAGGCTCAAGCTGCCGTTCACACACAGTCCAGAGCCGTGCACCATCGGCAGCCAGTCAATTAGCAGGTCAGTCGCTCAAGATTGGCACCTTCGATGCTTGTGTGGATACATTTTGCCCACCATATTTTTGCACCCGGTGCTAAAACAGGATGAATGATCAGGATTCTACTCCTCCAGCCGGTTAACACACAGGCACACACAAGTCAACCACTCCACGTCGTGCAGCTCTGCCGAGTACTTACTGACACCTCACAACAACAACAACTCTATCCAAAACAAAACAGAGAGAAGTTCAATGTAAGTGGTGCACGTTGATGAGGGGGCTTCCGGATGTTTCGAGCATCCTGCTGCCACAACTTAATTCCTGCCCTCTAATCTACATCACAACTCCTCTGCTGCTTGTTAGCAGCCTCTCGCTCTCTGGCGGCACCTCCCACCCCATATGTGCGAGCTCTGACAACTCTGTGATGCATGCAGATGCCTCGTCAAGCCGTCCAAATATGTGTGAAGTTGGCTCTGCTCGTGTGAGCACAGGGAGGCTGTGTGTGTGAGCCAAGAACCACGGGGCTCATTAAGGTCCAATTAACCTCTGCAGAACCTGACGGGCAGCCAGAAGACAGCAGGAAGCAGTCAGATGGATGCAACCACCAGAACCACTGCATAAATCCTAGACATATGAAGTTTTCATTAACTTAACAATTACATGTAATCATATGGATCAGTTTGAGGAAATGACAAAATTTGGGATTTGGTCCTGTTTTCAATATGGAAACGAAAATCTGTTTTATACCTTACCTGAAGGGATATAACCGCGTTACGGTTAGATTAAAACAGACTAAATGTTGGTTTGTGAAAGTGTCCTAAAACTGTCAAAGTTTTGACTTAAACCCGGGGCTGGATCCGGATCTGATCTAAGAATAATTTTGAAATCTA
>NW_027466476.1:6605000-6890000 GCF_050575085.1 Anarhichas minor | reverse complement strand
ACTGAACTAGTATCCACTTTAACAACCACAACCCTCTTTCAGGCAGATTGTTTTCTTTAGTTTTAATATGGCTTTTAATACATCTGTCCAGGGCCGGCTGAGTATTTTCTTGTTTATCACCCTGCTCCATGTGCATTCACAGCTTTGACAACTAAGCTGCCCTGTAGGAATTGTTTGGGTAGTTAACATTTCACAAAAGATGTCTCAGTAGTCGTTTTGGGGGGGGAAATTAAGTGCTACTTCTCCATTTTGTCTAGATTTTCACAGCTTGAATTGGCTTCCACATTAATGTCAGAAGTGTCACACCCCGTGTTGTAACAGGGAGTTGATTTAAAGCCAACTTGACAGGACTGCATTTATGCTGCTTTGCATGGATGTCTTCTCCTCCCCGCCCACACTGTAACGTGCAACCCAGGCCAATTGACTATAATCACCCCTTGTGCAACAAGCCACGATATAACAGATGCCAGAGTCGCTGTAAATCTAGCAATTGACATAGTCACTCATTTACACAAGACATGAAATGAAAGGAGAGCCTAAATCAAATGTCTGGTTGGCAAAATCAAATTAGGGACATTTCTTTCATTTAAAGGCAGTTTTCATCAACAGGCTTTCATGGTGGCCAAAATGTTCGAGGTCACGGTAGTCTTATGCAACATATTTCACAGAGGGTGCCCATCGGTGGGGAATGCGAGGCCTGGATATACGAGCAGCGTCAGGGATTCTTCCTCAAAGGCAAACTGGTGGGGTGGTGGATGGCCTTGTGCTGACAGACATCAACAAGAATCTATGGGGCTGTTTGGTCAGCAGAAGAGTTTAGGCCGAACGGTGTGCAAAGAAAGATTAAGGTGGTCGAAAGAGATGGCAGATAACTGACAGCGGCAGCTCATGCTGACTCGGCATGAGCCGAGCTGATACACGCAGTGGTCATTGCTGGAGGAGCAGCCAGCTGAGGCCAGCCAGGGGGCAGCCGTCACACAGCAGAATGCCAAGAACACACACACACACACACAGTTCAACAGGCAACACACCCGATCCAGTGGTTATATCATGATGCGACGATACAACACGAAAAGCTGCCCTGCTTAGACAGCAGCCTTGAAGGACCTTTGACACTGTTGCAGCTGATTTGACTGTCTACTCCCTGGTAAACAGAGCTGATTGAAAGGGAAAATCAATGGAGAGTTTCCGATTCTGCAGAATGCACCCAGGTCCACGGGACCCACAGCAGTTACTGTCCGAAGCATGCATGAGCTGAAAGGTACTTTACCATGGCCCCTGTGAAGGAGTGTGGGTCACCCAACGAGGATCTCCTGCCTGGACCAGTCTGTACAGGAGGAACACAGAATGTTGAGAGATGTCAATCATATATGGGGCACAAAGCCATCATCCTCTTATATGTGGTCTGATCACAATTTAATAAATAAAATTCATTATCAAAATACAACATTGGCTATTCTGTCTTGTTATCTGCTATCTGTACTTCTTGTCACACAGCTTATTTTGGGAGGGCATCACTATTGATGACTGGTTTTGAAATTCAATAGTTTTATCTCATAACAAAAGTGTTAATTGACAATCTTGGACAGACGGTTTGCTGAAAATATATATGAAACTTCAAATTAATTACTGTTAACGTTTACATCAACATACAGGGAGGTGGTTGTGGTCATGTGGTACAATGTACATACAAGTTTATCTGGGCCTTAGGCCCCGACTACAAACTGCAAAGTCATCGATTCGATGACATTACCCATCTTCTCTCTCCACTCATTTCTCTACTGAACACTCTCAAATAAAGGCATCAAAAAGAGCAAATTTTGAGTCTCATCAACCAGATCACTGTATCTACTCCGGATGAAATGAATACCAGGAAATGAGAAACAAAACTAACACCCTTCTCTATACTAACTTGTAGTACTTTCAAGGAGTTCTCAAGAAAAACAATGCAAGGAGTGGCTGGATTTCGAAGGCTGGTGAAACTGCAGAACTACTTTATTTGTGAGATTGCATCAGGATGTGTAAATACTTTCTCAGGGAATGGGTCTAGGAAATGAACTGATTGGGCAGTCATGTTCAAAACATTCAATAGCAAACCAATTCACATGAAAGGACACTACAAGGGAAGGCTTGCCAAGCAATGGCAGGATTTAGGCCTTCGGTGAAGCTTATACTCAGTTGCATCAGTTATAATAAAGAGGGACAAATGTACCGGAGGACATATTTAAAAAGGAACAACAGATGGCTGGAAATGTTATGTTGGTTATGTGATTTAACTTTTAGACTTCAGTTAGACTTACCACAGACAATCAGTAATGGACAATGAGTAGTCCTGATGATCCTGTTTGGAAACTCTCACAAGTAAGACATGGAAATCTGTGAAAATGAAGGCAGATATGCAACTGAATAATAAAGCAAATGGTTTTCCATACAAACAGCAGACTTTCTCAAGCTACAGAGGCTCTTTTGATTCCCTTGCAAATATAGCTGTACTGGTGGTCAGAGTGGCTCGCATGCGAGCTCAGAGATACCACTTAAACGCAGTTGTGGAATGGAAAAAGGCCAATGGGGTATAGAAGCAAAGGAAATCTACGGTCTAGCCAACATACAGGCATGGTTCAGTCATGCTAACCGGCTATTTAATGTTTACCTTCAAAAAGAAACAAGAACACATTCATGCATAATATACATTTCAAACCCCTGCTGCTAGGTCAACACAAGCTAATGGGAGACATGGTAGATGTACTAGCTTAAAATAAACATTATGTGTGCAGGTAAAGCCAAATTATGTTGATATCATGACGGAATGTCCTTAAAGTGATATCGCCTAACATCTCTTTTTGAATCAGGTAACCTGTTAGAGATCTCTCAGCATACAGGCCCACAAATAGTTGTAAAGGTCAGCTACCCTTACAGATACTGAAATCTGATCTGAGAGTGTCGGTGAATGAGCACCTCAGCACACCTTTTGGGGAAGATTTACAATGCCAAAGGGCAGAAAAATGAGACAAAATTCCCACTGCAGAGAAGTCAGACCAGGACGTTGCATCTGCTTGTGAGAGTGTTGTGAAGTAGCAATGGGGGGGGTCATTAAGTCACTGACTGACGAGTCCAGCTCTGACTGCTGGTGCTACCTGATAAAGCATATCTGCCCCACACACACACACACACACACACACACACACACACACACACACACACACACGGCTCTGTTTACCATGACCTGTGTTTACGGCTCAGTGTGGTCCTGAGTTCAGGCTAAACCCCTTAGAGCCTTAACGGTACTCCTGTCCCGTGACACCACCACGCATCACAGGCTGCTGCATACGCAAGCAAAATAGCCCCAATCTACAACCGATGTTAGCAACATTCAAAAAAGAAATACTGACCGAGGCAATAAACTGCGTTGACTTTGCTAACTGCAAAAAGTTAGCTTCACTGAATTACATTAACGGTCAGATAGGCACTAAAAAGGATTAACGTTGACGTTAACTTACACAAAAGCATAACGTTGTGTGTCTGGAAATAACAGTGACGTGGGTAAAGAATAAGCTATAACTAGTTATCCCAAAACCGTACTAAACAATTCTGAATTGTCTTACGAGTGATAGCAAACCAAGTGCACTGTAACATATAACGTTAACGTTTTGTAGAAGCCATTTATTAGCAGAGAAAAGTCAGTTAGCTAACGTCAGTTAACTTATGTTAACAGGTTCGTCAGACAACTTCAAAAAACTAACGTCACCAACATGTCAACATGCAAAAGTAACTAGTTAGCTGGCTAACGTCAACATCACTGATGCCCTTCCCTTTTTTAGAGTAAATTAACGATACCATTAAGCTAGGTTGTCTGCAGCTAACGCTAGCTAACGTCAATAGTTAGCTAAATAGTTAAATTACTGCTAGCAAGCCAACACTTATGTGGATTGAAAGCAGCCGACATTAACGTTTACTAGTAAACAGTGTGGTGTTGTGTTGCTATCTCATAGTACTTTGGTATTTCCCATTTGTATCTTTGTGGCATAGACCAAGCCAGTAAGCTGGCTAGCTAGCTAACCTTAGCGGGTTTTGCTAGCGCAGCTCTCTGCAAACTGTTTTTGTTGTCATGAGATGGAGGGCGGAACCCAACACGGAGGCCTCTGTCAAAACACACCCGAGGAGAACGAGCACAACCGGCGGACTCACCAGAGAAAAAGGAGTGATGAAGAAGTTAAAAAGCCACAGATTCACCCGAAGCCCGTGCAATTACTAACGCAGCAAATAAACCTCGATCGAAATAAGCATTAGTCATATCCGAGCCGAGGCCAGCTTCACTGCGTCCCTCTCCAGCACCGAGCAGTCGTCGCCATCGCCGCGAATTCTTCCAGCCCAAGAACCCTACGTGAGCGAGTGACGTCATCGCGTCAGAGTCAACCCTCTGGGCGAAGGGGGAGGGGCCACAGACACGCATGCGGTACGATCATGTAAACACTGGCCTCGACTGTGAATACAATGGACGTAATTTAGTGTTTTGTAAATCTAGTGACTGCTAATTAAGCAAACAATGTGGAAAAGACTAACTGCTCTAAATATACAAGGATATATCATGTTTTAGATGAATATAGTATGTATTAGAGGACAGTAAGGTTTTATAGTGGGCTTTGGCATTCATTTAATTGCATTTATCTGTAGTGTGGTTGTTCCTCGCTATAAAGAAATAACAACACAACACAGCAGGATCTTAAACAATTATGTATTGAATGATGGCTTACATATGCAAATTCATTTCAAAGAGGCTCGGCATACCTTTGTCCATTCTTTAACATTTACTAGCCTGACATTTCAGGGCATTAGACAGTTATTTAAGCCTGCAGGACACTTCTCTTTATTGACTCACAGCTGACTTTCAAATAAAACATTTTCTTTGTGACAAACCCCAAGTGTCAGAGTTGTAAATATTGTTTCTATATTGACAACTCTGAATACAATCATTCAAATGTTGCTATAACCAATTGCCTCATTATTTAGTGACTAATGTCAATTACAAAATAAAAACATCTAATGTGTAGGGCTTTTGTTACTGGGTAACAAAAAGCCCTACACCCCTCTTAAAAACTGCTTTACCACAAGGCATTACTCCTGTGAGGATAATGCATGAGGCATATGATATGGCACAAAATAATCTTGATTTAAGTATTTACCTGAAGGTAAGTTATTGGGTTTCGGATTTGACTGAATTCATTGTGACTTTGTGAGAGCCAGATTTATCAGCTGCACCATGCATGGACTTCACTAATGTAAAAAGACTTTAAGTGCTGATTTAATGTCCCTGTGCAAGAACAACAACACAAAACACAGTCCTATCCCTTGTAATGAGACCAGAATGGATTCGCATGCAAAACAATGAGATGAGCTTTACATGAAGAGATAATGCATTTAAATACATTTCTTTTTCAGTCATATGTCCATGTTACCATGGAAGACAATGAAATCTCCACATTAGAAATGCCACCGCTAATCATACAGTATATTATGCACACAAAAAAATGGTGGTACGAAAACCAGAGAAAAATCTTCTGTGGCTCCAAGAGAAAACCAAAACAGTATTTTAGAGAGCAAAGTCTACTGATCTCAAAATGCAACCCATTAGCCTCATCCTGATAGCTCCAATCTGCACTGTACTTTGACACATCTGTGTAATGAATTACAAAACAGCAACAGCTCTCCCAACAATCCACCACTTGCTGTGAAAGTTGCATTTCCTGTATACACACAACTTCCATAGATCCATTAAATATTTAACGGAGTCATTCTCTACACCACATAATGTTTATCGTAGTCACCACCACCACTGATGAGCGCAACTGTTTCAGTAAAGCTTTAAAAAGCAAGACTACCCTGAGAGAAGGTCTAAAACGTGGGCAAGCTTGCCAGACCAGAACTGGCTTGAATGGGTTTGGTTTATTAAATCTGTACACTCTATTTCAATATAATCAGCACATTTTGTTCCAAGAATGTAAGATATTATTTTTTTTTTTAGTAATCGTGTAATATATATCTCTACATAATACAATCCAAGTCCTCTGAACTATGTAGACATGTGCAAGTGTTTTACTACCAACTTCAACGATACAGTAAAGGCAAAGACTTGTGGACACTAAGTTAGGATAATGTTGATATTTGAAATTTACTTGAGTCCTCACAATTATCAAAATCTAAGTGCTGTAAGTAGTTCATACACGAGGTATTGAATATCTAGTTAACTGTTCTGAGTATAAAATAGAGGCAAAATACATAAAGAACATCTTGCAAGCATGACAAAGAAACTTCTACAGACACGATACACAAGTGGTCAAAGATAATATGAGGGGATACCTGTAACCTTTTGTGTCCTTGAATATAGTCTACTTACAGATTGGATGCTTTCATGTTGATCAGAGGTCATACTGCATCATGCTCTCAGATAGATTTCGCCCACAGGGAGATCAATTCACAGCAGGCAACCTTTCATATCAAACTGCTCAGCTAAACATCAGCTCAGTGCTCAGCGGTTGAGGTGTTTGATCAAGTACGTATATTCTAACTACAATAAATGACCCATTTTGAGAAAGTGCACTCAATCAGGTGTTACCTGTGAGGGGGATCATAATACACATACATATAACGGAATTATTAGCTCCCTATCTCTTCAAACAGCAGCATATTCTTTGTAAAAGACAGATTTTGCTCATTAAAACTCGCCACTTCTGCACGTCCGAGGCATGATACAGAGTACTTTCCCTCCATTGATTCAAATAAGTGTGGGTCATGTTTATGTATAAGAATGAAACGCATGGTCATAGCATGATGTGCATCAACATAATCTGAGGTAAACCAGGTGTGTCTTGGCCTGTTACAGTCTGAGAACCAATGCCTTCGAGGGTCGGAGAGGTAAGTCTGAAATAAATCATGTAAACTGTACTCGTGTGTAGTGAATGTTTCACTTACTACCAAAAGCACAAGGGCCCTAAACTGTAAACCTCAAGGATTATACAAAGAAAAAAAGAAAAGAAAACACTAAAAGTACTCTACTCGTTAGATTTAACGTTTCCATTTTTTCATATTTTTTGCAGGGTTTTCAACTTTTTTTTTTTCAGTTGTTTTCGCTCAAGTATAATCACAGGTGACTAACTACAGAGGGTAACAGGGTCAGGTGAGTACCATGCTACATCAGGTTTAGAGAAGGCTATTGCAGACAATTCTACAACATGTACAACCACATTTTATACGTGAGTTACAAATATTTCAAAACATATCACCAAGAAACTAAGTACATACAAGATGTTGAATATTTAGAGTCTTAAAGGACTATCCCTCAGTCAGTATTAGGATTTCATGTTACTTGACTTAAACTGTCCAGTCTTACAGACAAAATCTGAAAAATTGCTATTCAAAAAGTAGCAAATTTGGTCAATGTCTCTTTTCAAATAGTTATAGTGCTTTTAATGGCTTAAGACAGGGGTCTTTTTTTAATCTCACCCAGTGGCAATCAACAGAACTTCAGTGTACATTTTATGACACCATAGCTGCAAAAGTCTTCATGTCAAGTCCAATTGGTAAAACAACAGCTAGTGCTGTCACATATATTTCAAAGTAGTATGCATTATCAAAAACAACAAAAGAAAACAACAAAAAAAACAAATACACAATTATAAATTTTTTTTCAACTCTTCAAGTTCTTGTAGGGAATTCAGCCATATGTTATGTTCTGCGTTCCCGTTTCCTATGAGTTATCAGTCTGAGAGGACAGGCCTTCAGGAGCCAGGCTCCGTTCAGGCTTCTATTGGAGACTCTCCTATGTGCCGCGAGGGTCTTCAGCACTAAATACAGTAAAAGGGGACTTAAAACTCCCATTCCAGTGTTTCTTCTCGATTGGCTGCTCTCTCTAGCCTGTGGATGATGTTATTGAGGTTGGCCATTTTCTCATTGCGTCTCTGAGTGCTTCTGTTGAGTTTGGGGCTTTGGAAGGGAGGGAGCTGGTTAGGGTCCAGGCTGTGATTGGTGCTCGTTGAGGGCGGATTGGGCAGCGAGGGCGATATGGGAGCGGAGGAGGAGGGGACGGGGGACACTGACATCATGAGGCCGGGTGAAGATGCAGCAGAGGGGGAGTTGAGGGACACCTCCAGGCTGCTGCGGCAGGGCTCTGACGAAGCCTTGAAGCTGACGGGGTCAACAGGTGACTTCCCGGAGTCTTCCCCCTCGTGCCTGGACTGGATGGTTCTCTGGGGGCCGTCTATGGAGACTGTGCCAGGGTAGAGCCCCTGAGCCTGGCTGCTCATCCCCTCTTCCTGCCTCAGGCTCTGGCCAGCCGAATGGGGCTCGCGGTAGCCAGCGATGGAATCCTCGTGCTCGCTTTTCAACTGTGGGAACTGTACCGCTGTGGAGAAACACTGGACTCTGGACTGTTTCATGGAGCCCTCCTCCCTCTCGTCTTCCTCCTGTTTGACATGAGGCAGTGCGGTGTTGGCGCTAAGAGGAAGGATGGAGTGGATGTGTCCTGAGAGCTGCTGCAGCCTCCTCTCCTCTCCGTCAGACTGGGGGCTCCGCGTCACTGAGGGGGAGTAGCTGTGGTGCTCGGCATCTGTGTCATTGTCTAGCAGACCCTGCATCAGCACCTCCCGTCGCATCCTGGACCTGCGCACAGACAGACTGTTAGACAGACAAACACTCAAATGTCAGGATATTCAAGTTTTAAATATATATTTCAGGTGTGTAGTTGCAGCTGGAAGTAAATGTATAGTAGTGATGAAAACAAAAGAGGCAGCCATTAGCAGACTATAAAAAGGTCATTGGACTGGCCTGTAGTTGTGGAACCAGTTGATGACGGTGTTTGTTTTGAGTTTGAGCTGGGAGGCCAGTATCTCAATGGTGTTTTGAGAGGGGTAGGGCTCCAGGAGGTAGGCCTTCCTCAGGGCTTCTTTCTCCTCAGCTCCTAGCACCACCCGAGGCTTCTTCGCCTGGCTGTAGGGGCACAGGTCCAGCGAGGACAAGGCCGGACTCACACACTCAGAACGAGTGCTAGGCGAGTCGCTGTCCGAGCCGGTGGTCAGCAGCCCGTATCGTCTTTTTAGATAGGCTGAAGGGAAGACAGTGAGATTACGACGTGTAAGGGGATTACAAAACACCAGCACGTTCTCAAACTTGCACTGAAAGATATTACAGTGTACACTCCGGGTCCCCACCTTTCTTCTCCATCTTCTTCATGGCCCTCAGCTTGTCTATGTTGTGTGGATCATTGAGCCACAGCTGCATGCGGACAAACGGCTCCCTGCCTTTCAGGCTGAGTTTGTGCCAGGGTTTGGGCCTGGAGAGCAGGTCAGACACCGAGCCTTGAGTCAGGCCCAGGATGGTCTCCCCGAAAAGACGCTGGCCTGTGGGAAACAAAACATACACAGCAAATGTCGGACTTGCGTCTGAATTCATAAGCAGTGTCGGCTTAACCCCACAGTGTGAACGTCGACCCACCTAGGTTGTTGTCTGTCAGCACCTCCTTGACCTTCTTGGTGATGGCGTAGGTGTCTAGCTCCGAAGACATGGCCACTATCTCTTGGATACCCAGTGGGTTTGTGGGCTGATGCAGGGCCATTAGGCCAGGGGTGGATTTCCCTCCCTCTGGGTGGGGGGGCAATCCCATGCCCAGGCTCTCAGGCTGCTGGTTCTCCTTGCTACTCTCCAGGGAGAGGCTGACGGGCTCAACCAGAGGACTTGGGTGGCGCTCTGCTGGACTAGGAGGCGGGGAGGGCGAGGAATGGGCCGTCACTGGGCTTATATCTGGAGAACGGAGGCATCACAAAAAAAACTGTAAGTCTATAGCCTACATGTAACCAAAGTCCCACTATGTAGGGTTAAATACTGCATCAATTTTTGTTTTTTAATTCAGCATTTTTTTTGGTACCAAAGCATCCTAAGTGAGATTCACACTTGATGTGAGTGTGTGTGTTAACTGCAGTCTCACCCAGAGCGTGGACGTGGTTCGGGGGCTGGCTGAGGCTCTGGCCTAGCTGGTCCAGTAGCCACAGCTGCATGCGGATGAAGGGCTCCCTGCCTTTCTGGGTCAGCTTGCTCCAGGGTTTGGGCCGAGACAGCATGTCGCTTACGCTGCCCTGAGAAAGCCCCAGCACCTGTGAAATACAATACGGGTTAATATGTCGTACCTACACATGCTGCTAACAACACATGTGTAAATAATGGTTGATTTTCCAAATTGTTACCACACAAGAAAAATATCAGTTTGCCTCAGTGATACACTTTCAGCAAACAACCACTAGAGGGAAGCAGCACATCATAAATGTTTAGCTTGAGTCTATTCAAATACTGTCAGATGCAGTTTATGGAGATGAAAAAAATCCATGGTGAAGTAGAGTGCTGATGGTTTCTGTGAGTATGATCATAAATTAATTCACTAAGAGAATATGTCTGGACATGAACAAACAAAAAATGTTTTATTAATGTTTTTTTTTTCTTCTATATTTTCTTTTCGATACATGGATAAAATCTCAACACACACCTGAATGTGCCAGAAAACATGGTCAACAGTCAAGTCTTTACAAATATGAATACCTCGAACGGAAAAGTCTCAAGCTGGAGAATCAAGACTCGAACCCTTAATATCATGAAAATAAAATCTGCACCATGAAAGCTAAACATGTTGATCTACTCCACAGAGGATGTGATAAATAACAAAGGCGTGTAGGAAAACACCCGATGGGATTTTCTGGAAATAAAGACATTTTCTGGAGCGGAACAAAAAAAACCTGATACTTGTACAAACATAGAGAAGCTCAATTCAGGAACAATGCTTATAAAAGGCAGCTTTGTGCATTTCCTCTTCGGCTGCATATTTGTTACAGTGGATGGTTATAATATTTTAGATAGATTTTAACATCTGACTAAAGTAAAACACATTTTTTAATTATGATTTCCTTCATTTTAAGGAACAAACTTATCCAACACTGATACCACCCATTTAAAAAAGTATTCAGCTTTTGTTACTGAATCAACCACATTCGACTAATAACTAGATTTAGACGATTGAATTGCAGACACACAGTTGAATACTTATAATAAATCTTACCATCAGAGTCGATTAATCACCACAAAATTCTTACAAGCACACTGTGCCACAAAGGAAATTCCATGAGAGATGAAAATCGTACAGACTGGAAAGACGTACGCGTGTGTGACAAATACACAAGTGCTTTAACTCTTTAGCACTTTATTCTTACAGGTTCTTTTTTAAGCTGCCGTGCTGTCAATGTCAAGGACTCTCTTATGGTCTAAGATGGCTGTTGTTTTTGTGATGTTTTTTATTTTACGTTAAGCAACGGACTGTAGCACTGTGCCCAAGTCAAATTCCCCTTCTGGGACTATAAAGTTGACTCTATCTCTAACCACAGTGAGAGCTATTCATGTGCAGAACATAGTGTTGGGGTAAAACTTATGGCCAGACTCCCAGAGGTTCCACAAGGACACTCATCCAGGAAGTCACAAAAGATCTCAGCAGAACATCCAAAGAAATGCAGAACTCTCAGCTGAGGACAGTTGATGGCTCCACAATAAGAGAGGGATGGAAAAAATTGGATTCAAAGGAGAGTAGCAAAGTGGAAACCGTTGCTCTCTCACATGCAGAACAGCCCGGAAGGCTTTTAGGATAATGGCCTGAAAGACTCGTAAAAAGTGGAACTTTTCAGACAACGCAGGTTCTAGCATACCTGGTATAACAAATAATCCAATAGGGCTGAGATACGCAGAGCTGTACCTGAAGCCACTGTGGTATGATCATCATACCAACAGTCAAACATGATGTTATTAGACTTGTTATTATTAAGGGAAGCATGAACTCTGCCCAGTGCCGAACTCTTATAGCACGGGATAATGATCCAAACCGCAAAAACAGATCGGAGATGCTGAAAAAACAAAACAGGTTTTGCAGCGTGCTTCACTTTTAACGTGTCTTTCTGCATAAAGACCAGGTTAAATTCTTCCACTGTGTGTGAGTGAAAACCTGACATCATATTATAAAACCGGCTGCGGTTATTGCTGCTAAAGTGGTGCAGCCTTTTATTACATTTAAAAGGGGGGCAATTACTTTTTCACATGGATGATCCGATTGTTGCATTAGATAAATAATAAAATGTGTGTTGTGTTTAGTCAGAAGACCTTGGTCAATATTACACGCAGTCTGAAGATCTGAAAACATTCTGTGTGACAAATATGCAAGACACGGCGAATACTTTTTCATGGCTCGGTATCTGTGACAAAAAACAAGCCTGTCCGTGGAGATGCTCCGGTTTGTGAAACCTTGATCATGGTGCGTCTTGTGACAGACAAGGGGGAAGGTACTTAAAGCAAAACTGACTTTACAATTTGGGTTGCAAATTGCAAATCATTACAGACAAATTAATATTATCTTAGAGATAATTATCATTATTACCTAAAAAATAATTTAGTCAATTCAATATACCAAAATGTTTATTGTATCTCATTACAACGTGATTGTTCTCATGCCTTCCACATTTATCGCAGTAAGAACAGGTTCAGCAGAGCATTAGCAGGCTGCTTGTGTTGCCGCATGCATGAGTTTTTTTTTTTAAATGATAAAGAGCAACATCTGACCTTTTCACCAAAGATCCTCTGACAGATGCCGTTCTTTGCCAGCTTCTCCTTCACCTGCCTGGTCAGCTCAAGGGTGTCCACCTCTCGGTACATGTACATCTCATACTGCTCTGGAGTCAGCGGTGGCACGGTGGGCTTGAGGGCTCGGGGGATGTACCCCGGGTAGTAGGAAAGCCTTCCGGGCCCAGGGGACTCTCCACTCACCGATGTGTCTGACTCCACTTTCACCTCCACCGGCCGGCCCAGCACCAGCTCGTCCTCAGCAGCGGAGGCCTCCTCGCTGTTGGGGGGACAACACTCGCCGTTCTCCAGACGGGGCCAGGGCCGGGGCAAAGCGGAGGGCCCGGAAGAGGAGGAAGACAAGGAGGGAGAGACTGAATTGAAGGGCAGGGAGCTACCTACGCCACTGATCACCATTGACCCTCGCTCATGAGACCAGTGCTGGTCGAAGTAGGAGCCCACTTCACCGATCTCTGATTTGACTTTGCGGATGATGTTCTGGACAAAGGCGGCCGGGGAGAGGACACTGAGGGGCGTCTGGGGGCTGCGGATAGGGTTGGCCATGCAGACTGTAACGCAGCCTCCCTCCTCCTGTTTGATGGAGATGGGTAGAGGCAGGCCCCTGGAGCGCTCTGGGGGCCCCAGACGCTCTACCTGAGGTCCTGAGCTGGCAGTCGGGGCCCTCCCGCAGGCCTCCATCTCCATCAGGGCGTGCTGCTGGGCCTCCATCTCCCTCCTGGCCTGATCTAGGATGTTCTTTATGGTTTCGTCAGAGCTGCTGCCCGGCCCGTTACTGCTTCTGCCTGATGAGCTGTTCAGAGACGACTTGCCTTCACCTAAACAAGAAAGACCCACACTCTGACACTGACGCATTCTCAACTCGCCTCTCCAATTTAGATGCAAAGAAAATTCATCGTATTTGATAAAAAAAGAAAATCAATCAATATGGCTTTTAACTATGACGTATGACTCGCAGCTCCATCCTCACCTCCCCTCTGGGACTGGATCTCCTTCTTGGCCTGCTCCAGGATATTCCTGATGGCGTCGTCTGACCCAGTTTCAGGAGTTCGGATGCGCGGAGTGATGCTCCCTGCCACAGAGGGTAACAGAAAGAGATAGAGGAGAGAGGAGGGGGATGAGTGGGATGGTTGATCAGAGAGCAGTTCCAAGGCTTTGCTTTTGACTGGTAGATCAATGGCTGCCTTTGAGCGCGTGCTGTCTGAGGTTGCAGTATACGGGAAGCTCAACTTTCAAACGCTGTGAATCTAGGGAGAAAACAAAGTTTAAAAGTAACACTACAAACATGGCAGAGGAAGCCGCGATGAAGTCAAGGATGAGGTCCAAGTAGATTAGAGGGTTTAAACGTACACAGGTCCAGAAGCTGAGCCACCAAAACAAGATGGCATAAGTACATCTGCTCTAAAAACTTGTTGGTACGTCCTTTGAAAACTCTCACAGCAACTGTTTTTTTGTATATCTTATTTTGGTAGCTTTGGCCACCTATGGAGACCTGTTTCACTTGTTTTATCTAAACCTTTTATTTTCAAGACAGAACAAGAGTGAGAGTAAATGTAAATCTAATTGTTGACTTTAACTCCACTTAAAGTATTAAGCATGAGTCTACATTTTTCTTATTGCCAACAAATGCCATGACACGACCAAAGCCAAGTACATTTTCTCAAGATGTTAATTTTTTTAAAGGGTCACAAATATATACTTTAATTTCTCAGAAAAGGCTCTCTTCCAACAGCTGGGCACTATAGATTTCAGCAAACGTTGCTCAAACAAGAGTAAATATTTTATTTGTTGGGGACTATATTCAGCTGCCGATGAATGAATATTTGTTGTTCTAGTGAGTATTTCCAGCAGCAGGACGCTGTATGTGGGATTGAGTCAAAATAAACTACAGAGCCCATGTTCATGACAATGAAGGAACCTGTCATCCAGTGCAGCAGTGTGGCTCAGGGATGTGTTTGTGGACAACAATGGAGCACAGAGGAAGGAGATTTATCAGGCTTTGGCTACACACACAATACTTCTTAGTCAGATAAATTCATTGTTGGTTTTCGTCTATTCATAGATTTGTTGGCATTAAGAAATATATAGAATATCACCAGACTCATCCTTTAACTGTCATTGTAAATGCAGTGAGTGAATATGAATGACATTTCATTCACACTTCCAAAACAATGGTTTAGAAATGTTTAAAATCCATCTTTATTGCTCAGGCTACAAATACAAATAGAGCGTTTTCATTCTCACCTGAACCTGCATACATTTTCTGTCACTGTCTTTTCCACTCACCTCTCTGTCGGACCTGGATGGTCCTAAGTGCTAGGATGTTCTGTTCATCGGAGATGAACTGCTTCATCTTAATGAAAGGTTCTTTGCCTTTCACAGTCAGCTTCCTCCAGGGTTTGGGCCTTGCCAGGATCTCACTGACCGAGCCCTGGGAGAGGCCCAGCACGTAGTGGCCAAACACACGCTGGCCGATGTTATGCTTCAGCAGCTGCTCCTTCACCTGGAAGGCGATCTCTGCCGTGTCCACTTGGTCATCGTCTCCCGCAGTCGAGCTGCCGCTTTCTGACTGGTCGCTGGGCAGGCCGGCGTCGACGCTGCCCGACCCCACGGAGCCTTGGGTGGCTGACATGAGGGCGACTTTGGCTGCATAGAGGGCGGTGGGGAAAGCCACGAGGCCCTCCTTTTTAAAGTGTGGGGAGAGGAGCTGCTTGTGAAGGATGTGGTCTCCTGACAGTCTGTCCCCGGAGCACGGCGACACGGAAAATGGACGGGGCAGATCGTGGCTGGAGGAGGAGCCGTCCAGTGTGGGGAGACCGGGGCTGGGGGAGGGACGGCCATCCGCATGAGAGGAGGACGAGTGGGAGCCGGGCGGCCTGCCAGTCTCCCTACCTGCATCCTCAGAATGGTCATCATCTGGTGACAGAAAGCAAGTATAACACATGCTGGTTAGTACAAGTGTAAACAAATCTAGTAATTAGTATCTAGCTGATAGCAGATATTTCATTAATTCAGTAGATTTTAGGGGAGAGAAGGGTATAACATGCAACCTACGTCTCAATGCTGGAATCTGACCCGGGACATTGCTGTTATATGGCATGCGCTGTAACCACTCGGCTACTAAGGCGCTCCAAGATGTTTAATTAATTGACTCACTTGCTTTCTATCCTTGCAAGCGCAAACTAGTACATCTTGCAGGCTCAGTTTATGCAAAGAGATTTAAGCATTGAGTCCAGAATTGATTGAGACTGACCAATGAGAACCAAGCAGTCATTGAATTATGGGGAGTTTTTAGAAACTTGCTTCTTTTTCGTTAAGAATTGTTCGGTTGTCTATTTAAACTACATTTAAAAATCAAACGTGAGAGCCATTTAGTTTACCAATGCTGTGCAAAATGCGGGCCTTATCCACCAGGTATTTGTGAGAAGGAAGAAAGGCCTCTTTATGCAGCAAAATTGCCTCTACAGCCTTGGAAGAATCCTATACACACACAAAAACACACACAAGAACAAAAGCTGTTAATGTTCGATTAATCAATAGCAGCGGCTGTAGATATCCTTATAATGGATGACGATCAGTGGAGCATTCAATGGCACTGCTGTAGTTTTTCTTCCCCGACACCAAGAGAACATTAAGAAGAAACCAGAGGTCTAAGAGAAAGTCTGGTTAAAACTGAAATGGTGCAGGAGCATATATATATACCTGGGACGAGCTGCCATTTGCTGAAGCCATCTTCATGACCTTTAGGATACTACGGACAGAAGCAAACGTGCAGAGAAAGTCATTTTCTTGGGACTAAATGTTATTATTATTGTGAATGACTTAAACACATTCAGCCTACACTAAAATGATCACCTGAGTTCAGTTTTAATCTCTTCATAGTCCATCTGGGATTGCAGTTTAGCTTCTAATCTCTGAAATGGAAAAACAGAAGCAGCGTGTTTTAATTCATGTTAATGAGGGTCTCATTAGTTATCAGAGGACTGAGGAAGGTGTTAGCCGTGTTCTGTCACCTCTCACATGTCGCAGCCACTCACCTCGATAGCTTCCGTCTTATAGGCAAGCTGGCGCTCCAGCTCTAGGATCTGATTGGCCGAGGTCTCTTGGACTTCCTGTAGCGTGAACTGCAGTCGCTGAATGTTTTCTAGAAGTCGGAGGATTTCGCGGTCTTTAGCCAGCAAGGCAGCCTCCAGCTGGGAGGGCAACACCTCGCCGTTCTCGCTCTTCTCCTGACAGGGTGAGAAGGAGACAAAGCGTGAGAGAGGGAGGGGAAAGAATGTGATAAAAGGAGTATGGGTGGGAGAAAAGGTGAGAGGCCAGCCGGTGAATCAAAACCTCTGCAGTGTTGATATAATTCCAGCAGTTGGAAAGTGAGAGAATTTCACTTCAAGTAACCATTAATACTGCATTTAAATTTTTCTATAGTGACTGTACCTGACAAAAAGGTAGTAGATGCAACATGCTGACTTTTTAATCCAATGCGTTGTACACAAGAAATCTGTCTACATTTAGGTGTGTTAGTCGTAGTTTGTCAATTTCAAAGAGGAGATATTTATGATGTTTTAAGACCTTAAACTATATGTTTAATATCAGTTAAGTTAACCAATCTTGTTCAGTTTCTTAAAATATTTTGTTTATATATTTTTTTCTTGTGTTGTATTTGTCCTGTACTGGGCAAATGGGTGTTGCTGTTATTTACTTTTGCACATGTGAATCCATGTCTATATAGGTCCTTGAGGAGTCATTGGGGAATAAACTCTAAGTCTCAGTCTAAAAATAAATCTATATTTTCATTATGCACCACTTACAGCAACACCTTAAACTTCAAAATAAAACCTGGGGGGACAAACATCACCATAGTGGACATGTTGACTGAGGAAGTAAACTACAAAGTGGCAGAAACAATGATGTGTAGTATCCTAAAAGCTGTCAAAAATAAGAATCTAGAATAACAGCCTTGCGGTTGTGTGCCTCCGTCAGCCAAGTCCGTCTCAAAATATCATAATTTTATCCTATTAGACACTTTGACACTGAAATTGTCATAATTAGCATTTTAATTTTTGAGTTATTGCCAAAAAATGTGTTGTGTGAGTTCACACTGACTAAATCTAGTCAGTTCATCCTTGAGTCCAAGTGGATGCTTGTGCCAATATGAAGATATTCCCTCCAGGTGTTCCTGAGATATCGCATTCACGGCAGACGGAAAAAAACAAAAAACCTCTGGCCACAGCTGTTGCCGACGCAGAGGCATGAAAACAAGCATCTTAGATCCTCTACTTAAGTAAAAGTAGCATCATCACAATTTATAAACACTCCATTATGTGCAGAAGTGTGTGAAGTAAAGGTATGAAGCATTATTATCCAAATGTCCTTAAAGTATCAAAAGTAAAAGTACACATAATGCAGGAAAATGGCCCTTGTTTGTATTATATTATGAAAGATTATATAATTATACAATATATATATATGGTATTATCATCAGTGATGCATTAACATGTAAGCAGAATTTTAACGTTGCAGCTGGTCGTCTTATTGTAAAATCTGAAAAGTAACAAGTAACTCGGATGTCAGATAAATATAGTGGAGTAAAAGTTCAATAATTTCTCTGAAATGTAGAGAAGTAGAATCACAAAGTAGCACAAGATGGAAGTAATAAAGTAAAGTACAAGTATCCTATAACTGTACGAAGGTGCAGTACTTGAGTAGGTTCAGTTACATTCCACCACAGAATACATGTGGTCAAAAATCAAATAATGGGGTCAGGTGGTTCTTACCCTGCTAGTGCCCTCTGCTGGATGGCAGCTCCCTGTCGTGGCTCTCTGGCCACTGGCTATCTGCTCCTTTAGCCTCTCCACTTCCCTCTGGGCCTTTTCCGCTCTCTGTGCACAGACATGGCATCACAGCGTTACCGTTTTCGTAGACCGGCCGCATCAATTGGCTAATGAGATGATCAAGGTGAGAGCATACACATAGATCAAAGAGGGCGTCCTTGCTCTGAGATTTTAGAGCCGAGTGAAAAACCTGAGTATAGGGGCCCGCGCAGACGAGTGCAGCCACTCGGTTTATTCTGCTGAGGGGGCTGTTTAGTCAGCCCACTTTATTCCCCAAACTGTTTACCTGCTCTGTCACACCCGGCCTGCTAATTAATGATTCATTTTGAGAACATTTATCTAGGAGCTGCTGGCAGAGAGCAGCAGAGGGAGAAAAAGAGCACGAGAGAGGAAAGCAGAGGGGAGAAGAAAGGAGCAGAAGAAAAGAGGTATCACCAGGAAAGGAAGCAATCAAGGCAGTGAGATAACTAAGAACCCTGGCGTTTGGCGCTCCGGCATCAATCGCGCTCGGCAGTCTGCTGTTGTCTGCTGAGTGGAGCCGTGCTGCCATAGCGCCCACCGACAGGGGCTCAGGTTTACACTCGCTAATCACACACTCATGGGAGGGGAGGTGTAGGTGGGAGGAAGAAGAGGAGGGGGGGGGAGGGAGGGGGACACAGGACGGAGGGTGTCTAATTAAAGCCGAGGCTTGATTACAGGAGTGATTACTTAACGAAGGAGCATCTCAATCAGAGAAGTGCAGAGGAAGACTGTACTCACCTGGTTTGCTTTCTCAAGATTTGCCATGATGGCGTCGACCTCCTCCGCCCTGGAACAAACACACCCGGTCAGATAACCGCGGGATTACTGAGCCATGTTCACAGCTATTATATTATCACAAGTTTTGTTAATAAAGGACTTTGTTTTCTTCTTGTTAAACAGGTCATCTTACACCACTCTTATCCATAATCTCAGACATATGCAAATGTTAAACTCAGAGGTGTTTCTAATATTTTATCCACCACATTTATATCAATGAGGGTAAATAAAAACCTCACAGTATAACAGTGTACAGTTACACAGCCTCCAAAGTGGCCAAATCAACACCTCTGTTATTTTAAACCAAAACTAAAATCTTCAGTGTGGGACTGTTGCATTAGTTTTGGGTGTACCTAATAAAGTGTCAAATAATAATATCACTGCCCCTTTGTTGACACTTCAGTAACATACAGCGGAACCGTAGCCAGGATTTAAGAAATAATGAGGTCATAAGTCCAAATTCCTGCAGCGTAACCACACACACCTCCATGGGAAACATTTTACCAGCCTCCAAAAAAAGTGTATATTTGAATCAGTTCATTGAACTGTTCAATTATACTTATCACCCTACAGGATTTCAAAGCTTTGTACAAAATATTAGGAAAACTCTGGAAAAGAAATATTAAATACAAAAACTAAAATCACATTAAGATATTGACTATAACAAATATCATAATCCAAAAAGTGTAATTTGTGTGTAATGGTTGATTATAAAGTCCTACAGGTCACTGGAAATCACAGATACTTAGGAACAGCACAGATGAAATGACCCCTGCGTCCTTAATCATATGTCTCTCCATAGATGTACAGTACGTATGATTCATATCCTCAGAACTCATACATCCCACAACCAGAGTAGTCTAATTTAAACAGAAACTCAGCAGGATTATTCATGAGGTTTGTTTGAAGTTCAACAGTTTCATTTTACACACGTGGGACCTGCTTTTCAAAAGGTAGATAGGGATGAATTAACGAGGATGCTGTGATTGATTTAAATATATGTACATAGGGTTTTCTCGAGATTCGGGACACAGTAGTCCTTTTCACCAAAAGAAAAATGTGTTCAAAGAACATATTAGACTTTTTTAAATCCACATTAAAGAAACCACATTCAGCCGAACCTTCATCATCCTTCGTGTTTGCACTTGACTGCTCTTATTGTCTCACATCAGGCTGCATAGTTACCTGGAGTATTAGTGATCCAATGGAATCATTACGATCAAAAAAGAAAAAGACAATACTATATCTACAGCGACATGTGCAATCAGTCGGATAGTGAAACATTCTCAAGCCAAACCTGCTAGCATTAATGACTCTCAGTGTTGTGTGGTGCAGCCCTGGTTTCAGAGGGTCTCGGCGATGCCCCGGTCCCATCAATAAGGCCAGAAGAGATGGCGCCCCGCTGACAGCAAACACTAACAGGTGTCAGCTCCACGTTTAATGAACTTGTGCAGTACGGAAAATGTTTTGTATTGATTACCTGCTCAGCTACTCAAGCCGAAGCAGACAAATTGTCTTTCTTATCAACATTGAGGAAACAGTCAGTGAGAGTAATAAAGGCCGGCCCGGCGTTCAGAGGCTCAGGGTCAGGGAGGGAAAACTGCAGCTTGGAGCTCTGGGGTCGGGCACGGAGGAAATTGACCAGGACAACGCAAACACACACACACACATACACACACACACACGGTATGACACACAACATAACAGAGATGGTCTTTCAAACTGCAGCGGCACACGAAAAGGTAAGCCCAAACTGAAAATGTGTCCAATCCAACAAAATGGATGGCAGTGGGTCTAGAAACATCAGTTCAATTGCGCCATGGATTAAGCCTGGGAGAAAATCCATTAGCAGCGGCTGACTGTGCTCTGGAGCACAACCCAAACAAAGGAGTGTTTACTTTGAATGTCTATCGACATCCTTCATACAAGCTCAGATTCATTTCAGGCGTGCGGTGGATACATTGCGCTCAAAGACCAGGACAAGGTAGAGTGTTTTCTGAAGCAATCTTTAAATGGAGCAATTCTTCTTGAGGGCTGTCATGGCCCAGCTGCCAGTGAAGGCAAACACAAGAACTCTCTCATCGACCTGCATTAGTGGCTGAGTCACTCTCTGCCTTTACAATGGCATTCCTCAGCTCTACACTGGACATGAGTTCATGTAGGCAAAACAAAGAAGACTTGAAATGCTACAACGAGCGCCAGTGAGGAAGGCCACAGAGAATGGCAGTGCCCACGACGACATGAGGGAGGGGCGAAGACATATAAAAGTTTGTCAGAAACATGTGGTACGGTCACGTCAACACAAAATGTAATATCGGAGGCAGACTCTTACTTGTTTGTCATCTCCTGGTTGTATTTACACCGCAGGTCCAGCAGCTCTGTCTGTGCAGTGTCCAAAGCTGGTGAGAGGCAGACAGCAGGAAACGTGAGATATTAACTGACAGAAAACACATGAACCATGACCTTAAAGCTACATTACTGAATACATTTGCCGATGTAATTTGTATCTGTCCTCCGAATTTTCTTGATAACCGTTCATCCGATTGACTTCACACTTGGCGGGTGTCTTGCTGATGACCCAAGGAAGTGCAGTCTTGTGTTTGAACTTGTTTGGACGAGTAGTTTTCAAAAAAACTGCAAGCAGCCATATCGAAGGCCAAGCAATGAGCCCATTGCATTGAACGCGCTCTGCTCTAGTCTTTTCAAAATACAAGTCAATCTTACTTCAAACACTGCCGACGTGGGGACACCATGAACAGTCAAAGAATTCATTGAAAGAGGATGTTAAACTGTTACACATGATGAAAACAAAATTGTATTCATAGATGTGTCAGTTTGAACCTTTGTCAACAAAGCAGCGAGTGCTTCTGTGTTTCAGTTCACAGTAAGCGCACACGTACTGGCTCAGGTTGAAATTAAATGTAACAGCTACAGTACGTGTCAGTGTTTAAACCACTTACATGAATGCAGAACCTTGATCTTCTCCTCGGCCTCTGATAGTCTGTCAGACAAACCAACATTGCCGCTCTCCTCCTCCTCCCTGGGAGAAAAAAAACCCTGTTATTTCTCTACATCACGGCCACGTATTTAAAGCAACTTAATGCCATGAGACAGAAAAAAAACGTGTTAATCCCACCCTTCTACCAGCGAGAAACAGCAAGTGTGACAAAGTTCACAAAGACAGATTTTAAAAACCTTTCAATGTTGCTGTCACTACAACCCAACATGTCCCCAGGACCAGCTAAATGGGGGACATTGAGGCATTTTTGTACAGGGTTACAGATTGAAGACAAATTATCCTTAAAAATGTAGTATTGTTGCCTTAAACAGCACTAACATAGACTGACAACATCTCTGCATTGAAAGAAGGTTTGGAACGTTTAAGGGTTATCCTTGGCAATCTTTCATATTATACCAAAAATAATATCTTAATCAAATGTCAGTGCTCTGTGCTGTAGGGATTGGTTTACACATTATAGGTTCAGTAGGTAGCTTGAATAGAAACAATAACTTTGTCATATTTGCTCAAACTGTCACTATATCCTGATATGTCCCATTTACAAGAATCCACCGCGCCCGAGGGGAAAACAACCAATCAGAGCCGAGGAGTCTCTAACGCGGCTGTCAATCACTGCTCGTGAGGCTCGTGAACTCTGAACTGTCAAACTACGCAGCGCGAATGTTTTCAGAAATGTATCTCACTGTTTAGCTTTGAAATGAGAAAGTTTGTGACCCGGCCGCCATGTTGAAACAATCGAGCCAAAACCAAGCACCGCCCACCGGCCAGAGCAAACGTTCTCATAATTAGAATCTTGATTCATATTTGATCAGCGCTGCCTAGTTTGACAGTTTGATTGGAGTTTGCGAGCAGTGATTGACAGCTGCGTCAGAGACTCCTCCGCTCTGGTTGGTTGTTGTCCTTCGAGCGAGGATGATTCTTGCAAATTCACAGATTATCTGTCTCACGCAGTGCTGTCAGGATATAGTGACTAAAGTTACCTACTGAACCTTTAAGGTGGTCACTCGTGTCGTTACATTTTGGATGTATAAACCTAATGTAAATCACTAATGATGGTCAGTAAAAGGCAGGGAGTGGTTCTGGTTCTCACCCTCGGTTCTCAGCTCGGTCCTGGTAGTTCTGCTGCGGGGAGCCTGTGGCCCCGGGGGCCGGTGTGCTGTTAGGTGTCATCAGGAAGGCTGGAGAGCTGGATTCTGGGGCCTCCTCTGTCACTGCTGCCCCTGAGACTGCTGGACTGTCTTCTGACGGCTCTGTGTGGAGGACAAAGGAAGGCATTAGTTCTCCAACATCAGCTGCGTGATCTGATACTAACGGGTAAATGTGAAATTTGAAATAGTCGCCTTACAAATCAAACATACATATGTTTCCTCATCTGTAGGGCTGTTTATCTATTTAGAGTGTTTTGGTGTGAGTTGTCTAGTTTTGGAGAGATGCCTCTAGATTCTCGGCTTGTGGTGCTCAAAGCACCAAAACAATACATTTGAAAAACCCTACAGACATATCTCTTATTAGACATCATGATCCGCTTACTCAGGATAATCCACAGACCTTGTTGTGAGCAGTTTCTTTATCGGGACTATTTTATTTCAACCGAAGTGCCTACACGAAACTGCTCACAGCTTCAGACCATTTTTCACATTTCTCCAAGATATGCTGGTGCAATTTGCAGCCTTCCTAAGACCTGGTACATTTCAATTAACTTCCCAGCACTTTCTGTACAGTAGCAGCCACTTCAGTGCTGCAGTAATATAAATTGCATTCAAGTGGGACTGCTCCTTGATGTAGATCATTTTAGCCTGACCTGTCTTTTCAAGGCACTCCAGGTGTTTCTTCCAGTGCCCGCTGATCTCTCGTACCAGGGCCTCGCTGTCTGGGGCCGAACTGTGAAGGTGCTGCAGCCTTTCCTCCAGGGTGTGTGAGGCCTCCAGCACAGGTGCTGGATCTGTGAGAACAGACACAAACAAATCTCTGCAGAAACAGCTCCCAAGATTCACGTGATATCTATACACGATCTTTTTTTTAAAAAAAGAAGAAAAAGAGCTGTTTTACTGTGTGTGCTGCGTGTAAAGCACTTTACAGAGCTTTCCTGCATCGCAGTTTCAACAGAGACACACTATTCCACTGAGACTTGTTTCCAAAGAGTGACTCTTACACTTTCCCCACTCAGTCGCCTTTGAAAATTTCACAGGCTGGACCTAATGACACAAGTGCCGTTCCGACCCTTCACATGTACAGAAATCAACTCTAATGAGTCTTCTCATGTGCTGATGAATGGAAAAGAAGACAAAAAAGATTGCCATGAATATGTGACGGAGTCTCAAGTCCCAAGTATACACCTAGGCAAAGTGTAGAAAAAGTCTGCTCCTGAAAAGGGGGGAGAAAAAAAAGCGGGATTCTTTAGCACAACAGAGGAGCTGTTTTGCAATGCATGCGCGGCAGCACCAGGCCCATGGGGCCAACTAGGAGGCTGTTTCTCAGCTAACAAGTCTCCTCTGTATCATTTGATCATTTAAATTATTATGCCAGGAATTCTCAGGAGGCAGCTCGGCACTCCACATCACAGGGCTGTTTTTAATCTTCCTCTTCCCTTTCTTCCCCTCCCGAAAAGTTCAACAGCTCAGAGAGAGAGAGCTGCTCCTGTTGTGTACCTGCCTGCCGAACACCAAAGGAGGTGACTTCTAGTGCCAAAGCACAGAGAGGGAAGCTCAGGGGAGCTCCTTGACAAGGGGGGAGGCAAGATGTAGAGCCAAGCGCGCGCACGCACACACACACACACACACCGGAGCCCTTCAAAACTCTAAAAGAGGAGGAAAATCGCTGCTTTGCTGCACAAACTTTTCTCCCACAGCTTTCATCCACTCATCTTAGACTTCTGTGTGGAACCCAATTGGATCCCTTCTTCAGTTTGGGCACTGACTGAAGTGACTTTTCATAAGAAGTTGGAGCCACAGACGTTTAAACTTTGCCAGATGCCACAGAGAGAATGCAAACTCTGAGCCGGCAGGGCACAAAAAAAAAAAAATGCTCATCAGAGAGAGCCAAAACAAAATATGCAATTTGTTGAAATCCTGGCCGTACATTGCAGCTCGCCATATCTACATTTTCATCAGACAAACATTTTGGGCCATTTAATTGATCGAGCTATTTTTCCCAGGACCGTTTACAGTCAAACATTGTCTGCATTCATTGTTACACCAGCCGTGGAGATATTGCATCAGTCACAAGGGACATCACTATTAAGAGCAGCGCTCTTCTAAGACAAACAGGATGACTTAAAGCACTGCTATTCCATCGACCCACTGTCACAGAAATCACTTTATCAGCCTCTTTCCCATATATCCTTTCAACTTCTAATGATCAAAGGACAGAGATTATTGTAAGGGATCTCTCACACATGGACAAACCGGGATTATCAATCAGTGGCAGGGGAGTAAAGTAAAGTCAAATTTAAAGTGAAGGGATAGAACTTAAGTCTGTATACAAAATTAACCCCCGTCAAAGAAGAGCAGCAGGGATACTCTCTGAGGGTCCGGGATCTACAGTTACTGAAGGAGTCCAGAAAGACTGCTGATAACTTTGGAAAGTAGAGCTAATTGATGTGGCTAATAAGAAGCACTTTTTAGAGCAGCTCTGATGGTAAATCCACCAAATAAACCCGAGAATGGAAGAGGAATTCAGCATTAACCCAACCGCTCACATTCCTGTTAATCAAGAGACACACAGCACAGCTGACGAAGGCATTGCGTACATCAGGTGAGTCACATCCCTCTCGCGGCAAAATAAACGGATCAATTTTTAATTCATCCCTTATCTTAATTATAGATGATTGGATGTCTGCTCCGAGGTCAAGATAACTGATCGGGCAACAGCAGCTCGTTTTAACTCGTAAATCACGGGACATTTCGTACATCATGTTCTCTGGCGAACACAAGGAGGAAGCCACTGAGAAGAGCAGAATGACATGGTGAGGTTCAACAATGAGCCTGAGATTAAAGGATATTTCTGGTTTGTTTTGCGACTTGAGTCATATTTATTGTAGTCTTGACCTTCACTTCTATCAGTTATAACAACATCGCACTCGCTCATAGTAGCGTCTGAGATCTGGGAACATGGTGACGATGCTGAAGCGAAGTCCAATTGGGGCAAGAGACTCAAGCAGTCACTCAATCAGACGTGTTGTTGGAAAGTATGCACACTCAAATCCCTCATTGCAACTACGGTCCATACTGTACAGAAGGAATAAAAAAAGAAAATAAACCATAAGTCTAAAAACAGGCAGTTTATGGAATCATTTTACTGTTCACCTTTATTTACTCCAAATAATTGGCTGTCTGATCGTCTGACTGCTCATTTCAATTTACAAGAAGATTTTAAATGGACGTACAAATCAGGAAATAGGGTGGATGGGTTGAGATACACCATTGACTGAAATTAGTTTAAGTTATCCACAGCGGTGGACCGGCCATCGGGAAGTTCAGGAAGACTCCCGAAAGGCCGATCCATTCCAGGCCGAACTGGCCGGTCTTCATAGAGTTTTTATTATTGTCTGATGTCAGTAGTATGTGGCATTGCCCGGCCTGGCCCTCGCAGCCGCAGACATCACAGAGCAGAACGCTGCCTGCCAGCCTGGGCCAAGGTAATACTTTCAATAATGAGCGGGGAGACGAGCGGCCCCTCCCAAACTGGACCGATCAACGTTTTTGTTGAAGTCTGATTTGGCTCAGTCATCTTCATGGTGAACATGACAAACTGTGACTCATGTTGCTTTGCCTGGCTGGTCTTGTTTAGACTCAGTGCAGTGGTGGCGTGCTGATACAGAATGAGGAGGCAGGACATTGGAAAAATGTGTTGAAGGTCTTCAGCATCATTAGAATCTCTTTATACCACAATAAAACTGCATTAGTGTTTAAATTGCTGCCAAAGTTTTGCTCACACCGCAGTCCCACTACGTCGATAATCAAGAGATAGAAGACGGACTAGACTGTGATTTAAAAAAATAGTTTGAACAATAACGTTTGTAGTGTAGAGTTGCTTGAGATTCAACCTTCTTACCCATTGATGGGTTGAGAAAAAAAGAATGTATGTCGTGCTAACGAGCAATTTAAAAATGTATAAAGTATGATGTAAGCATGGTGTACTGGAGGTGTTTTTTTATTCGCATACTGGTCTGCAACTTGCTGTGTGTGTGTGTGTGTGTCCTCAAAGTTAGAAATTATAATGTTATCAAGTATCAAGAGAAGTACAAAAATAAGAGCCAAGTTGTGATAAACCCTGACTTTCTAAGAGCCAACAACTGTTGGCATGAGTTTTTTAATTGTTTTTGCACATTCTCAGCTGCATTGATATTGAGTTTCATCACTTCGACTGAGCTATAATGAGGCTGCCACCCTGTAGCTGCTTCCTTGTGGTCACTGCGTTGCCGCGCTATTGCACATCTCCAAGCGGGAGGTAGTTACTGTATCTGGGTGAGCCTTCAGTCCAGAGCGAGCAGGAGCCAAAGCCTGTCAGAAGCCGGACGGCTCAGCAGACTGCAGGTGGCACCGGGGAGGACGGTGCACAGGTTCAGGATGTGTGTCTAGGTGGGTGGGGGTGGACCAGGGTGGTGTGCGCCAAGACAAGCAGGTGTGTCGGGGCGGTCCATCTTGGCCCTGTCAGCGATACACCATCATTAGGCGGTGTGGGCGCAGCAGGGTGCACCATTATGTCTCCCTGGGCCCTGTGTAATTACGCTCTGACATAATTAACCCAGCAAGCCCATTAGCCAAGCATTGGCTGGCTGAAGAGAGAGAAAAAAAACGCTATAATTATTTGTTGTGCGCATGTTAATGAGGCCAGCTGTGTTCCCATCATACAACACGAACAAATTAATTTACAAGGCTGTGCTCCAAGGTTTTTTCTTTTCATTCAAAACAGTCTTGTTTTTTTTTTTTCTCTGAGTGGACTTCAAGGTCCATAAACACGCTCTGCCGCTGCTGCAACAAACAGTAACACTGCTGTAATATTGTTGTCAAGAACCAAAACTAGGTTGAGAGAACACTAAGTCTTTATTTTCACCTTCACAGACAATGTAAAGCGATACAAGGTGTGTAGGATAAATTGCTGCCTGTCAAGGATTGGTTTCGATTAGAGAAAAGAAAATGCTTGGAACAAATTCATAAACATGACTTTACTGTTTGCGGTGCATTTTAAACCAACGAGCATTTGATATTCAGATAGCAAACTGAAGTGCCGCTTTACCTTGATGTGGGAGGAGGAGTGAGAAAATACAAAAATAAAAAGATAGGTGGAATGAAAAAAATGATTGCGGGAAGCGACGGCTTTTGTGTGTGAACAAAACAAAGCTGAAAGAGAAACTTTTTAACCTGTTCTCTTCAGTTGCTGTTCCATGTCTTTGTTTGACAGACTGAAGGACGGAGAAGGAATGACATCAATACCGAGACATTTTTTAAAGCTCGGAACAAAGAGCGGAGCCAGAGCTCGGTAGCATTTAAAATTAACACCAGATGCTGCGGTGAAAAAAATAAGTGCCAATGACATGCGAACCAAACTTCAGTCGATATTTTTTTTTTAAATAAAACGTCTCTTATTTATGAGAAAAGTAAGACAAATCACAATATATTAACCTCAGAAATACACCAGTCTATGGTCTTTACATTTTTGAATCCCAAGGTTACATCTTATCTGCTCCCAGGCACACACACACACACACACACACACACACACACACACATACACACATACAGACATTCCTGCACACACACACAGTTGCTTTCTTTTAAGAGCACACTCTCCTGGTCCCTCTGGGGTCTCCTACTCCACAGGGATCAGTTGGAGAGGCCCAGCTCTTTTATGAACATAATGCATTATTAAGCACCTCAAACATCTCCTGGGCCTTTGTTTATTACTGCTCTTATTAATCACTTGTGCATAATCTCATCCCGCCCAGAGAGCTTTCATTTTCCATCAGCTTTTGTACGTCCTTATTCTCCGACAGACTGCCACACTCCGCGCTCCCTCTTCCCTCTCATCCTGACTGTAGGTACTCAGCTGCAAAATTACAATAAAGGCAGCTTGCTGTGCCTTGCAGGCCTCTCTCTCTGGTGCTTGCTTATGTACATGAAAGGTTGACGAAGGACAACTATTCTTTGTGCATTTGAATGACTCTGAATTACTAAGGTCAGTGAGTTCTGCGCTGATAATCTCATAGCCGAGGGAAACATCTGATGTGAATATGTAAGGCACTTATAACCATCTCATTTCACAACAAGACGTGCGACCTAATGTGACAAAAGGCTGCTTGCACTTGTGCTGTGCTCCGCAGTACCGGTGGTCACCACTAGCAAGCACTGTTGTCATAACATTTCGCACACACACACACACACACATACATAAAGACTCAAACACCTCAGACATGCCTTGGGCCCTGGCACACACACACACACGCGCACACACGCATACTTAGAGGGGTGTATTCAGATCAGAATCTTCACAAACTCTCAGTGAGCTCCCTGCTCAGATAAAAGGAGCTGTGTTCTAAAGGAGAGAGGGAGTGGGGTGGATCCTAAGGGATGAGTGTGTGTGCACTGAGAGGAGGCGAGGAAGAGCAAACACCTGGAGCGTCAGTCTCAAGGCTACGCCCCTGGCGACGGGGCCTCGCTGCTCTCACAGAGGTGGGGACAAACGCAGACGTTCAAACGCCACACACACACTCGCACACTCCAGCAGAGAAGAGCAGAGCGAGACGGCGAGGAGGAGAGGAAGAAAGAGAGAGAGGGAGCTAGGTGCATCTCTGGGAAACCGATGAATTCGGGCAGAAGCTGCCACTGTTTTTCGGCGTTCAGTGATCAGGACTTGTTTATCTGCACTGATCAAAACCGTGCGGAGGTGATATAAACATTGTTAGGGAAACTCTGTTAACGGGCCTCTTTCAAGCCCCAGACTGGGTAGGAGTTACAGTGCACAGCATGGGGAGATGTCACATGTAAATCAAAATATACAGCGCTAATGAAACACTCCAGTGGATTGACATCTCGGCTTGGGGGCCTCATAAAAGGCAAGAAATCACTTCAATCACTTGCATCAAGAAGTTATTTCTGTTCTGAGTTTACTGTTACGTTCGAGTTGCCATTGAACAGCAGCGTTATCTTGCATTAACAAAGAGGAACATTATCGTGCTGGAATCTCACAAATGTATCGGATACGTTATTTGTATTCAATAGTGGGCACGGCAAAGTGGATGACTGATATGTGACCAGATGTTAATGATAGCCAGATACAACAGGTCACATATTGAGCTTCTTTCCTTGTTCGTCTCTTGCATTCATTAACTCTGCTCTGATTGGACCGAAGGCCTCTACATCGGCACACAAACGAGCACGCACACACACGTAGAGAGAGAGGCACTTTCAAATGAAATAATAGGAGGGGAAAAACGTCCTGCAATGAATAGTAATAACTGCATTAAGATTAACGAGCACGGCGTGTAAAGAATAATTGCATCTGTCAAAAGATTAAAAATACATGAGCTGTAGCATTTGTTGGGGGGAACGGTGGGAACGCTTGCTGTTGTGTTTGAGGGGTAGAGAGAAATGAAGTGGGGCCACAGCCAAATGACTGTCCTCCGGTGTACCTGGAGTCATCCATTCTAGCGAGGGGTGGGCAGGAGAGGGGGGGAGTTGTGACCTTGGACACCAGCAGCAAGATGTACAGTGACAAACAGGCGCAGGATACTGTAGGCCCTCCTCACAGATGGCAGAGGCTGCTTGGGCCGGACACAGAAATACTCTCAGGGGTCTGACCTCGGTTTGGCTGCAGCCAGAGAAGAAGGGGGGGGGGGGGGGGGCTATGAAAGAAGCAAATGTCGGGATCGGCCAATGCTATACTTTTGCCTTTCGTGATGCAATCTGTGTCAGATTAGGCAATCAATATGTCGTGAATTGTTGCTGTGACTTGGCTGGAAGACAAGGACCACGAGTTGGACCCTGACCAATCGTAGCTTGTCATCTTTCACTACTTCATCTTCGTCTTTGTCTTTGTCGGCCATATTTAAAGTTGTGCGTCGAAAAGTGCTGCTTTGGGTCAACATCACAGGACGTGTTGTAGAAGTGTGGAAACTAGCCGAGAGGAGGCAAGAGGAATCTGACACGATAGTCTTTTTGTCGGGACATAGTGAGATGTCCCATTGAGCCTTTATTGGGCCACTGAAGTTACTTTGACATTAAAAGGAGGGGAGCAAAAAATTGCTCTTCGGCTCCGACTCGGCTTCCACTCCACATGGCATGAATTTACCCTGTTACCATCATGTTCCCAATTAGTCCAGAGCACAGAGAAGACATACTACACATAGCAGCTTATTACTGAATAAGACATTTTTACAAATTTACAATTAACTTTCACGGATTGATAACACAATGTGAAAGGGTTAAAGTTGTCCAACGAAAACAAAGACAACTCCCAGACGCCGTAGCAGTAGCCTGTCAGGTAGCCAGCCCTGAAGCATACCCTGCTTTATCGTCTATTTTACTCTGAATGGGTCATAATTTATAAAATGAGAATCATGCTGCTTTGATGAATACTTGGAACAAGTGATTGAGACCATAAACTCGTGTTTATAATAATTACTGAGGTAATAAATCAAGTGAGAAGGAGCGTCATTTTTCTCATAGACTTCTATACAATTAAACTTATTTTTTCAACCAAAGAGTGGCCCCCTGATGGCCGTTAGAAAGAAAGCAGGTTTAAGGCACTTCCAAAAGGGAAGAATAAACCTTTCACATGTTGTGTCTTCTTAGCATGCAGGTTAGCAAATGGTAATCCAATATACGAGAAAAGTAATGTAGGCTACAACTAATGTAACTACATCTGCTGTTTAGTCATTATTATACCAAATACCATAATACCATTGAGTAATTATTATGAAGTTCATTAACAAAGTAAAATGATCCCTTTCTTTGAGTAAAGAGTCATTTATTATGTTGCCCAGCACTGTTTAGCAATCTCTGACTGAGAAAGAAAACAACTGGCTTCCTTTTTTCCCCAGTGATACGGTGAAACAGACTCCCTTTGTAAAGGTAAGGTCAAATGGAGGTAGGAGGCTCGTTGTGTTACGTCACCTGATGCAACCTGACACAGGAAGGTCCACTACTGTATACTCAAAAGAATGACCACACATACACTGTGTATATAAAGAGACAGAAAAGACAAAATATTAGGTACCTTGAAAACACTACTTTAGTTTTTTATTTACACATAAGAGTTCATGGTGACAGTGGCCTTTCTTCTTATGTTAAAGTCTTTGTTCTTGAACACAACAACTCTTAGTTGACTATTCTCTACTTGAGGGGGGTTTATGACTAAATATATCCCACAAGACGCTCCTGGGCTTGAATTAAGGCCTCCATATAAAAGGTATAGGTCAAAAAATCAAACTGAATATATCTTCAAAGAACGGTATTTCTTATCAAGAAAATAACTCCATTCAAAGTGTATGTGTGTGTGTGTCTGCGCTTGTGTGCGTGGTGGTGGTGCAATATCAAGCAGGGGACTTCAAGGAAAAATGGAGACCTTTAAAAGTCACTTGCTCGCTATTTCTCTGACGCAGACTTTTATCTTGTATTCATTGAATCTGTAAACAGCATTCTCTACTCCTGCCACAAGTGTTTCTCTGATCTAGACTGAGATTGGGCTGCGTTTTGCCGCCGTCTCCTGCAACAAAGAGCAATACGGTACACGTGCCCCGGCACTGAAATAACAACTGAATAAACACACAATTCGTCTTTCCTTCGCTCTAACATACTGTCTTTGCCCCTCTCTCCCTTTTCCCCCATTGGCCTCATCAGGCCTGCGTTCCACATGAAGCCAGACTTCAGTAGGGATTTTAATTGGCCCTCCACAATCAACAGCAGAGCTCCTCAAGGATGTGTTCGCTCCTCAGCCAGGCTACACTCAAGGACCAGTGCTGGGTTTTGAAGTGGCCTCACGCAGAGTTTTGGAAACCACTCTGAGAGCACAGACTTTGAAAAATAGATAAGAGCCACAGGGTATAGGGTTTTATGTATCTTATATCCATGTGCTGTTGCACCATATCTATCTATGGCAAGAAAATTACTTTTGGGTTTGGGTGTATTCACATAAACATGATATGTCACTGTGTGTATACTTATAGGGCTGGTCCAGTGATAGTGGTAGCGGTTTGATGGGTTGATCTCCGGGAAGTGATCTTTGAAAGGGGAAAGATAATTCCAGGAGTAATGTGTGCGAGTGTGATGTTTATATTGCTGCTGCTGCTGTTTGCGAAGATGCACATCTCTGGTCTTAGTGGGAGACTCACCTGGGGCCTCGATAAGCTGTTTGTAGACTCCCAGGAACGCAGACTCGGCCTCCTTGCTGCGCTTGTTCAGAGCAACCACCTGCAGTGGAGAAGATGCCATTAAGGTAAACATCGACTGATATTATCCTGGCACATGTCTGGCTCACAGTGCACAGAATATTTACATTTCAGGCATTTAATTGATTTTTACAGAGAGCAGAAAACCCTTCAAACCTTAAATTGCGAAACAATGAATCAATAGTGACGAGAGCAAAGGTCAGCCTCACAGCATCCTTCCAATAAATGAAACAAACAGTCCTGCATGCCTTGTATATGTATTGCATCTTCAGAACATATAACGGAGGAATACTGTGCAGTTCATTTAATTAAAGTTGTGCATAGATTGACCGACTCATAGGCAGTTCTTTCTAACAGAAGCACTGACAACTAGAGAAACAAGGCGTAAGCTATGACGATGTCTGCCCTGTTTAACTGCCAAGCTCTGCTGCATGTTACGAGGTGACATTTGGCCTGTTAAATGGAGGTGTCGGCGTACACGAGAAGGCTCGCCAGTGACGACGGTGGCCTCCATCACCAGCAGCACTCGGCACCTGCTATCCTCGGCTCGGCGGGTGATGCAAACCAATTAACAATTCATTAGGAGGGACAAAGAAAGCAAATTAGCCACCACCTGGCCCCATGGAGAGGTGCACCTGCACTAGTGGCTATGTGGGTTACCCTGCTCCCAGCTCCCAGTAAGACCTCGGCCCTGTTTGTGAGTCAGAGGACGCGCTGTGGCTGCCTCTCGACGTCCTCTGCTCCGCAACACTAAATCAGATCAGGCTCGTCCAAATGATACCCCCCCCCCCACTCCATAAGCAGACGGACTTCAAATTATTGTCATCTATTGTCTATGTCATTTCTGTCACTGTTGATTACAGCATTTGTCGGATCCGCTCAATGGACTCCACATCGAGAGGGTCAAGTGCGCGGTATGGCTGAGCCAGGCTGCTCATCATCGGTATGACCACACTTGAAAAGCCATTCATTTTGCTGAGGCTGACAACCCTTATGAGTATGGCGGTGGTGTGTTGGGGCTGTTTAGTGGGGTTATAAATAAGGTGTGTGGAAAACAGCGAGGGACGGAGAGCCTTTGATTTACTGGAAATGGCTGGCGTCTTCCCTGGGGAGGCATAACGACGGCATCATGTTTAAAGAAAATATCATAAAGATCAAGCAAATCTCCCCCATCACTCCCACTTGGAGCAGCTCAGAGGAGTTCATGGAAAATGGAAAAGGCTGGAGCCGAATCAATACAGATGCAATAGTCTGGAGCTCTCAGCCAGCTCCCTGCTGCACTCTGCTGTTGTTTCACTCAGCTATACCCCAATTTACCCCCCCCCCACACACACACACACACACACCGATACACCAACCTCCATCTGCCCCCCACTCATCTCCCCTCTCCTTCCAGGACATGACGTTAATGTTGGCATGTTGGTTCACAAACTGTGAGAATGTGTGAAGCACGCTGGCCCCATAAACACTGTTTCCAGCTTTATATGTGGTGTTATGAGTACATCAACAACTAGTGTTGGCTCGGCTAAGGTTTGCTTTAACCCCACTGATGAGAGTCGGTTTTTATGTTTGCTTCGTTTTCTCTATGAGCAGGAGCAATTTTGTGACCCCCACTAGCCAATAACAACCCTCCGCTCTTCAAGGTGACAATGAGCAAAGCTCCAACTGCACTTTGTGACATCCAGACAAACTTTTAACAACCTTTAGTTTACAACTGAACTACATGGCCACTAGAGCAGGGTGGCTCAACCCAGTGCTAGTCATCTACTTTTCACTGACAGTCTGCTTGGCTGGCCCCGGCTTCCTCTGACGCATATACATCAAACGAGGCTCCCAACTGCATGAGTAAAAAGCCTGAGATCCTGTGAAGGCAACAGCTATAGGGCTCCATCTTCCAGAGACGCGCGGGGGTCTCCTGGCCCTCCATCATCCTTTAACGAGAGAACACGGAGATTACCTCCACAATCACACCATTAACCTGCCTACAGACACTAGCAGAGACATCAATCACACGCCTGCCTGATGCCTTCTCACGTTAGCGCCCCGCTATGCGTACAGATACCCCCCCCCCACCCCCCCCAACCACAACCCTTGCTATCATCAAAGCACTCTGAGGTGTCGTGCATAATACGGGCTGATCAGGGAATCATCCCATCGCCATGGTAATCCACCTCCAGCCAAGCACATGGGATTTCAGAGCCTGAAGTCTCATGCTAACAGATACGAGCAGAGAGGGTGCTTGTACAGAGAGGTACAACTTGAGGAAGGACTACAACTGGAGAATCTCCTTTCTCTTTTTTGGATGCGAGGTATGGCTCTGGTCCGGGCTCCGACTCACAGCGCATTCTTTGTTTTCACCCGATTTGTGATAAAGGATATGGCTACCGAGGGAATGGGCTCGGCCACAGGTTGCTTTTACAAGCAGGAGTAAAGCCTGGGGCAAGAGTAGCAAGAGACAAAGGAAACCTGTTAGCGCTCCTCCATAACTCTTCAAGCAGCAACCGAGTGGGCAGAACACAGCCTCTGGGACAAGGCTGCTGGGAAATACTTACCGATAAGCCTGTGAGACTACGTACAGTGCCTGCTACTGTGTGCTTCTGAGAGAGTGTGAGAACAAGCTAGCATGAGAAGTAAATGAAGGGGGAGAGAACAAACGTAGAACGAAGCAGAAGAAGCAGAGTGAAGGGTAACTGAGCGATGCACAGAGAGAGACAGAGAGACAACGGAAAAGAGGGGTTCCCATAAAGAGCGCAATTAGCAATTATGCAGTCATCAATTACAATTATCACAACTGGTGATTATGCAATTATCACTCTAAATCATCGTTTTCCCCCTCTGCCTTACCAGTTTGCCACCCCTGTTATTTGGTTGTTTGAGGAGGGGTTGTGATGATGCAGGTGATTAGAGTGTGTGACGATGATGGGGGTGTCGGGCGGGTGTAAAGGCAGATCTTGCACTGTGTGTGTGTGTGTGTGTGTGTGTGTGTGCAAATAAGTGTGTGAATGCTTGGAGCATGTCTGCATATGCAACTGTTCCAGAGTGTACACAACATGTGATTGAATTCTCTGTTGAGGTTTTTTGGCATATTTGTGTGTGTGTGTGTGTGTGTGTGTGTGTGTGTGTGTGTGTGTGTACATGCAGTGTTCATGGATACACTGTTCCCATCTCAAGGTGAATGTGGTTGGTGCTGAGGGTGGTGTGGGGACGGCAAATGTATGGTTCCACAGTCCCTGAGGCCTCTAAATTACCTGTCATCTTCCCCATGATGCAAAGGTCAGTGCACAATCATAGGGAGTCCATCCTACTGTGCTGCTCACTGAGCGCCAGTCCGGCCCACAGGCTGACAGGATGTCACAACAACCCCGGTCCCGCTCCATGCTTATTAGAACAAAACAGTGGGAAGTCCAACGCCACCGCAACACCACTTGTCACAACAGCTTCCAGAAGAATCCACCGGATTCCCGAACAAACGTCCAGTCCTTGGTGTTAATATAAGAAAATGAGGCAAAATATGGTCAAAGCTTAACTATTGTGCTGTGTTAATGTGCACTTCTTAAGCTGGGAGTGTTTTTTTTCCCAATCTAATCTTTATTGGTACAACATCCGGTTTCTACTTCAAACGTCCTTCCATTTTCAGTGTCGCCATTTTGAGCATTGCAGGTCCACAAATATATATAAAATGACCATAAATAATATTTCTTTATTAGGTCTGATAGTGAAAAACTCAAGCTAAGCCAATGGTCAGGTGGAAGTGCCTTTACTTCCTGTAAAAACCAGTGTTCAAATTATAAGAAAATATTGGTTGGTTCTCTTCAAACTCACTTTTCATGATTCCGTATCTCGCCCAACATAGTCTTCTAATGTCTTCTGAAGAGCTCTTAAAAGGTTAACATTTAAAATTGATCTGAATTGGAATGCAATTTTGAAGCAAATCAAAATAAATCCTTTTAAATGGCTGACTGGCGACAGGAATTCATGCATTAATCATTGATGACAACAATATTTGGTTAATTTAACATTGTAAAAACAATTTAATTAAGAAACTTACAATCCGAAAGGTATGTGCTTTCACTCTCCTTTAAATGTGATCTGTATGTTTCTGGTTGTTTATTAAAGCAGACGAAAACCATCATTTTCCCTTCAGAAGCACAGAAAAGATCATATTTTAGCGGCGCCACCCAGCACTTTTGCAGCTGTCACTGCTGACGTTTGTTTTGCGTTGAGTGTAGGTTCAGACGAGAGGCAGGAGGAGAGAGATGAGTTGGTGCGGAGTGACTGATGAGTGGGTGGAGGAGAGGGGCAGAGGTAAACACTATTGCAATACAGTCTGGACGGTGAGAGAACCATGTACACCCACACAAGCACTCCCACGCAACACACACACACATTTGAACTTGGACGCATGCAAACACACATCAAGTCGCACTCACGCAGATGCACACTACACACAGACTTGGTTTGAAGGCAGATTTAATCATGGTGACATCCATCTCAGAGTAGTGGTAGCAGCATGGCGGTGGCTGTGGTCGTCTCTGGATGCCTGGCGAGATGAGCAGTCAGAGCACTGACACACATCTCGTCGCCACGTCAATTCCAATCAGTGGTGGCTGTCAGTCAACGCGCTGCGCCAACAACGGACTGACACCACCGCCACTGCAGAGCTGCCGTCTCAGCCAAATAAATGGCCAAAGCTGACCAGTATTCTTTTGTAGCACTTAACCAGTCCTGATGTAAACGATGCAGTGACAAATTCAGAGTGAAAACACAGCTCGACATATGGAAGCCTTGTGGGAGAGGCTCATCGGAATTTAAATGGAAGTAGAGTAGAACATTGTACAGTGTAAAGTAGAGCGATATAGGTTTTAAAGGAATGATTTTCATATTGCATTAGCAGCCAACAAATGTGAACATGAGTCTACAGCCATGCTAGCTGCATTGTGAGGCTGTATCTGGTGTGGTGCTTTGAGCTAAATGCTAATGTCAGCATGGCAATAAAGTCACAGTAACAAATGCTAACATGCTAATATTTAGCAGGTATAATGTTCACCATGTTCACCATTTTAGTTAAGTGTGTTAGCACATTAGCACTAAACACAAAGCACAGCTGAGGCTGCTGGGAATGTCATTAGATTATGCAGGTATTTGCAAACATTGGAAACGGGCAAGATGAAAAGAATCACCAAATTTGTTACAATTCATACTGAGGGGTCATGAATGTGCAAAAATCTACAAATGTCAACCTTATGGTGATGCTATATGACAAGTAAGACACCAAACTCATTAAGATTCATCCTCTGGGGACCATGAATGTCTGTACATCATTTCATGGCAATGCATCAAGTTGCTTAGATATTTGGACCAAAGTTGTGTACAGACCGACCGACTGACCCATGAGGTGTTTCACTTGAATGTGCGACAAGAGAGAATGAGCGAGACCTCGGGTCAGTGTCCCGGTAGAGAGCGCCGATAATGACCCAGGCTGAGAGGAGAGCAGATCTCTACAGATCAAGGTGTAGCTGACGTAATCCCGGCGGACGTGGCACACAGAGCCGCATGAGAGACAAAACATGGCACGACATTAAACCCAGATCAAAGGACCGGCTGTCTCCAGCACACAGCAGGTGCCTTCTGGGTCCTCCTCACCATCAACAGGCGGCAGAAGCGCCGTGTTGCCCGCCCTCTCGACAAAACTCAAAAGCACCAGCCTCGCCGCCAACACCTCAAAGTCACGGCAAAGTCAAAGTCAAGAGCCGCTGAGAGAAAAAACGGAGGGAAGAAAACAAATCTTTTTTGAATGTCTTTGTAGTTCAAAAGACAGGAGTTGTCATTTTCTTTGAGCTCGCGCTTTCAAACGTTTGATGCAGCGAATGACCTAAACCTTGAGGAAAGTGTGTCTGCTGAAAACGTACCAATCGCGGCGCGATGGGAGGGGGGCGGGGGCGTGCTGAGGCTAAGATGAAGGCACCGGTTGATGTGCTGAGAGGGAGGGCTGTGAAAAGTAGCAATGAGTGCACCTGGACTAAATTATTTCAGAGCTGGGAGAACTGTTAAGAGCAGAGGAGAGAGGAGAAGTGTAGGTAAGGGCTAATTATAAAAAATAAAGTGCCCCCATTATCCTGGTGCTGCACTGCCCTAGTGAACAAAGCTACAACAGATGGGGTGTCATGGGTAACTGTGCCAATGCGAGCAAAAGCCCTGGAGTGGATGGACCCTGGCAGGCCGCTGGTGGAGCAGCGCTGGCAAGGGGGAGGCACAGCTGCATATCTCGCCCTCAGACACATGTTGACAGTGTTTCTCTAGCCCTGCCTACACTAGTCAAGGTGAGACACCATGACATGAGGGGAGAGAGAGAGAGAGAGAGAGGGAGGGAGAGAGCGCTCCACTATGATGGATAGCGCTCTCCATCCACCTCTCCTCTCTCTCCCTCTTAGAAGGCTGGTGACTTTCCAGTGAGGCAATTATCATTGCGGAATGCATAATAGCCTAATTAATTACAGGTGTCAGCGCTGCCTTTGTTTCAGCATGGAGGAACATCATGCCAAAGCCGCATCCGCTAAAAGGAGCAGCACTGATGAACGAGCCTTGAACCGCGGCGAGAAGAGCGCAGCTGATGGAGGAGCGGAGCGCTGTGCAGACGACTTGAAGTCTGCCAAACAACCCTGCGTCTGTTGCCCACAGAAGATGGATAGCAAACACATGGTGCAGAAATTAGGTCCATTATTTGCTTGATAAATCTGCCGTTGTCAATCGCAGTGGCTCGGAGGAAGATCTCAGGTATAGGGCCCGCGTTGGGCGGCTCTGTAGGTAATTTGGTTTCAAGTTGCAGAGACCAGCGCCGCGTTGGTGGCAGCACTATCAACAATGATACAGCCCCCTTACCCCGGCGTTCCTTACAAACATGGCATATCATTTGTCCTGTCAGATTTGCCGATTTCATTCATTGTAGCGAGAAAGCCGGAAAGCAAGACAATTGGCGGGGAGAGAGAAAAAAGACCTAACGGGACCCGCGAAGGAGAGAAGTGAATGATGGGGTGACTAGGGAGGAGAGACAGCACAGAGATTCCTGTTATTCTCCTCCTCGGCTAAACACAAGCACACATTGGTGCAGAACTTAATAGAACATCACATTCGGTGTGTGTAAGTGTGTGTGTGTGTGTGCACTGTACAGCGTGTGTGTCTTTCTACAGGGGGTCGTGGCGGTAGGCTGATAATCCCCCCACGCCCCCAGGCAGTGGGGGCTCATTGTAGAGTACATTGAGTCTAATAGGAGCGGGCGCTGCAGTTGTATGCAGCTCTCCCTGCTCCCACTGTGAGAAGAGTTTTACATAATTAATGACTGTTGATGTTTCCCAGGTAGTCGCCCGGCAAATTCACTCCAGACTCGGCTGCCACCGTTGTCGGTTCCACAGAGAATGAGCGACACCAGAACAGACAGCTTACATTACAGGCATAAATAAGGCAATTTTGTACAGTGTCTTCAGACATTACTGTGAGGGGGGTTCAGGGCCACTGATTCGACTTGCTTCAGAGAAACACTCAGAAAGAGCTTTTCTATGTCTGAGTCTACAGAGAATTTGCGCTTGATGCGAGTGAAACTGCTTCCTTTAGTGTTTTTATAATTCCGTATGCCGTTAGAGCGCGGCACTTTTCAAGATAACAGTAGACGGCTCCAGACGGATGATCATTCGCGTCTGCATGAATCATTCTAATCTGAATGTCGATCTTAATACATGTGAGCCTGGTGGTCTGGGTCTGTCTGCTCCAGACCTTTGACAGTCTGGTGAGGCCTCGGGGCCCGCCACATGTCGCTGGGAGGCAGTCCACATCTATACTGGAGCATGTTGAATTAAACATTTAAACACGACACCAAGGGAAGGCTATTTTTTACTGCTCTCGGCCCACTACTCATTATTAATTTGTAATAACCTTTAAGGCTTTTTGATGTCATACATATTTTACAGAGAGATATCACTCCCAGCCAGACTAGAGAGGGCCTGTCGATGACGGATCACCAGAGTGCCACCGAAGTGTGCCTTCACCTGCTATAATTAGCACCAGGTGAGGGTGAAGAGTGATCTTTGGCAATGTGTGTCTATGCACACCAACTCACACACTAATGCATCAGTGTGATGACGTGCCGGCACCCGAAGTTTACAAAGTGTAGTGTAGAGAGGAAAGAGGAGACTGGACTGGAGACCAAGGGTTTTCCCCAAATCATTTTTACACAAACAATACAGCATAGGGTCTTTCTGGCAGTGACCTGACCATCATTAAAAAAAAACTTTAGGTTTTCATGAATGTCCAGTGTAAAGAAATAAATTGTGGCTGCTTAAACCAGCTGAGTGGTTGAACACTGGGGGGAGGGGACACATTATTTAGGGATGCATCAATACCGACAATGATGTCGGTCCGATACTGACATAAATAGCTGTATAGGCATGTGTAACAATAGGCCGATCTGGTATTGTACATTCAGTACATTTATATCTATGGTTGTATTTGATACGTTTTGTTTTACATAGTTAAGAAAGCAATGTTCAAGTCAACTTAAAATAATGACCCCAGTCACTTCTGCATAGTGAAGCATACGGCTAATCAATTAAACACTGGTATCGGATCGGCACTCCGTCTCGGCCGATAGCCAAAGTCCAGGTATCAGGACTGGAGACTCTGTAACATTAACCCCTCTTCTTCATACTGTATATTCGTCCGTTAGCGGGCTGGCCGAGGCCCATCTCGCTCCCGCTCTGCTGGGAGGCCCTCTGTGCCCGCTGGATGCCAGCCTAAAGCTCATGTCCGCTGTTGCCAACACGCCACTAAAAGCTGTAAAACAAATGAGCTCTGTTTGGTTAATGTACACTGATTGACCTCTGCTGCCAGGCATTTGATGTCATGATTGTAATGACCGGCTTTCCTGCCTGATGACTCGTATACAATGTGACAGGCGCGAGGTGGTATTTCAATTTGAGTGAACGAAGGCTAATCAGATGAGATTCCTGTGACAAAAAGAGCTGATGTTGTTCTCAAATGCACATCTGAGCAACTGCTGTTAAAATGACAGCATTGAAAGTGTATCTGTCAACATTTCTTAACGGGTCAGTTTAGCAAAATGACATAACAATGTTGATAGCTTTCATGGTATTCAGTTTTGCTTCTATTTTATGCAGGTTTTGAGATATTATTATGTCTCAATAGCTGTGAGCAGATCTATCCGAGAGTTATTTCAAAGACTGATTCATTTGAGTATATTTTAGAGGCCATTAATTCAAATCCAAGTTTATTTATGAAGCACATCTAACTAAAAACAACAGATGACCACATGTAACGTAACTTATAAAAACACTGTAAACAAAACAAAAGACAAGTTTAAAAGATAAAAGACAATAATATGACGTACGACGTATTTCAAAATGAACAAAAGGGGTATTTACTGATGTATTTTATATCACAGAAAAAAACATTAAAAATCTCTTCAGCTTGTGTTCACCGCTGACTTTACTTCAGCCGTCTAACCACAAACACATTCAAATTGAACTCAAGACGAGTTAACTGGAAGTGCAAAAATGCTAACTAATCTTTGGATTTTGGGACTTATTCCTGAAATACTTTATAGAGAATCAACTCTCATAGTGAGTTAAAAGCCAGATAATAAAAATGTGTTTCATTGATTCTTGAGACACATGCTGTTTCTGAATTTTAAACAAATAAATGTATTTTTCACTGATGTGAGCACCACCGCCAAAATTCCTTTCACATTCCTTGTATTGAGGTGGAGACAGAAATCTCCTGGGCGAATACAACAGAACTAATACCATGGTTAGACACCACTAGAGTAGTGAGAGATACATGTGTTATTTGACATGTTTGCCTCACAATAACCACTCTTTTTGTGATATCGTTGAAATGCAGACATGCTAACTCAATCGAAAGCAGCCTCAGAAACAACTCTTCAGCAAGCTGTATATATAGGACCTGACTTTAGTGGTTATCTATTGGATGCTGAGCGTTACATAACCCTCCATATGCTCAGAGTGTAGGACAATTCCGTACGGGTTATAAATAAAGAAACCTGACGCATGGCTGCAGCCACTGTGATTCGGGCAAGTTCTCACATGGGATGTCACAGTTCTGCAGTGCTAGCCCCACTGCTATTTCAGGCTCTGCCTCATTAGAACATCCGCCGTGAGTGAACAAAAAAAAGAAAAAGAAAAAACAGACTTTACAAAAGACATTTCATCAGGGAGGAGAGAGCATGAACGTTCTATTCATGTTCACCCTCCCAGCCACCAGTGCGTTCATGGGCTAAAACTCCATGCATTGCTGCATTAAAAGGTAGATGCATCGTGACACACATACACACACATACACGTGACCAAGTATGATACAGTGCCTAGATGTGTCACACGGTCCCACAGGGAGGAGGTCTGCAGGCCTCGTTGACAGCGGCACAAACACGTAAACCTGCCACAATAACTGCAACTACAGCACATCCACAACGGGGGAGAGTGTGCAAGTGTGAGAGGGGGGCAATGAGGGACGGGACATGTGATTATGCATGTAAGTGTGACTTCTTACACGAGAGAGAAGGGGGGAGAAAAAATGACACACAATTGCGTGACTGCCTGAACCAGCATCAGTGAGTGTGTGTGTGTGTGTGTGTGTGTGTGTGTGTGTGTGTGTGTGTGTGTAAAAGTGATTGGGTGTGTTGGTCAGAGCGCGCCTGTGGAGGCCCTCTCACACCACAGCGGCTGGCTAATTTAGTGAGGGAATAGCTGGCTGTCCTTCAGGTGAACGGACAGAGATTGGTCTCAATATGAGATGTAATAAAATGAGCCCATCGCCGCACCTTCGGCTGTCCTTCACATGTCTCGCTAGAAGAAGACACACGCCCACAAACACACACATGCTGACACACACACACACACACACACACACACACACACAGGCAACCCAAGGAAGTCACCAAGGTTTGCTATTTTGAAGAAGACCATTAAACAAATATTGCTTTTTCTGTTATTTTAACACAATATCTAACGAGACTTAACTACACGTGAATTTAACATACACATTGTCCGATTGTATTGTATCGTAAAGCACTTATCTTTTTAAAACTTATTGTTTTAAAAAGTGCTGTATAAATAAAGTTTATTATTATTATTCAATATAAATTAAGTCCAAAATCCTTGTCTGCTTCTGTTATCTTCACCTGCTTCTTTCTGAGGAATTTACATGAATTGATATTATAAAAAGTCTAAAAACGTACTGATTACCTTTAATCATGTTTTCCAGAGACTTGACTTTTGTTTAAGTTTAAGTACCAATACAACGGTTTCAAAATACTCCATCACAAGTAAAGAAAGTATTAATATCAAAGTACTAATACTTAAAAAAAAACGTCTGAGAATTTTGAAGGGATAATCGCTCTTTAGCGGAAATGCTAACAACTCGAAGCCAAAGAGGTTGGAAACCATTGATTTAACCTCTACCAATCTGTTTTACTAAACAAGCTTATTATGTGTTTCAATGTAAAATCTTAATATGAAATATAGTTAGCACCTATTGCAGTCAGATAAACGTAGTGAAGTAACAAGCACAATCCCTCTGACAGGTTGTGGAGTATTGAAGTATAAAGTAGGATGAAATAGAAAGACTCAAGTAAAGTACAAGAACCTCAAAACGCTACTTGGTTACTTCCCACCGCTCATAACTTAGTCTTACAAAATCCTGCATGTTGGTTTCCCCCGGAGAGTTCTTGGAGCTCCATGTCTCCTGTAACTAACTGGGTAACAGTGCCTCTCTGTCCGGACTGAAGCATGCTCGAGCTCCCCGACTCCACATGGCTGCAGCTGACTCTTGCTCCTTTCTGCCAACTGCTAGCGCCCAGGGCCTGGTGACCAGCAGCTTTTTCCCTTTGGCCGTCTCCTCGGCCCCACTCACTCCAGGCTGGGTCCTTCCCTCCAGAAGGAGCTAGAGCTCTAAAATCCACCAAGACCCAATTACAGGGACTGCAGGAGGAATCGCAAGGAGATGCAAAGTTACTTTGCTTTAATTGAGGACGTGTTTAACGCTCTCCTCCGGCCACTGTGGCCACTTAATGTCTCAAATGAAACAGAGAGCCCTGCAGTGGGACTTTAAAACATATATCTGTTTGTGACAAAGGCAAAGAACACTCTGATGTGTGGGCTCATATATATTTAAGGGCGTGCGGGTTTGATGTAGGACGCTGTACTTCCAGTGTAAAATAAGAATAAAACAAGCAGATCTCTTAAGTGTAAAAACACATTTGATTTGTTGTGGAGAGGCAACTCTTTAATGTGGCGTGTACCTCAGAAGGGATGAGCCCCTCCCTGCTTAGAGAGTTATTTCACTTGCAGCTGCTTGTTTTAATAGAGCCACATGTTAATTAGTATTGTAGTTAATCCCATATTACAGAGACCCAAACTGTCAGGTCATATTATAAACAATCGGTCCTAATGTTCGCGCATGTGACATTTGGAGCTGCCATCTCTCCTAGCAAAATGTTCCCTAGGTACTAATTGGCCTACTTTACGCTGTCTTTCTTTGAATTGCCAGTTTCTGTATCATTTAGGATATTAGCCATGACAAGCATCATCCCATATACCATAGGCCCACTAAAAGTGGAGCGGAGTGGCATCTTTCTTTCTTTTTTTGCAGAGAGACAGCAAAAATGTGAATAAATGATTCACACCATCAGGTAATACAGTGAGATCTACCTTCATGGGATATTAAATACAATTTGAAAGAAGAATAAAAGTTCAAACACTTAGCCAGCAGCAAAGTAAGTGTAACTTTTCTCCGCTTGCATTATTTAAGATAGGCTCCATCATTTTATCAATCTATCGATCTCTCACCAGAAAGATGAAAATGGAAAAATAATGAGGCCGATGAATGCTGTGTAAAGAACATCAATGTGCAAAATTTAATTATCTGTGCTGGAAAGAGACGGAAAATGTGTCGGCTGTTTTCTAAAACAAAAAAAAAGAAAAGTGAAAAAGGAGCAGTTAATATTTTTCCCTCTCTGCATATTTTAATTACCAGATCAATCATAACTACGTACTGCAGCACTGCAGAGAAAAGAAAATTGCCAGTCTAAATGAAAAAGAATAGATTTGCTTTAAAGTCTTCGCTCTTTTGAAGTCTAAATTAAAATTGCAGGTGCCTTAACAAGAACCTTCTTCAGAAAGTTATGATATTTAATTAGCGTGTTTAGATTTTGCTGAAATTAAACTTCACAGCCGAGCATCATGTGAAATAAAGACTGGCATTCCTTCAGGAAACACCTCAGATGAACAGAGGGAATTCAATCACTTCGGCACATGCGGGCTGTGTATCCTCTGACAGAAGCTCATGTTCTTTTGACTTGTGCTGCCACTGGCTTGATCTGAGGCTGGGCCTCGGCGCTCAATGGAGCGGAGAAACAACTTTGCTCTCTGACTGTGTCCGTGCAGCTCTGATTCTCTGCCTCAAATCAGAGAGTCTCGCCGTAGAATTGGCGGAGCAGCTCTCCCGTTCCGCCTCTTCCTCCTCGCATGAGCTTTTCCTGGTTGTACGAGCGCTGATGTTTATTTCTCCTGGCATGTCCTCGCCGGCGCTGAGCCACCGATTTCACACATTTTTATTGGCTAATTTGACTGTGCTCTTGCCAGCAGCTGAGCGTGAGCCAGGAGTCGGAGAATCCTGGAGACAGACCTACTGCTACTGTTGCTGCTCTCTGACTTAGGATGCCTGCAGGGAGCGGAGAGGGGGGAGGCTCTCACCTGTCTCATAACAAGTAGTTGACCATGTTAGACTGAGGCCAGCTATCTAAGAAACCGCCTCTTAGATTAGTTACTGTCTGCTGCCGGTGAGTGTCTGTTTGGTGAGGGGTCAGCAGGGGAATGTGATTGCCTGTCTCTTAAGGTGACAGGGGTTTAGAGGAGCGGATGTACACCCAGTCAAACGCCCAATAGGAGCGGTGCAGTCGGCGCTGTGCGTGTGTCCATCCTCAAACACGGCTAACATTTGCACAGCAGCGGCAGTCAGGCGTGACGTCTCCGGGCTCTGAGGTTTGTGCTGTCAGGACGGTAGAAATTAAACCTGGCACTGCAGAGCAGAATGTGCTGAAACTCATCAATTCCACATGGCTAGAGAGCCAAGTGCCTATTTATAACATCCCCCCCCCCCCCCTCTCTCTCTTCTTTACCTGGTGTGCATCCCTGGCTCTAAACACGCATCCATAATGATGAATACACCCAACTGGGATACTCCGACAGGGCATCAGTCAGGACAGGAAAACAAACACGCCAACACACACACACACACACGCCATCAGATCAGCAGAGGAGGGATAAGACTGACACTGGGAAGGCTGATGGAAAGGTTGAGGCGTCTCAGCATAAAAACACCCAGCAGAATCACAACAATCAGTCACCACAAAGGAAACAAACAAGGGCAGTCAGATATATTAAACTTCTTCAAAAGGCCCAATCTGGAGCTGAAATATGGCGCACCACGGCTGAAACACTGCCACCCAAATTCAGTTTTTTTTTCATGTTGCCATTGACTTGAATTGATGACGTTTCATTTTAAAAGTTACTCTCTGAGCTTCTGAGAGACAGACTGACGGTATTTTGCAGGGCGAAAAAAATGTGTTAAATTTCATGACGTTTGCATGCGCTGGAGACAAAAAAAGGTATTTCTTGTTCAGAAATGCCAGTCGTTATTGTATTGCTTGCATTTCAGGCATAGATATCATCTACATGTACAGCTTTAAAGCGAGATTACTGCATGTCACTTTTGAAAAAAAAGAATAACACATTCCTCCTCTTACATAATAAAAGTCAAATTCATGAGAACATTTTTTGCTCAATTCAACACGTTGTAGGGTTTTACTGCTACAGATTTATTTGCTATGACCAGGCAGCAACCTCCAGTTCTGAAAAGTGACATTGCAAACATGAGTTTATGGTCTCGCTTGTTTCAAGGCTTCTTCAAAACAGCATGATACTGATTTAGTGAACTACGGTCCCATTTGAGTAAAATAGACAATAAAGCAGGGTATGCTTTAGGGCGTGGCTACTTTGTGGTTGACAGGTCACTACCACGGCGCTGTGCAGTCTGGGTGTTGTCCGTGTTTTCCTCTTAGAATTTGAACCGTTTCACAGTGTGTTTTCAGTTCATGAAAGTTAATTGTAACGTTTTGGTCTCGTGTTACTTCTGGTTGCAGAAAACGCAACCAGAAGTGACACGAGATGGCGAAAAACCAAGATGGCGACGGCAAAAATGCTGAACTCAAGGCTTCAAAACGGCAGTCGACCAACCACTGGGTGATGCCGTAATGACTACATCCGCTTCTTAAAAATAGTCAATGGCTATGTCCAGTAGCTTGTGGCGGCAAGTGTTGATATTATGTTTGCTGACAAATTATAAATTTGACCACTGGAGTGTTTTTGTAGTCTGCGTTTACTCATCAAAACCAGGCAATGCACTCATTTTTCATATTTAAGCTATACAGTAGCTAGCTAGCAACATACGTGCTGACTATTGTGTCCAAGCTGTGTCCAAAAACACTCTCAAATTATTACTTCTCTTATTTAGTCCAGTTTCCCTCTTTTTCTGTTTTTCTTTGTGCATTCAGAGTCATACAGCTTCGAGATAATTTGCAATAACTGCTAAAGCATCTTTGTCTCAATTTGTACTGCTTAGAGCAACTTTGCTCGTGTGCACATGGCTCTTTGAATTTAATTTATAGGCAATCTCACCATCTTTAAGATTCACTTTGTGTTCAGTATGCGCTACGTTTTAGCATTCATTATTATTCTGTAATTGTCATTTGTGGCCACAGTGGCCACTGTTCAACCAAACGTTGCATTGGCTCACTTCAAAAGTGTACAACAAACTAGGCCAATGAACAGTTGTTACGACAAGTAACTAACTGAACACAAAAAAAGAAGCTAATTGTAAATGGTTTTCTGAAATGGATCTGTGAAATAAAATGAGCCTGCCTCCCAAAAAGCAGCACTGCCTTCGAAATAAGCCGGGGAAAAAAGCCTTTGACTGGGCTATTTGTTCATTTGGCATTAGATGAGAAGAAGTATCAGAGGTAAGATGGACAGCCGTACAATATGCGATCCAATATCCACACGTAAGCTTGTTTGTCTTTGACTAATCATAATCAATTACAGTCAACTTTAAAGTATTAAAGACCGAAACAGTAAGCGAACAGAAGTGTATTGTGCTTGGGTCAAAGCGGCTTTTCAGACGAGGACATTCACCCTCTGGAGATGCAAAGAACGTAAAAGACTCAAGGAAGGTACTATCTAATGTCCAATTACACTCCCCCCCCCACCCCCACATCCCTTCCCCTGTGCTCTGTCTCCATCTCCTCTCCCTACCGTCTTGCCTCCCACCTTCCTTCCCTCTCCTTAGTATGAAGAGGACACAAGTGATAAACCAGGAGCAGAGAGCTGGTGGTTTACATGGCCCTGGAGCCCATTATGTTCCCCACAATAGGCTGGAGGCCTGGACGTGCTGTGAATAGGTAATGGCCTGGAGATCCTGGGCCTGGCCTGCTGCTCAATGAGCCTGAGACAACCGAGCAGGAGACAGGCATTAGAGATACCTCGTCAGCCCAGAATGGAGCAGTCTGGCCATAGCCGGGGGGGGAGGCAGAGGAGGATGGGAGAGCGGGATTGAGTGAGAGCGGTAGCAGGGTGTCGTAAATGCCCCTTACATAAGGTAGGGCATGAATAATAACACAAAGGGAATATTCAGAGGTAACTGTGAGGCAGGGATCTCAGTTTATTGGCAGGAATATGGGCCTATAATGTACAATATACACAGAAATCAACACCAGCTTGTTTTTAAAACGGTGTGTGGTGTAGAAGCCGCTTTTATATCACGCCGTGTGACTCTGCCGCTCGCTTGTTCCGACCCCATCTTCCCAAGTTAGCCATCCACTCAAGCAATCTGTACCTAATAACCGCAAGGTTTAGCCCATGATGAAGATCTGTCTTCATTGAGCTGGAAAAGCTGTAGCGTCGCCGAGCATTTTTCCTAACGGCGCAGTCCCTCATCTATGAAAGTGCCATAGAGCCCCTCAGACAATTAGGCAGGGAAAAGCTTTATGACCGTTAGACTCACTCAGTGAGCGGCACTCTCACCGCCAGCGCCGCCAGGAGCGCTGGCTCGTGCAGAAAGGTAATTACGGAGCCTCTCATAATGACACGGAGGAAGCTTGCGTCATAACACCCACAGCCTTTTATCATAGCGCTGTAATTAATTATCATCTTTTACTCTTTGATTCATTCCACTATTCATAACATATTCATACATTCAAGAGAAATTATCATTTCCTTCAGGAATTAATCAAAAGGAGGAAGAACTGGTCGTCTCTCGATGGATGATCAAAGGCGGTGTTTGCCTACCTCGCTGCAAGGCGGGCGAGCTCAGGGCAAGACTCTGAAACGCTCTGCTCCTCCACGACTCTGGTCAAATCATCTGCAAGATGCTTTACACGACTGGCTTTAGGTTTGAAAACACAGCTGCAGATGTTTCTGATAAATGAGAGGCAGATGGATGTGAGAAACCAAACCACCAGTACGACTTTTGTCACGCACTATCCTGCGTTTCTCCCATCCAATGTACGTTCTGACGACGTAGATGATAACACCCGAAGTAACATAAAAGCTCACAAAATGTCTTTACTTCCTGAATGTGAAAAGTGAGTCATATAGGTGAGAAGCAGCAGCCATTTTGGGATTTCTTTACTCAAGTTTCATGGAGTTGAAAAGCTGCTGTATAGTCAAAATACCTCCCGTGCTCTCGTGGAAAACAAGCAACAACAACACACACAAAAACATTGTCTTCCCCCACATCATCACTTCCCAACCTCAGGGGAAGAAATGGCACAGTTAGACTCATAAACAGGTGTCCACCGGCCCCCAGTTCGCAGCACTTTAATAGCTGTTTGATGTTTTTGATGTCTAGTCAGCTCGATCGTACCTTGCTGCTTGATAATGAGGGCCAATAATGATTCCTGAGCTTGAGGGGTTAATGGTATGTAACCGGGAGAGCTGCTAATTACACGTTACAAACTATTTATCAGAATCTCCATCTGCGCAAGCACCACAACTCTCATTGTGCACGCTAAATTACTCCACGGATTATCATTGTAAAGCAAGTTTCAGTAATCAGGGACCCGTACTGCTGTTTTCTTTTTCGGAGAGCACCAAACGACATCAAGAGGAGAGGAGGAAAATAGAATGACTGGTTAATTTTGGCCTGATATTCACAGTGGTGCAGGCCGGATGTGAGGAGGAATCCGCCTCTCCCGAAGAACATAAAAAAAGACGACAAATATAAACGAGAAATCTGTCACTGTTCTTCTTCTTTCCGCCTCACAAAGGTTTACCCCGAGGGGAGTTTACACTCTAAAGTGAGAGGGAGGTGTAAATTGTATTTAGAAGCTCATAGTCTTGGTGAGACTTGGAGCAGACTGCTTTCTGAATGTTCAGATGCCAGCGAGTGTGAAGGTTGTGTGAACAGTGTGGTCCAACGGGGCCCGTCTCTCTCCAGCGATCAGTTATTTGAGAAATAACTGTCATATCCCTCAGCCCCAAAGGTGTGCCTGAGACCACGGAGACATGTACCATCTCCTCTTCTTCTCCTCCGTAAATTTTTATTAAAATTACCTTCATTATAAGACAGTGTTCATTATAAAACCAAAAACGCCGGTCTCCCAGGGCCCTGTGGATTAATAAGGACAGCGGTGTATTTTAAGCCGTAAACTCAGCTCCTCACTGTCCTTAATCTCCTTCCTACTTCACAAGGCCAAATTAACACCTCTCCTCAGCTCTGACGGGACCTCATTAGCAAACTTCCAGGGAAAGAAAGAGGAGAGCAGAACGAAAAAGAGGAGAAGAAGGAGGGAAGCGACCAATGACAGCCACCAGCTCTGGGATTAACCCTTTCTCCTCCTCCAGCTCCTCGGAAAAAAAACTAGGTCGGCAACGTGTTTCTAATCAGTCGCCTGGTTAGCGATAATTAGAAGGCGAGATTGGACGGGAGAAGAGAGAGAAAGTGGGTGGGGAACATTGAAATGAAAAAGAAAAGAAAGAGAACCTGTCATGTCGCAAACACTTCAAAGGAGCCGACTTCTCCTTTAGAAGTGGCAGGATGAGGGTCCAAATACCATGAGGCACTCCTCTGGGCCTCCATACTGGGAGGAGGAGGGAGGGGGGGGGGGGGGGGGGTGTGGAAGTAAGGACCCATTTCTTTCTCACATGTATGCACCCTTACACACACACACACACACACACACACACACACACACACACACACACATGCCAGGACTATCGTTCACCACCTGTACAGTGCAGCTGCAGGGGAGCTTTAGTCTCTCCTAAACCACACAGCCAAACAAGCACATCCAACTCCACCTTCTCGTCACATTCTCCCCCTGCAGCAGCAGGTCCAGGTCCCACAGCTTACACCGAGGTCGCGCAGACTACCGCTGGGTAAAGTTCACAAGCCTCCGCAAGCTGTTTGACATTACCAATAAGGTCAAAGAGTATCAGAAAACACCAGAGGATTATATTATTATGGTGTGCGAGTTGCTCGCTGCACCTCGAGATCAAAAAAAAATTTCTGAGGCTTCTTTTTTTCTTTTTGCAGGAAGCTTACTTATCAACGTGCGGAACATAAGCTTGTGAAAGGTACACAAGAGAGACCGAGAGGAACCCAGACAGGCCTGCAGCTAGCAAGAAGAAAAAAAGAAAAAAATCATCGCTCATTATCAGCCATCTATTTTATCTACTATGAAACATCTCTCGACTCCCAGTTGTCAGACATCAATGGTGCTTAAATTAATCCTGTGGGTTCCTGTTTGCACAATAAAGACATGGAAGGGTGCTTCTGATATTTGTGCGACTCTACAGTTAGAGTAATTGAATTAGCACACAAATCAACCACAGTAGTAGTGCGGAGTGTAGTGTTGAAGAATGTGATAGCTCCTGCCAGGGAACACGGTTGCATGGGCATAGTCAATTATAAAGCATTAAAAAGAATCTGCCAATAATCACTTCCAAGAGAACTGAACAATCCATGCTGAGTGTTCTCGTGCTTACCGACGATGGGGCTTTCAGGTTAGCGCTGAGCGGGAGTTTAGAGGGGAGAGCGAGACTGAAAACATATTTGTGGTATCATTTCCATAAGCCTTTGCTTTGCGGACCATAACGCAGCTCACAAATGTGATTTATGACCTTGGTTTAATGGCGTGGAGCAGAGTCTTGGTAGGTATCAGATGACTTTTTCAATATGGCGACGTCAGAGGGGGCACGGTGAATGCACCATCACAACAGGAAATGAGGGCTTGTCTCAGCCAAGAAAATATGAGAAGCCAGATATCTGATCATCTAATGGCAGATAGATGCTACTTCACTTTGACAGAAAAGGCATCAGTCAATAAGCACCAGATGAGCAGCAACACGGAAAGCATGCCATGGATTCCTCGCCCTGATCGAATCATTCATTCCAGAGGCACGCTGATCTGCAGTGGTCAGTGTACATATAATATCCAGCAGGGGTATCTCTTGTGTCAGTAAATTAGAATGTGAAGCAGGAGGGGGGAGGGGGAAGCTGAGGAAATCATCAATAAAAATGCGACTTAGTACTTTCTAGACATTCTATGTTTTATTCTGCAGAACCTGTAAATGTTTCTTGTATCTGTAAAGGGCCATGTGACTCACCTGGGCCTGGAAACTCTTGAGAACAGGTGCCACCATCTCCCGGACTTCCTGTGCACAAACCAAAAAAAGCAAACTCAGTCTCAGCATTTTCTATATTGCAGATGCTCCACCTGTTTAGGAATCAGATTGGCCCCAGTGAGCTCCAGAAGAAAGAGGACTGAAGAGCTTTAATGTTAATGGATTCTCTCCATCGCTGCTTTTAACATGGCATGTGTGTGTGTGAGTGAGGTATGTTGCTATGGGGTGTGGGTATTAGTGGTTAAACCTAAAGGGTTTGAGTGGGCATGTTTGAAAAGTGGGGCTTTCCAGGAGCTTGCGTTAGAGCTCAGAGATCCAGACTTGTGCGAGCTCCCACAGCCTCAGGTAAGGGGATTGTGCTGCCAGTGGTGACAGCCTGATCCTGTCTTAAACGCCTGTATTATACTGACAAGATTACAGCACCACACTACATACTCAGGCTGAGGCAGACGGGCAGCATAGCCACAGCAAATAGCCTGAGGGCTCATTTATGAAATATAAAAATATTCTCTTTCACTTCAGCTTAGATGTCAATGGATGATCATCTCAAAGAAGATGATTTTTTTTTTTTAAAAGGACAAAAATCACATCTGTATCATTCATAGATTTAGCTTTTCGTGTATTCAGTACAATCCACCTTAATTGCCATTTTGCCTTACAAAAGTAAAGTGGAATGAAGTCTTGGCACATTTTAAACGTAATGCACAAGAAAACGAAAAAAAAGCGGCAAACATAAAATACAATTCCCTTTGAGGTACATCAAATAATTAATAATGACAGATACAATTTGGCAAACTGTAGTTTAGTAGCATTGTATTATTACTGCTATAGTAAAGATAAAAATGTGAACTTGGGTGACAGAGGCAATGGTGTTCCTAGTAAAAAAACTTCTCGGTTAAAGGTTCAGTTGGTAACTTGTATAAAAAAATAACTTTGTCATCTTTGCTCAATCTGTCCCTATATCCTGACAGCAGTGCATGAGACAGATCATTTGTGCAAAATTCAGGTTCCTCTGCCTCCTCTTAGTGCTCCTAATGGCATTTGCAAGATTTCAAAATTCCAAAACAACCAATCAGAGCGTCTCTGATCTAGTTTGATCAGAATTCTCGTGGATTCTGTCAAACTAGGCAGCGCCGATCAAATATAAATTCTGATTATGTCACTGCATTGCCTATTTCTCGCCGCAAATGTTTCCAGAAACATATATTACTGTTTTATTGTAAAATGTTAAAGTTTGTGACCCGGCCGCCATGTTGAAAACAGTCGAGACAAAACCAAGCACCGCCCACCGGCCGCAGCAAACGTTTCGCATTTTACAGATTAACGGTCCTCTTGAAATCTGTTTCTGAAAACATTTGAGGTGAGAAATAGTCAACGCAGTCACAGAACCTTGATTCATATTTGATCAGCGCTGCCTGGTTTTACAGTTTGATCAGAGTTCACGAGCCTCACGAGCAGTGATTGACAGCCGCGTTCGAGACTCCTCGGCTCTGATTTGTTGTTTTCCTTTCAGGCACGGTGACATCTTGCAAATGCCTAAGGTGAGGCAGAGGAACCTGATGTTTTCACAGATTATCTGTCTCGTGCACTACTATCAGGATAAAGTGACAGTTTCAGTAAATACGACAAAAAGTTATTTTTTATACAAGTTACCAGCTGAACCTTGAAGTTCAGTATAAACTTTGGTGATGAGTCCTGCTCAGGGAGGTGGAGTACAGAAGGATAGTGATCTAAGCAGCACCAGTTGCATGTCTAGTTGTTCTAATTAGTTCAATCTGCCATTTATGTTGGACAAATCTATGTTTTTGTAATATTTAAACATGTGCATTGCTGATCAGATTCAGGGGTGTGTAAAAAAAGGGTAGTGGAGAATATTAAAGTATAGTATTCACATGCCCATATGTATGCTGAAAGAGTTGAAGGTTGCTGTAATTGTCCTGTTCACACTGGTCACAAAGAGACAGAAAGAGACAAAATCCACAGAACTTATTCTGTGCTAATATAGAGTTCAGCTGAAGAAAAGATTCGGAGTGAGACAAGGTTTCTTTTCTAAGCTGTAGCAGAGGGAAATAGCACATTTTTTACTAAAGAGACTGTAATTTTGGAAAGCCTCCACTTAATTTGACCAACTCAGACAGCTGAAGCCTCAAATTAGCTTGGGTTGAACTTTAGAATGTATGTTTGCAAAGCGCGAGGAGTGTGGATGTTGTGCCTCATCTCTTTCATTGGAATAAAAATATGTCTTCGCAGCCGATGTAGTCAAAAGGAACTACGACAGCGACCAAGAACTTCTTCAACATAAATGGGCTTGAGAGACTTAAAAACATCAACCTATCCCTTAAAATGTTTCTTCTCTTTTTAATAATTTTCTTCTGTGGATTTGTCTTTAATAAAATATACATTTTTTAAAAAGCAGCACATACAGTTTGTGTTAGACATGTCAATATCAGCTGCCGCTTTAGCTTTGAGGGTTGAAAGTAAGCAGCGAAGTTGTGCTTACCTTTAGTTAATGAGCCCCGTGGCCCCTCATCACACCCAGCCAGAGGCCGGCGTTACTGCAAGGCCGCAGCATTTAAATATTAACGGAGCTACTGGAAGAGGACGAGTGGGCTAACCCTGACATCTCAACTGCTGTGCGTCGTTAATATACACTAATGCAGATTTTACAAAATAAATAAATAATTCCCTGCACAAAGGTGTATGCGGGGGCTCGAGTAGCGGCAGTGACACAGCCGGTGTCAGCTGCTGCTGAAGTGAAGATGAGGAAAAACACATGGAGTTAAGAGAATGGGGGAGACGGGGGGGGGGGTGCTAGACTCACCTCGGGGACATTTCTCTTGAACTCCCTGCTCAGCTCTACCAGGTGCTTGTGGGAATGTTCGCTCTCCTCTTGTCGACCAGCCAGCTCAGACGCTACAGAGTTTAGCTCCCTCTACAAAACACACAAAAGAGAGAGGGGAACGGTGAGAGGGGGGGAGAGTAGAGAGAGAGACGGCACTTTAGGGAGCCTGCCAACGCTCATCCAGTAAAGCTTAGAGTGTACATAAATAAAAATACACTGCTGAATATTAACAATGTAATCCTTCATGATCTCACAGCAGTAATACTTACAGCTAGCCCTGGCCCATAAATAATTAAGCCAAAATAAATCCAATGCCTACAGTAGCAGAAGGCCTTTTAGATAATCAGTATTTGAAATAATCAATACGCTTGCAACAGCTATAGAGCGCCAGTGAGGGAGCGGGGCGAGAGGGAGGGGAAAGAGTGAGAGTGAGAGAGACAGCGGAGGGGTGGTGGTGGGGGGGGTGGAGTCACGTGTAGAGACCCAATAACCTGACATACACTCTTGCAAACAAATGGAGCTTCCTCCTGAAATGAAGGGCTGTTTCTTAAGCCCGGCCAAGACCCGATTCAAACATACAAACGCCTCGCTTGCTGTCGTAATTACCACAGGTCAGATCTATTTTCACCCTCCATTCAATCCGTCTCCCATCACCTGCACCGATCTTTATATTGATCCGATCTTTATATTGATCCGATTTTCAATGCATGACAGCAGCCCTCCATAGCTTTAACCAAATTACCCTTTTGCTGCAACAACAGCCTTGATGGCTATTCTATTAATGTCCATGCACATCTTCTTCCTCTCTGCATGTCTCTGCTGTGCGGAAATGAGAGCTCCACCCCGACAACATGTCTGATCCACTATTCAAAGCCGTCTGTGCAGCAAGCATTTCATCAGAACCTTGCATTCATGCTGGACTCAGCTGCACCACATGCCATCCACAAATCCGATATTATCGATCAGTCATCCAATTCCCGGCTCTTTCAGTAAACTGGGGGGGGGGGGGACAGATTCAAACTATACTCTCCTGAACTGAGCAGCGGATAACTGTATATTCACCTCCTCTTCATACTGACTGCGATTGTCAGTAATTGATGAGGATCTTCTCTTGTAACTGCTGGGTTACAGTGTAAAAAGTGAAGTGGGGGGGGATTCAATTACCACTGTGAATTTATATATGACGCCGGGAAATTAAATTGACTGTGTTTTAATTAATCTGCAGTCTTACTTAAAGGCAATTTAATAAATCATCACACAAGGAAAAAAAAAAAAGAGAGGGAAAATGGAAGGGTGCGGCGGCCACGCGGGACGGTGGCAGCCCGTCGGTCAGAGAAGTAGGCCGTTAATTGAAGGGCTGCTGGTTCAAGTCCCTGGATTGACGAGTTAGAGAGTGGTTAAAGTTGGACTGAGTTTAGAGGAAACGCAATAAGCTGAGATGCTAGAATATAACACCACAACGTGTGTCTGTGAGCGAGGCTTACATCACCTGGGCAGTAACAGTGCCTTGTGACACCGTGCTGCTGTGGACAATTCATTAAAAGTAATACAATTCTACAATTCTAACCCTATACAGCACCAGGACGGTGTACATGCAATCAATTCAAAATAAATGTCTGTGTTCTTCTTAATGATGGAACACGCCAACCGGGATAATTTGACATTTTGGGAAATATTGTTATTATTATACTTTCTTACCGACAGTTTGATGAGAAGATTGATACCGCTCTTGTGCACTAAATCTACAGCTAACAGGCAATTAGCTTAGCTTAGCATAAAGACTAGAGGCAGTGGGAAACTTAGCTACCAAACACCTTTAAAGCAAATTTTAGGCTTTTAATTCGAACAACTAAAGAGTAAAAACAACACATTGTTGTTTTAGAGAGTAACATGCTTGAACTATTTCTTAGCCGAGTGCAGTGACTTTCTCCACTGATTGCCTCCTAAACTCTCTGTGACAACAAAAAGTCTCCAGAAGTGAGAAATAAGCCGTATGAGGCTTTGGCCCCACAGCTAATACTTGTTATTAGGATCAATCTATTGTTGGTTTTGGTCTTTTAATGGGATTTGTCCAGGGATCACATGGTCGGCAGTTCGATCGCCAGCTCCTCCTGTCAACAGTCACAGTGACCTTGTTACAGAACCCTAAATGCATGTCTCTTGTCATATTTCCTATTTGTAGCAAAGATACACTATCATTTATTTTTCATCTGGTTACCACCACTGCTCCTGTCATTTAAAAATCTAAAGTTCTACACCATAGAAATAAAACGGCAGTACAACGGACATTCCCATTCAAATCAACAAAGCAAGATGGTCAGAGGGGCGGCCATTTTTATGAGTACCGCTGCCATTGCAAAGGCAGAGTGATCGATGTAGCGCGCCAACTTCCTTGTAAACCGACTTACTCAAGTCACTTACTCACTGAGGTGAGATTTTGCAGTAACAACCAAACAATCAGCGGACTAGTCCGAAAGCATGGACTGGTTCATTTTGTGCGCTACCTCGGTTGCCTTGCTGCTGGAGAGGAATTGAGGAATTGATCGCTACATGATGAGCATCACAAGAGCGTGATGTGGACGGCAGGCCAAAGCGGATTCTAGTGCGCGGTAGTCAGTAGTTCAGGAGTCTGTGTCGAACTGTGGAATTCTCTCTACACAATGACTTTAACGGATGTATGAATATTTTTCAGTTCAAGAAAATGTATAAAGAAAGAATAACTAGACGATACGACGCGCCAGGTAACTTGTGTCCTTAGTTGTTTAAATGAATGTGTATGGCTGGATTTTTCTTTTTCTCATGTATTAAGTTGTTGTTAAGGAACAAATTGACAAACCATCTAGTTTTATTTTGAGTTAGAGGCAGGCAAAATGATATTTTCTTCTTCTCCCTGTTCCTTTCGGTCATGGATTGTGTTCTGATTGTGAATATTTTTTAATTTTCCTTCATGGTGCACTAATATGTGCAGGACAAATATAAAATAAATGGTCTATACTTTAGAAAGTATCCAAATGTTTAGGATGCATTTGGTTAGTGGGAAATGTGTCATTCCAGGTAAAACATACCGTCACTGAAAAAAGGCCGTGGCTGTAAAGCATAAGGCGACAGGACTTTGTAAATTCCTGTTAGTCCTTACAGTCCATCTGGGATGAGCCTTCCTGGAGATTAGAGAGCTTTCAGAAGCCGACCAACCTCCACCAGATTCAAATGGCCCCAGACCGGCTAATCTTGCCAAGAGAAAATTCCTCGAGAAGTGACTTTGAGTGGATTTTATAAGTACATAAGACATAACAGTGTGGTGATTCTCCGTCGCTGTAGAGCTGGGTTCACTTTTTATTGCCGCTCAGCTGATGAGAATGGTGAATACTCATCCTGTATGCAAGCCGAACAGTGGTACCATAATGGCATGGTTATTTTGAAAGCACCCCCACAGTTTCTAGACCATTACGAGGGCGGGGAGCCTGGGCAACAGCCCATCAAATGAAACCCACTGGAAGGAAGTGAAGCAGAACAGACTGTTTGCTACTTTGGTCGTCTTGCTCAGACTGATGATGGGAGGAACTCCACGATGTAGTGTTTCACAATGCTATCTCGGGAGACAAAAGATACTAAAGAAGATTTTTCCTCTGCTTCCTAATCAGATGTGATCCGATTCAACCTACAACCAGGGCACCTTTGAGATCCCCGATAAAAATTCACTTATCTCCCGCCATTATGCCGGGCTTCATCCTTTCGTCGGAATCATTTGCATGAACACACAGATACCTACGATGACTTAAAAAGGGGAAAAGGCGAGTTCAACTCAAGGAGTTTCTCTGTAATCATTTGACAGGTTTTGAAAAGGACGATTGGGACAAAAATGTTCAGCGTATGGCAGTCTGGGTCAATACAGAGCTCCTGTCATTAAGCTTCTGCCAGTCAAACATCCAGCTATAATTGATGAGTTTCCCCTGGGGAGGGCGGAGCTGTCATTGGGGCTGGAGGGACAAGAAGGAGGGATTTTGTAGCCAGGACCCGGTCCTGGCGTCTTCAAGTCAATCTGCGAGGGGGAAAGCAATTGGTGACTTCTGACTTAAAAGCAAAGACCAAGAAACAAGAAGCTTATTGGCTTTAACAGGATAGACCTGCAGCGTGTTGGCAGTCGGTAAATGGACTTGAAGCTCAATGAACTGCTGAACAACAGGGGGAGAAAAAAAAGCAGAGATGCCTCACATGTCCTTTAGCTTACAAATGTGGGCTCGGCCCCTCTGACACTGACCAAAGATGGATGCTATCGGCGTCTGTGGCGAGCCCTCACATGATCTGACAGGCAACCGTTCACACTGCGTTAAGAGGTCTCAGGTTTATGCAAGTGTGTTGCAGCAAAGACTGCAGGGAGTGGTCCCTTCAGACTCTATTGGGTGAGAGATAAACCAAGCAAGAAGAATGGAGGCCAGCGGTGGCAACAAATCTGTGCAAAGACAAAGCACTGAGGATCATAACGTAAGCTGGTTGTCAAGTGTGTTATGCTTCATTTAAAAGATGGGAACGAAGTTACGCCGATTGTAGGCAACAAACAGAGTAAAAAAGTCTAATAACCCAATCCGGCAAAGACAATAGCTCTTGACGAAAACGGGAGCAGAGAGAGATGTACGGTAACAATCTGTCCAAGTGCGAATGTTTTAGGTAAAATGTGGGACTCACTAATGTATTATGTTGGAGTAGATTTGACATTGATTCATTAAAGCCAGCTCGTCTTGATTACATCTGTAGTGGTAAGCTATTTTCTTGCCTTTCACAAAGACAGCCCATGGTGGAAAATGTTGACAACTGGGAAAAAAACTACCAAGGTGCCGCAATGAGGTAGACTGAGTCAAAATCACTATTGTGTGCACTGGGCTCGGGCAGCACAAATTAAAGAGGAAAAAAATGGGGAGGAGGAGAGAGGGGGAAATGCAGATGGGGTATTATTTTTCTTTTTGTATCCCATCTAATTGCAATCATAGGCAGATGTCTGAAAGTGTGACAGCATCAGCAGAATAGCTGCTGAGAGCACAGAATCTTTGTCTAAAAATAATCAGACATTCTGTGTGCTGCTGTTTGTTATAATGGTAATCGATGCTGGAGGCTTTGAATTCCATCAATTTATAGATCCACTCTGTTCTGCCTGGTGACTGTACTGCCTCACAACCCCCCACCGCATACGCACACCGACGCAAAAACACACACACACACACACACGCTCGCACGCAAGGTCTCGGCACAAAAGAGCGGGTGGGCGCACATGCGTGCACGGAGACACATGTGCGCTGACATCCGCACACAAGAGGCTGCAGCAAAGGCAGAGCAGGGACCAGTGTGTGATTAAGATAAGTGTAGTTTCCTTTCATGCATTCCTTTTCGCCTCCCGTCCTCTGTGAGGCAAAAGATCGTCCATAGCTGCCTCAGATTAGCCCCGCATCTCAGACGCCACATTTGAGAGGGGGGGGACTGATCAATAAATCAAATCACCACAATCAATGGCCCCAATCACTGCAGTCTAGTCTGGCCTCAACATTATTACTGGCAAGACCCCCCCCCCCCCCCCCCACCAACCCCCAGCCACCGAGGGAGGAGGGAGCCGTATGGTGGGGGGATGGAGGAGCGCACATTGGCGCCTGTCCATATGAAAGATCCAAAATGAACTCTTATCTGGCCTCCTTGAGCTAAATATCAGTTAAGGGCGGAACAGCAGTGTGTGTGTGTGTGTGTGTGTATGTGTGTGTGTGTGTGTTGTTGGACCGTCCAGACAGAAGGAGCTGGGCGGGAGGAGCCTCTAACCTCTGTGACCTGGTGCCAGGAACGTGAGCTGAGCTCGCGGCCTCTGACAGGGAGACACTGGGGGGGGGGGGCGCTATCACCTGGCATCTCCCTCCATCTGTTTACCACCGACTGCTGCTCCTTCACTTTTACTCACCGTCAGCTTAACTAGAGCTGCTCCGATCCACACCGCCATCGCCAAATCAAACATGGGTCAAATACTATTTGCATATAATCCTGAGAGCTTGTTATAACCTGCTGCGAGGTGACAGGTGGACTTGACCCTATTATGATTCAGAAAAGGTCTGCTATCAATCGCAAAGGAACTGACACCCAAACATGGTTAGATTGATACCACTCTCACGTATGTCTGCTCGATATGAAGCTATGGCCATGACCCGCCCTACTCTGCCTATGATTGACCCTGACCAATCTCACTCCTCACGCCTAAACCTAACCACTCCAACAACGAAGGCAACAAGTACCAGCCAATCAAAAGCAGAGTAGGGCGGGTCACGCCTTCGCCGTCCAAGGAAAAACAAAGTTGCGGGCGTTAAGACAGGGACAAAGGGCAGCTGTTTTCCCTTATTTCCAGTCTCTCTGCTAAGCTAATGCTAAGCTAATTGTCTTGTGGCACTTTATGCATATTTAACAGATATATCTTTTTGTCAATTTTAACTCTCGGCCACACAGCAATGATGCGTATTTCCCAAAATGTCCAATATTTCCTTTGCCATTAAGCAAAGCCAATAACAACATTGTCAGTCGTTAAGTAAATAATACGTAAAAACATACAATACTTAATAGCAAATGTTTTTCTTCTGGTTTCCTATCCTGATGATTGTCTCGTGACCCCTCAGGCAGATCGTGCGACCCCCTTGTGGGGTCCCAAACCCCAGGTTGGGAATCCCTGCCCAATGAATTACCTGCACATTCTGCAACTGTCCACTCGGCAGCAGCAACACTGACGGCACAGTGCAGAAATATGGAGGTAGCGTATAGATTGTGAGGACTTTCCAACGAGGAAAATCACATTTAATTTTGACATCTCTGTAAACTCTGGACTGGTAAGTCTGATAAATCATCCAAAATAATTAATCCCCAGTCAGTCAGGCTGTCTTCAAACAGCATGCTAAATCTTACAAAAGGAAGGAGAAGCCTGTGAGCGTTACAACCATCAGCAAAAGGTGTGACTGGTGTTGTCAGCCATTATTCGTCATACCCTGCTTCATTTCGGCGCCTGATGCACCAGAGCACAGCCTACTTGTCAACACTTCTCTCTCTTTAATTCCAACATGCACACTTAAATACACACACACACACACACACACACACACACACACACATATATCTCTTATTTTTCACTGATATACTGGTAACACATCTTAGTACGATCAGGGAGGCTCTATTTCCATTTATTGTCAAGTCTTATTAAAAATTGTATCAAGAGGTATCATGGAAACATCTCAATACAGCCCTCTCAAAACGACCTTGTATCCACTCCGAATCCAATGAATAACTTTAAATGTCCTCCAATTAGAAACTTCAAATTACAATCCATGACTGACTGATCCAAACGAAGGCCAATTACAACACCTTATTTATCATCATTAAGGGCGACCATTGTTCTGCTCCTTTCAAACTCTGTGGTTACAATCAGGGTGTCTATTGTCATTGTGTGGTACATGCAGGGTGACTAATTGCACAGTCCTATGATTCATTAGCAGACTAGTGGGCTGAAACCTGAGCGAAGACATGATAACCTCAGTCGGCCAAACGATCGGCACAAATGGAGACGTGAATGTGGAAGAGCGACGGGGAGGTTTCACCGCAGCCAAGAACAAGAAAAACAGCCATTGAAGTTTTTTGTTGTTTTTTTAACGGGGACGCATTTAAAAAAGGAGCAGAGCAGAGATGGTACGAACTTAAACAAGGTTTGCTTTCCTGCTTCTGTCAAAGTGGGGAAGAGGAGTGCACTGCGGGGGATTTGTCTCTGTGAAGCTTCACCATCGAGGTCAGTTAGTGGGAGAGGAGGAAGGCTCCCGAAGATGCAGCCATCACCGCGATGGCCCACTTTTCACCTGAAACGACGAGCCGGAGCGATGCAACGCTGCTAACCTGCGATTGTTTATTCTCTCTTAAGAAATGTCAATCTGTTCGCTCTCAGGTGTGCTGCTCTTCCTCTTGTTTTTGTTGTTTTCTCCCCCCTACTCCCTCCGTTTTCCCTTGTCGATTGCAGCGAGATCAAAGCGACGCCGCTGGAAGAATCTGAATATTTCAGGTGTGGAGGAGAGGGCTGCGTTTCACACCACCTGTGTAGCGCTGAGAGACGGGTCCCTCCTCTCGCTCAGACTCGGTTAGCGGGGGCCCCTGGGGCCTGGCGACATAAACCGGGGCCACCTGTCTGAGAGAGCGGGAACGCTCCTTTACCCTCCTTCTCTCCGTCGCACTTTCATTTTCACAGCATTTGAACCAAAAATAAATGGATCTAAATAGAGCGGTGAGAGTGGGAATAAAACCGGCGCTGACAACAAGCAGCCGGGAGCTTTGAGCGCCGTCACAAAGGCTCCGAGATCTGGCAGACGAGTTTCCGTTGCCGCAGAATGGGAGCAGTCACTTGAAAGGGCAGTTTATACATGAATCACTTTATAATTCGCCCTGTTCTGCAGCAGGAGGTAGCTCTCGTATATTAAACGATGAGCCCGGTCAGGACAAACGCCGGGATTATTTTCTTGCCATACCAGAGCACAAAGTGTGGAGCAGGTCCGTGAGAGCGATTCGCATCACATCATCAGGGCCGCCATTTCTGACCCAAAGCAAATAAAAAAGCATCCCCGATGTCCGCGCCAGCCGTAGCAGTTTGATGTAGCTGCTCTCCTCGGAGGGCTGTGCGCCTTGACATGTGTGCATGTGTAAGCACTTGTGCAAGCGCACGAGTGTGTACGTGCATTGTGGACGTGTATTCGGGGGGGGCGTGGAGCAGGTTCCACACTACCGGTTCCCAGCCATGTCTCTCAAAAGGGCCGTAAAGTCTTTACAGCAAATTCCTTACATTCATCTGTGTCAGAGCACTCGGCACACATTAGGCGTTTACACGGGAGGAAACACAATCTATTTGATGCTACACTGCCCACACGTCCAGAGCCCTCCTCCCCACACTGGAGATTCACAGTGTTTAACTTCCATTTCATATTCTGAGCAGGCCAGGCAGACAGGCAGACGAGTGCAGGGGAATGGACTCCATCTTGCTGTAAATCAGCATTTAAACACCCGGCTAAATGTAATCTGGAAAGAGTCAACAAGAGGCCCTCGCATTACGCTGCTCAAGATATTTGTTTTTATTTATTCTGGAATGTGCAATTGATTTTCGTTGTTCCCCTCCTAATGATGTATGCAAACGGTGCACTGAAAAAAAAAGTCACACTTCATTTTTTTTTTTTCGGCTGCTGCTGCTGCTGCTGCTCCCCATCCTTTAATATCAGTGGTGCTTATGAGAACAAGTGGAGGTTAATCTAGGGAGCGGGTCACAGCCGACCGGCTCTTTGTAAATGTCAGCTGGGAGATCCAGGCCTTCCTTATTACCACACTAAACCAACAAGGCTGACGGCTCCAAGACGGATGTGTGACTTGGAGGTGTCTCCCCCCCCCCCCCCCCACACACACACACACTTCTCACCACCATCACGGATCCACCTCTGCACAGGAAAGCGTATTAATCAATCGATTTATCGCCATAAATCAGGCCAGGCTTTGATTGTATCAGCAAGTCATGCAATCAATCAATTAGTCAGGACCTAGCGGCCCAATTTGCCTAAAGAAAGATGAATGCTCCCCCACATCATCCATCTGGTTGTCCGTTTACCCATCAAACACGGCTGCTGTTGACTCCCAAGCCCAACATGCATCCTTTTATCGATTTCCGCAGATTAAACTTGCAAAGGAATCAAAGGACACTTAACTGCCTGGGAATAATTCATCTTTTTCTCATTTGTACTGAAGTATGTTCTGCGCTCTCCTTTGATAGTTCTGCCTCATATCATCAAAACAACAAAGTGCAAACATTCAAATCCAGAAGACAGAGCTCTTATGAGTGATCCAGCAGCGTGATCAGCTACAGAGGAAAACGCTTAGAAGTGACTGGACCCGCTCTTGAGAAGAACTGGGCACAAGGGGACAAATAATGGATTAGTATCAGCCAGCCCTATCAGGGTTTATATGGCGAGGCAAAGGGGAGCGAGGAGTGGGGGGACTGAGTGAGGAAACAGCTGGATGAACAAACTGTGGAAAACATATGTACAATGACATATTTGTTTCATATTTTATCCCAACTGTGAATTCCAATCCACGTTGTGACACCAGCTGCCTCGGTCCAACGCTTCCCATCTGCAACTCGGTGTCAGGATGTCTCCCAGGACGGGCTGGGAAACTTTGGGGACGACAAAAAACCGACAGGAGCAAGTAGAGCACGACAGAGTGGGCTGCCGGAGCCTCGGCGTGCTTCTCCCCCAGCGGCGGGTTGCAATGTGGCAGACTGTGGAGAGGAAAGAACAGCGGGAACTCCCCGGGGAGAACGTCTGTGGTGGGATTAGAGCCCCAACAGACCTGGTTCTGCTTCACATCCCCAGACCCTGCTGTGTTACAGGAAGAGGAGGGGGTGTACCGAGCTATCTGTGGGGGCTTTACAGTTCTGCCCAATCTCCCCGAGCTTCACCATGTAATTAGAGATAAAGACAGAGGGCTCAGCTACTCAACCTCAATTCTCCCGGCTTCACACAAGGCTGCCCACCCATAGCCCCCAGAGGAACCCCTCAACACTAGCACTACAGCGGCACCTGTGTGTACGCTTGCTATAGCTGCAAACCTTATCATCTCCCAACCAACTGTTCCACAGACTGAACACGTAGGATACTACACGGCACGGCACATGAGCGTGATTGATTGCCGTTAGAATGTGTCCTGAAGTCGCTACACCGTGAATTGCAAGGGCCGTGTGCTTTTTATTTATTTTTTTGGGACGGCATCTTCCACATATTATGTGTGTCGAGGAAGCTTCATATTGTAACAATTCTCAAGTAAACAATAACCGCGGTAAATAAGTAATTTTTCTTCATATCTCCCTCCTCTAAAACTTCATCCAAGGCAAGGTGGCAAAATTTAGAGGATAACGCAGAGGAGGAACTCTCGCCTATATTCAAGAAACACAAAATTATACTATGGAGGGATCCATTATTCATCTCGGATACATTTTTCATTTAGGAGTGGGCTGGATATGAGCAATGATGAATGCATCGCCCGGGATGCAATTTGTATGTAAAATAACAGAAGATTACAGAATATGTTTTAAGTGCAAATGCAGTTTGTTGCCATCTAAGTAGAAAATGCATTCCTACAAAAAGGAAAAAGACCAGAGCCCGATGATGTCGCCTCATAAAATCACTTAGCCCACAGCGAGGCCCCTTGCCAGTCCTTGTAAAAGGGTCACAATGAGAGGCTCAAGTGATGAATGAGTCGACTGGAGTAGATTTTCATTCACACGATATACACTACCTCTTGGCAGGCCGCTTGAGAATGTGGGATAAGTAAACCGTGGAACTACAGCTAATTCGACTTACGTCCAGCTCGGCGGCACGTTTTCCTTGGAAAAACCCGCCTAGCTCTGCAGTGAACACACAGAGAGCACTGGCAGACACAATGTTAGATGCATGTCTACGCACAAGCGCACGCAAACATGCTACAATGTTTTGCTGCCTGCCAGCCGTCCGCATGCTGCTCTCAGGACTCGCTCGCTCCTCATCAGCTTCACTCGGTGCACACCGTTTCAATTCAGTGCCCCTCAAAGACACACAAAGAGCCTTCCCCTCCATTCACGGTACAACGATTGAATGCAGCCTCCTAACACAAGACATGCTCACCACAGAGCATGTAATACAACTCATTACTGGGCACGCAGGGTGCAGAGGGCTGTGATGGGAGAGACAGGCACAACGGGGAGAGAACGGGGGGGGAAGCCCTCACACCAACATCTCCATCTTTCCTCACCACTAACACAGCTCTAAAACCAGCCTTAATAACTAAAGCAATCCGATTGATTTTTGGAGGTTCTTCTGAAATAAGTGGAATTGAGGGGGAAAAGCAGGACTGCTGTTAACACTTTTAGCGAGATTGCCACAGACCCTGCGGGCCCATGGACCATCACTAGTTACATGATGGATAGCATTCAGAGGTTAATTCGGGTCTAAATCGCAACTTCCCCTCCTGCCGCTCCAAAACTTGGGTTGACCCACAAGCAAAACTGTGTCCAATCACAAAGAGGCAGGGGGAACAGTGTATCTGGGTCAGCCCCATTGATCCCGGCCCTTCACTGCACGGCTCTGGGGTCAGGTTCGGACGAGAGGGCGCTAAAGGTTTGGTTCGGGGTGCATGTGAGGGCAGAGCAGAGGAGGAGAAGAAGGATCGGCGAATCGGCTCATCCACCGCTGCACACGGCCTCGTGAACCTTTCTTAACCTCGGGGCAATCGCATGACCCGAGGCGAAGCATTACACACATTAAAAAGACATGGGCTTCTGAGCATTGCAGCTTCAAGCACGCAATCAATGGGGCCACAGGTGCAAACATTTTCTGCACTGCCAGTGGAATGCCCTTCTTTTTTTTTTTTTTTTTTTTAACCCCTCCCAGGATTAGAGTGGAACCTGTTTTTGCACTGTTGTTCATGTTAATGTCAGCAATAATAAAGACCTGCAGCACAAGAAACAATAAAAAAAATTTAAAAAAGAACGAGCGCGAGCTGGAGACAGCTTTTGGAGGTGGGCTGGAAGCAGCGCGGGGAGTCGGGAGAGAGGGCAGGATGTGAGGAGTCTGTCAACTTCTCCCTGTCTGCTCCTGTGTTCGCTCGCTTCAGACTGAGGGGAGCAAATGGGCCTAATTCACACTGGCTGTGTGTGAGTGTCTCTGCTGTCTAGCAGCGTGAGCGGGAATTAGATCTATGGTTTGTAGCCTTCATCCCTTCCCAGACAGACTTGTTCCGGCTCAGAGGCGCTGCCTAATCCGCACCTCTCTCCCGCTTGCACTCCCGGAAAATGACTTCACACAGCTGCCGCAAACGCCCAACGCAGCAATTCTCGTCTGACTGAACCCCGGCTCAAAAAAAAAGAAAAAAGCCTCAGCAGACCTCCCATAGCTCATTTAACATACCAATTTCTCCACAAAGCCCCCCTGCCCCCCCCCCCCCCCCCCCCCTTCCTAAGGGATGAAAACAACAAGGAAAACAACTACAGCCCCACTTGATAATTTAAGGGCCCTTTTCTCCAGAGAGCTGTCAAAATCAGCAGTGCAGCGGGAGGAATTCAAAGGCAGAGGAGGTGCCCTGGTTGTGTAGTGGTGAGTAGTCGGGTTCAGATATCCATGTTCGTAAAACTACTACTAACCAGGTAGTACACTCATGAAGGTGCTAAGGTGTTTACGTCACCCGGAGGGTGTCATCTGGCCCCTCAAGCTCTCTCTCTCTCTCTCCGCCTGAATCAAAGTGAAACTCACTTCCCAGCAAGGACTCTGGGAACACAAAGCCAAGTGAGTTCTCACGTTAAAACCCAGATCTTGGCCAGGTGGTTTCTTCTAGTTGTTGTCGAGAACACAATCGCAGCAGATAGAGCAGGCTGAGACAGGCCTGCTCCCAGGCACAGTGGCCTGTTGGAGTCAAGGAGGGTAAGTTCAGATAATGGCAGGCCCACTCTAGCATTGAGGACAGAGAAGGAGAGGTCCTTCTTATAAACCAAACCTCACGGCTTGAAGCCTAGCACCTCTTCACCTGCTTTTGTACTTAACTCAGAGCTACGGTGAAAAAAAGATGCTACTTCTGGTAAAAACCAAAAAGTGAATTCCAGATCTTCAAGAGGATTTTGGATCTCCGGAGAAAGTGTACAGTATTTAACAGAAAAAAGGGTAAAAGTAAAAAAGAGGCCAACACTGTCTTCCATGTGCTCAAATTGAAGCATTTACAAGTAACCAACTGACGCTGTGAGAAATGCAGTGTAGTTCTCAAGAATTCCCTTGGCAGCAGTGAGAAACGAGTGATATTACAAGAAAAGGAGAATGATTAAAGCCTAATATGGCATAGTGGAGAGGGGAGAGAGAGGTGATTTATCCCTTCACGGCCTTTTGACACTAAATTAAACTGTTGAGTCCATTCCCCCGTGCCAGCTAGTTATCTTTCCAGGCTAATTTAACACTATAATTTACATTCCATATAAAATACATCCTGATGTGGTGCTGTGAAGGCCGTACATCATTTACAGAGAGTGCTCCAGTTTCAGTGAAAAGGACAGAATTAGATCATATTCATGATGCAATTAAACACTTCAGTGGGAATCGATGTAAAACCGATGAGCCCTGAAAACAATGCATATGGCTGAGAACATTAGAACACATTACCTACCCTTGGATCCCTCGCTCCACAGACGCAATTTAAAATCCTCCACCACTCCACTCTCCGTCTCTCCAGATTCATAACGCACAGCGATAATAAATTAATTTTTCACAAAATTATTCAACTACTAAATTGCCCATGGTAACTGAGTATCAGATGAAAGTGATGTGAATTATTAAGTAGGGAAACTGTTTGTTCTCACCATGGGTGTAATAATCGGCCAAATGAGGAAGAGAAGAGGCGCAAGAGCGGCAGGTTACAGTGAAGGGAGATCTCATAATAAACATCAGCGTTGATGTAAAAAATGGGAAAACTCCCGACTGCCGCCTGGGCCTCCAGCTGGGTTGATGGTATCGACCAATTTCCCTTGGGCGGCAGTGTGGGTTTTCTTATGGATACAGAGAGGAGAACATTACGAGGCGTCGCTGCATATTCTCGTGTAAAACTGGCAACAGGCCCTCTGGAGCTGGCAAACCACTGCAACAGCCAGCCAATGTTACACCATCTCACCGCATTTTACATAATCAGACCGACAGCGCATCAGACCACACACTCGCACCGCTCCACTCCAGATCACATCAACTACCTGTCACGTTCCTCTCCGCTGCCACCAGACTCACTCCGATTGGCTCGGAGCCACGTATTCACAAAAACTGAAAGACCTATCGCAATGGTAAAACGTCAAAAATACATATATGCTTATTTCCATTAGTCACCGTTTTGCTTTTCCGATCTTTTCTTATTGTCAAAGCCCAAACTTGTTGATGATAAGAAAGTAGACAAATGTAATAAAATTCAGTATTTAAGAACCGTACAGGGGCCAGAGGTGCAGCAATTTGTAACTATTTCTGACAGGATGAGTTGGCCTCTCCAACTGAAACAGTAATTATGCTTAATGGTCCTTTAATCTGTCCATCAGGCAGGAGGTGAGGAGCCGGGTCAGCCTAAAGTGCTCCAGGCGTCACAGTTTGTCAGGGTACAGTCGGAGGGGTGAAGTGCTCCACGAGGAGTGCCAGCAGCGCTCGCTTCGGCACACTACATCGGCAGGCAGCAGGACACGGGCCTCCCCCCAACACACACATTTAGTCAACACATCATGCAACTACCAGCTGCCTCCTGCATTCAAAATTAGAGAAGCGCCGATAGCGATTTTCTTGGCCGTTTTACGATTTTTAAGTCCAATTTTCTGTCTGAGAATACTAATCGTTAGCAAACGCTCCGGACTAACTTTTTTCGTCACTTTCCCAAAAAATACTTTCAACTGCCCCTTTTTACTTTACTAGTGGTTATTTGCAAAACACCATTCAAATGAATAGGAAAGAAATCATTTTAATTAAAATATTTGCTTTGATGAAAAACAAATCTTGGCATTAGTAGTTTTATTTATACATATTACAAGCTAACATTAGTGTTAGAAGGTTAAACGGGTCATATTGGTCCGTGCATGAAGTATAATTTATCTGCCATTGTTCACGTTGTGTGATGAACAATGTCAGATTTGGGGTGTTGCCTAGTTTCATTTGCCTACTTGTGCTCATGCAAATGTGCAGCAAATTCTGTTAAGTGTGAGTTCGTTCTTCGATAGCCGATGCTGCTTTAACGTGGTTAATGCTTTGCCTGTGTTAATGTCGCATTGATGAACACGTGCAATGCAATTCTGCACGTCAAAACGTGAGCTCGTTCCATTATCCAACATGATCAATGGCAATTGAGTCAAGGAAGTCGAGAGCCGGAAACAGAGCCAGCTCGCCTTCAAAGTAAAAGTTGCCAATTTTCGAACATTTTTGCTCCAGTGAGCAATTTAAGGAGAGATAAATTCAATAAATAAACAAACAGTTATAGAGTCATATTTCTTCCAATTTTGAATTCGCCAATGGGCATGAACACTGGAATTATCTGTATATAATGATTCCTTAAATTATTTTATTGTGTGTAAATGTATAAATTGAATTAAGGCTTCAGACTATTTGGGTAATTGATGCCGGCTATAGTGTTGAGACGTGTGATGAGTCTGACTGTAGAAAGAATCGATGTCTCTTTCTATTTAACAAGGAAGCGTCAATAATAATGATTAGTACAACTTAATAACAGATGACAAAAGAGTCAAAATTAAGTTTTAAGATGGGAAGGAGCTGATTGGCTGGACTGAAATCCATGTTACAATAATACCAACGAGCAGCAGGCACAGGAAAACAATATCTGTCATTTCTTAAAAGTCAAGCGAATTGAAAAGTGAAACAGGCAAAGCGTTAACCGCGTTTAAGCAGCATCGGCTATCGAAGAACGAACTCACACGTATCAGGATACATTTGCATGAGCACAAGAAGGCAAATAAAATTAGGCAACACCCCGAATTTGACTTTCTTCATTACACAACGTGAACAATGGCAGATGAATTATACTTCATGCACGGACCAATATTTCCGCTCTAATATCTACTTTATATGGCTGTGAAAACATTTCCATCAAACACCTACATTTATTCAAGTTTCTTGCCAAAAACTATTTTTTTTTATGAGATTATATTTACACATCATGATATCGTTATAACTGGCCTTCTCTATACTCGTTTTTACTGTGTAGAGCTTGAACGCATCATCATGCAAGTCAATGCAACCCCGTAAACGTTAGCTGTTAGCTGTTAGCTGTTGAACTACAATATAAGTGTCTGACTACGTTTTTTAAGGTTGTTCTTCCACAGCTTATGTTGGACTTGCAGTTGTGAAAAATTGCAGCTTTATGTCTTCTTCGATCGCAACGAAGAATTTCTACACCGGCGACATGTCATGGGTCTGTGTCGCTGTGTGCCGCTATTAAACTGTAAAAAAACAAAATATATATATATATATCAAAATTTGAAAATATGAAACTGACCAGCGGGTCAACGTTAATGGCCGATCAGTTGAAAACTGTCGCATTTTGATTGGCGGCCGATCGATCGGTGCATCTCTAAAAATGCTTACGGAAAACAGAGCATGTGGCAACAGAGTAACACGCTGCCTGGATAAGTATGACGTGAGCAGAAGAGTGAGCAAAAATACGTCAGCATACAACACAATCTTGATCACCTCCCGGATTGGATGACTAATGTTGAACATGTGGCGAGTATTGTGAAGTATCGTGTCCGGCTGGTGCCCTGGCACTCCACCATCACCATTAATCTGGAACTTTTTTCCCCCAGAATCCCAACTGATGAAAGTGCTTTTCAGCCAATTCCAGTTCACATTAGAAACCCCGGGTCATGTATCGTACATACCTCGACAGTCACGCCTGTCTGAGCGCCTCTATACCCAGACAAAGCCGGGCCGGAGAGAGCATTCCAAGCAGAGAGATGGCGCTAGGTCAATCCCAACAGTAATAGCAAAGACACAGAGCCCATACCAAAACAAGGGAGAACAAATAGTACCTTTGTACCCAGAGTCATTTGTACTCAACTCAGGCGTCTGGCTATCTCAGAGCCCTGTGGCAGATAGAGCTCCTAGTCCCAGCCATGCATCTGCACTTGTGCTGTATTTGTTATCTTGGACAAGCATTCTCCGCCACCGTTTCAGTGGCCAAATAGAGAAGGGGGAGAAAACGAATCACTCCCTAGACCTACTCCCGTTGTTCCCTCAGCTGTCAACACTTCTCACAGACTTCACCCCCGCCTAGCCACATCGATACAGAGAAGTGACTGCCGTTTGCTTTATGATTGCCCTGTTTTATTCTCTCGGCCGAAGCTTTTTCTCAGCCCTCACGGCTCTAATCAGGCCGCCTTGTGCCGGACAACAGAGCCATTGTCTCTTTAAGTGAAAGAGGCAGTGGATCAGTGAATCCCTTTCCATTTTCCCGCTTTATTAGCCCAGCGGCACACACTACTGTTTATACTAGTGGGTATTCTGTGTTTGCTGCGAACAATTACAGTATGACAAATGATCCGTCAATGCCATCTATCAGGCCACAGTTGACAGGAATCCTATAGACGGGGCAGCCATTCGTCCCCCGCTCCCCCATCTCTGGGGTCCCATGCTTTAGTATCCATGACAACGTGCAAGCCACTTGCCACGCTTGCCACTTCACGGTGAGAGATGAGCGCCCGTGAGTGGCTTTGAAAATTAGCCTTTGACACCCCGTGTTCCTCTGCGCTCCCACCTCCCCAGCCTACAGTCCAGCTCCTTTGGGGCTTCGAAACCCCCTCTTTCACATTCAGGCTCGCACAAACACAAAAATGCATGCACACATAGTCGGCGCTATACCATAATCATACCTCTCTAGGTCTCACGTTGTCAATTTTATTGTGCCAGAGCTATACGATTCTCAACATTAACCTCACGGCTACATTACCTATCCAGCAATGAAGAAAAAGAAGCACCAACATGGCCAACATCCATAAAATAGGGTACCAAAATAAAATGGGTGAGGTAGAAAGAGAGAGGCTGAGAAAGTGCCTGAATGCACATGAGCTGGCAGCACATTATGAGACAGAGTCAACTGCCTGAGCCCTCCGTCTCACAATCCATGAATGACTTTCTGGGGAAAAAATACTTTACATACATTAAATGTTTTTTTTGTTTTAGGAAAGTAGTTCACTATGCCTCACCTTTTGGCTTAACAGTACAGGAAAGTTGGAAGGGATTTAAATGTAGCGCAGATCATACTGTGTTTTAGACAAAATACTGTGATGTTAAAAAAAAAAACATAGATGCAACAACACTGCAGACATACTAAATCACGAGTTAAGCGTTAGAGACGTTCTGGGCCAAGCTGCAATTCCCATTTGACTCCCAGACACACCTCTTTGGGGTTATGTTTATGCCATAAACTACACTTGGCAGCTGAGGATCATATTACTACCGTGAAAGAAACAAACAAAGCTGTGCAAACGTGGTGCACTGTCAGAAGCAACGGTTTTACGGCTTGTGATTAATCATATTTGGAGAAACATTAAAGGGAAAGGGGGAAACTGGCTCCAGCACTAGGAGGTAAGGGTGTCAACTGATATAACCCACCACTGACATCAAGCAGAGCCAGCTAGCTCATTGATGTGGCAGCGTCTCATTTTCACCAGTTTGGAAGCAGACAGTTTTGCAGCGCCTTGCGGTTCTTAATTATCTTCCGACTTTGTCTAATTCAATCAACACAACTCAGATCTGGCTGCGAAATGGCACTCACATCCCCTCAAGCTCAGCAAGTCAAAAAACACTGAATAAGTGGAACAGTCAAACTGACAAAATGGCATAGCACATGAGAAATAACTACTATTTTATCTCCCGGGCTGAGACCTCTTCCACAGAGGAGGGGATGAGGGGAGGCTGAGAGAGCAGCCAATCAGCTTTTTGTTTTAAGTTACAAGGCTGCGTTCAGGCGGGGGAGGGGAGGGGGGAGGCGGCGGCACACGAGTCAAGTGCTTTGATGACGCTGCAGATGCTGCTGAGCTGAGTTGTGTGAGGTCACTCTGTTAGCAGAGACTCTTCAGGTCCCTCGCTCAGATGCTTCCCGGCGAACCTAATATCCTGTTAACACAATGGCGATCTAACTATGATGTCAGATGTCAGGATGGTCCACTATTTCACACGACTTCCTCTGGACTATACAGATTTAACAGAATACAAAGCAACCATTCACACACACACACACAGATAATTTAAAAGGTCATTAGGGATTAAATTGTTTGCCAATTTGCAGCCTAAAACGTGGGTGACATAATGAGAAGAGGTGGGATAGCTGAGCCTATCCCCCCCTCCAAAATAAATCGTTTTCCAGACCGCCACTATTGCCACCCATTCACCTCCCATCTAATTCCGAGGGCCACAGCATTATTAGATTTTGACATTATTAGCTGAAATAGCAGAGAGGCCCCGCTGTCATTATAAAGCCTTTACTTTCGCGCTGACTGCCAAATCTGTTTTGCACCAGCTACAGACTGCCAAACCCAACAATGGCAGATTAGTGAAGCCCTTCTCCTGTTGCAGCAGAGGTTAATATAAAGTGACAGGGCTAAGTCCGCTCCGATTAAGTATGCTGAGAGATATTACGCCACTTTGTTACATCAGATCGTTATTGGATTAAACAGCATGCACAACAATGAAAGTTTAATTTTAATTTTCGGCAGGAATATAAAACAGGCCCTGAGAGCGCTGCTGTCAGAACAAAGGCAGTTTTACAATACCTTCTTGTTTTCACTTCCCCTTTGCCATTGCTGGAGTGGCAGACATGAGAAAGAAATGATAGTAAGTGAGGATGTCAACCTTTAGATTTTTTTTTCCTCCCTGAAGTTAATACATTATTTATAAACCAACAAAATGCAACTGCACACAACAAACCAGGATTTGGTAAAATAATACATAAGGGGGATACAGTAGAAATCAAAAATTACAAGAGCGCTTTTAATTTCCCTGCCCCCCCCCCCTGACACTGTTTATTGGTTTGGTCATCTAGCTGCCCAGTTGGCCGCTGCATTGTTAGCTCCGCAAGAGGTCACTGCACCTGACCAATAAGCTGTTATTAATCCTTACAGAGTCATCCATTAGCCCATCCAATTTTTACGACCTTCTTCTTTATTAGATGTGCTATCAGCTGTCCATACCTGGCAGAAATATGGACTCCCTCATCTGGGCTCCAACACTCTTCCTCCTGGAAGGTGTTGGCGTTCCTGTCCAGGTAGAGTGAACCTGAAGCCCAGCCAGGGGAGCAGGGGCCAGAGAGGGGGGGGGGGGTCTGGATCTGCCAGTCTCCTGGGGTATTCCCTACTGTCCCGTTACCTCACATAAATCTCAGTGCTTTACGATTAGGTACATAAAATGAGTCATAGATCTGGACGGTAAATAAGAGCTTGTCAGTGGGGCTGACGCCAGGCGCAGCTCCTCCTCCACCTCCTCCTCTGCCAGATAGTCCCTCTGTAACCCGGCCATCAGACTGCTGCTATTGAGCTGGGGCTAAAAAGGCTCCAATAAATAAGCCTGATATTTCCCTCCGGACGTCCACGGTGCCACCCTGAAGCATGCTTGCATACACTGAACAAACAACAAAATGTCCAGCATCCGAAGCAAGGACCGTCTGGATGCTATACAATGTTTTTTTATTTCTTGTTTTTCAAATCATCTTCAAGATGGCTTTGGCCCTCTTTGTTTCTAATTACTTCTCTCAAATAGAAAAGCCAGGAAGTCAATGGATCAATCCATTTCAAGTATATTCAAACTGTATGCCGGACTGCAAGACACTGATGTCTTTTAATGGACCTTCAATCCATACTTGCAATTAAGCATGCAAAATCTCCCATTAAGTAACTCCACTTACAGTGTATTTACTGTGGAGCTTGTTGGGGTGTTTCTCGGAGAGCGTCCTCCCTCCGCGAGGCTGAGAGAGCAGTGGCGAGATGACCTGAGGGAGGAGCGACGGTCTCCAAATGCACTAACACAATGATGGGCACTTCCTCTGCAGCGCCAGCTAATCATTGTTGCCGATTCGTTTACACTGGTCCAAAATGACTCCCCGAATGACCGCCTTTGCATATTAAACAGACAAACTGACAATAGGGACACACTGTTGGAGGACACGAGAAGCAGCTAAACACCAGCAGCGCCGCGATAGTCGGGGGAACAGTAGACTCATAATACCGTATGTACAAATGGGAACCCACTGGCTGATTGATAGCATATTAAACAGAATTGTGTTACTGCCTATCCACTGCAAATTTTGACAAGGCACCTGCAAAACTGTTTTCAACATACATCAGCACCTATTCAGCATAACTGCATATAAAGTGCACTGCATCTCTCTGTGCCAGAAAAAAGAAAGAAAGGAGGCTATCAGGAGAAAGAGGTCTGGAAAGGAAAGCAGAGAGAGCGCAGGGCTACAGGCGTGCAATCAGCTAAGAATTCAAAATCTCGCCCAGTTTATACAGTTCTATAATCAGAGAGCAAAGACGGAAACAAACGCCATTGGCGCCGCAGCAGAGAGATTCAAAACATTTTCATTAGTGAGCAAAAAATAAGTACTCCTTAGTGAAAGCATCGCTTCTTTTTGCATAAGTTTGATGTTTAAGAAGGAGGATTGGATGGAGGACAGACAGGGGGTTTTATGTTCAGGCTGAACTGTCTTACTCGTTACACCGTCTCATTTGTATTGTTGTTGTTCCATTGTCAGTCAGAAACTGGAGCACCAGAAATATGAAGCATGAATAAAGCTACAATAGATAATTGTAATTTCTGATTTGCTTCATTTCTGAAAATATGGTCAATTTTAATATTGAGAGTTTGAGACATTTTTCAGATTGCTGTAGTCTCGAGTCAAGGGACGCACCGATACCGATATCGGATTTTAGGCCGATACTGACTCAAATAGCTGGGATGGATATCTGTTTAAATGGGGCAGAAAATGTTTTAAAAAATGATATTAGAGCTGAAACAATTAGGCGACTGATCGATTAGTCAATTTACAGAAAAGATAATTGTCAACTATTTTGATAATTGTTCATGCAAAACGTGCAAAAAAATGCTGTGTACAGCCTCTTAGATAACGATATTTCCTGCTTTTCTCTGTTTTATATCATATTAAACTGAATATTTTGGTGTTTGGACGGAGAAAACAAGATATTTAAAGACCTCACCTTGGACTTTGAGAAACTGGGATGGACATTTTATAGACTTCCACACAGTGAGGCATCTTATAAATGATACACTGGTATCGGTTTGGTACTCTGTATCAGCCGATGACTAGAGCCCAGGTATCCGTATCGGTACTCAAAGAGTCGGATCGGTGCATCTGTAATATAAACTAACAATATCTTTCCACTGAGGTTAATAAATATCTACCAGTCTACTCAAAAAGTTCATAGGAGCGCGCTTGAACAGAGGAAACCGGGGAAAGTAATTACGCTGGTAATAAGCGTCGGTCTGCAACGTGCCGACGTTATTTATGTGTCAATATGCCCGCATGCCATTATGCAACGCTAACGCCATCCTGTTTATATGCAAACATGTTGCTATATCTCAGGGTCAGAATTCATGCCGGTGTCATTTGCCAAATTGTTATTATGTCAATATGCAAATGTATCATTCAAGACGTCGTTATGTCACACACTACAGTCAATATGCCAGTTCTGTTAGCAGGTACAAACAGTCAAATACTGCTGCTATTGTATAGTGTACCGTGTTGTTTGATACTGTGTACATCTATATATACAAAATATCAAGACTGTCATATACTCCTGTGATCTTCGTTTATGTATTCCTCCTGACGACAGCATATTGTCTTAATATCCTTGGAGCTGAAACCTTTTCTTTATCTTATTTCAAGTTTTCCATCACTGCCTCGGTGTCCTTCTGTCGTATTGATGTCTTTCATCTGCTCACTCTTTTATCTCTCATGACTATGAAGTGCTCCGGAGCTTGTTTTGAATAAAAGAAAGCTACATACATACAATATCAAACTATAATTACGGTTATTATCGGGGATCCATGCACAAGCGTTGTGTTTTGCGTCATTGTCGTTCGTCTTCCTCCTCAATGTGTCTGGATCAGTACAACCAACACTTCTACATTTTTCTCCTCATTTTCAACAAGATTTTTAAGTTTACAGAAGCAAACAAATTTGCATTGTTATGATAATTGTAGCAATTTCCAGAAGAACCTACTTTTGCCGTCACCTTCCTAAATCACTGACGCATGTATCATCTTTATGCTCCGTCGCCTCAGCGTTATTGACGGTGTTTTGGGACTACCTACCTTTTTGACTGCGTGTAGCTTTTACTGTCAACCATGCAGTTTTAATTGTTCCTTTTATGGGAGCTGCTTTTTAATATCTGCATTATTTCAATTGAAGTTAATACGATTAGTTAGAACAAAACACTATTGCCTCTGCTTAGTTTTGTGTTAGGGTCATTAAAGTCACTTTTTCGTGACAGTTTATGAGGTGAGACATTGTCTCAGGCACAGCGGGATGACGTCTGGCATTCTAAAGCTCGGCTAATTGTCATTTTTAGTGCTCTTCTTTCACTGATATCTTTTCTTAATTATTTGGGTTAGCCTACATGATCATATTTCCTAGCGATAGCGTGGAGTGAATGTGAAATCATTTATTTGCACTTTTAAGTGTTTCCATGTTGGTGACATTATCGATTGATCTTTTTGACTTGAATATATTGATGTAACCCCATCAGGACAGAACATTATTGATTCTACAGCACATCGCACCATCTGACCTTGATTACTGAAACATTTCACTGTTTAATAAGGACACTGTGAAGGCGTCTATTTCAGTATATATATATATATATATATATATATATATATACTTTTTTTATTAATTAATTATATTATTAATTAATTTTTCCCTATACAATGGTGGCCTTACTTCTACTATATGTCATTGAAATAGACAATATCAATACTTTCTGTTTGGAGATAGAAAAGTGGAACATGTAAGAGTGCTCCTCCATCCTCCCAGACTTACAGGACAGTATTTATATTTCATAAAACGTACTTCACTCTGATCTTTTACACACTGAAGGCTCCTCAGAGTGATCACACAAATAATATGTGTGGGGGGGGGGGGTGTTTAAGAACCAGATGTGGAGCAGTCTGAAGAAGGATTATCTTCTCATAATTCTGCCTACGTATCGAGTCATAACTAGACGTCGTCAGCAGTTGCGGAGAGGTTCTGAACATTAAGTTTATGCGCTCCTCATTATTTAACATGTTAGGGTCTCCCCACAGCCCAATGAAATTTTGATGGCGGTATTACAGCTAGTTTGTTGGCTCCTCACTCCTACTCACTACTTATGGAGATGCAAAATGGTAAGAGAAGTCTCTCCGGACAGACCCACATTCGCACAGGAAAAGACATTAGACAAATCCACCTTTCCTGCTCTGATGTGAATAACTATTCACGACTAAACATCCAAAAGGGCAGGATCAGGAAGCGCTGGATTTGCTGCAGCCTTGGTGGTGGTGGTGGTGGTGGTGTTGTTGCAGACATGCATGATGAGGCCAGACCCCTGCCTGGACAGGCCAGGGACTGCAGTGGTGCAGTGATCTGAGCTAGCCATTTCCTGCCTCTCCATCTGCATACAGTAAAAAACAAACATTCCTGTAAATAAAGACGGCTGTCCAACAACTGTCTTCCCAGCGACAATGGTATTGACCGTAGTCAGATGCTCCGCTGATTAAAAATTGATCCATTTTGAAAAATCTAATCAACTGGATAGGATTCTTTCATACATGGGGTGGGGTTGGGGGTTGAGGGGGTTGAGCAGCTGCTGACACAGAGAGGCAGACCTGTTATTAACCCCTGCACCTCCATGCAGCCCCCCCTGCACCTTGCTTCCCCAGTTCACATCCTCCCCCCCTGCGCCCCGGGACTAGACACGGCCCAGACGGTCTGAATTATTCAGCAGTCTGAGAGAGGCTCCGGCCACTTGGCCTATTAATGCCTGCCAGTGGAGGCTATGTGGCTCTAATGGCCGGTCCAGAGGAGCCCCAGTTCCCAGTGGACTGCAGGAAAGGGCTGCTAACGCCAGGCTGCAGGGGATGTGAGAGCGAATTCATCAGGGGCCGAGGTCGTGGCAGGTTAATGATGCCGCACGTCTAGACGAACGCCGGACTCACACCCTGCCCAAAAGGCAGTGGGGGATGGCGTTGGGATGCAATAACATTTTGTATCTTTGAAGGAGAACGAGCCCTGCCATATTAAATCTTGGGGCGCATTTATGAAAGAGCAGCATTGTTGACTTTGACCATGATCCACAATTGACCCCTCAAAAATAACAGAACACAATGAATATCTCCGATCCCACCGATACGACCACAGCTTGTTATATTCTAGCAGTACACCTATTGTTTTAGACTGAGGAAACGCAGAAAGTAACATTTATCACAAATGGATAAAAATGTTCCCAACATAGCTGAAACGTTGGAGAGATTAACAGATTGTCTACACAACCCGTCTCTGATTACTCACAACCCCTCATCATCACTGCACAAACAATCCCAACAGCTGGAGAGGGCCCTCAACTCCAGCACAAAGTCACTCAGTAATCAGGGCATCTCCCCCATAGAGAAAGGGGATGAAGCCCAGGGTGCGACTCTCATGTGGGACTCGCTTTTGGTTGCCATGTGGTCTATCACCTTGGTGATCGTGTGCATCTGTAAACACAGCAGCGGGTACAGAGGCGTAGCATGAGGTGCAGCGCAGACGATCCAGTCAAGAAAAAGCAGAATGCGTGATCTGTGTGGCATCTATCAGGAGGATACCTTCTACTGACGGCTCTCAGACTGAAAGTAATCATTGTTGCACCAGAACACTCAGTCATCATTCACTGTGAGGACAAACGCATTATAAAGTCCAGGCAGAGAGGCAGAGGAAGGTATTTCCTATTATCATCCACTGGAGATTTATGCACTTGAAGGTTGAGTTCTTTGAGTGAGTGGGCTCGATAAGTCTGATGAAGCGGAATGAGTTTAGCCTTCAATAGGTACTATCTGTGCCGGACTGTGCCGCCGCCGCCGCCACAACATCACGCTCTTCCCTTATCCGGGGATCTGATGCCAAGCACATTTACTGTTGAGGTCAACACCGCTGCCACGATTGAACCAAACCAAGGGCATCCCGTGCAGGGCTACAGGAGGGACACAGACACACCCTCCACCCCATTTACACAAAAGTAATTTCCCCAGCTCCTCTCACTCAAGGTGACCAAGCGCATCACTCAGAGATCCACGCGGAATGATCCTGGTGGCCTCATCGCAGCGGAGATTCTCCCACATGCAAAACAGAGTCAGCGGGAGAAAAAAAAGCTTGCTTCAGAAATATTCAGACATCCAAGCGAGAATGTATACGGGCCAAGCGGAGAACCACATGCTTCACTGGTTATTCTTTGCTCTCACGTGCTCGCTTATCATAAAGAAACACAGTCTAAATATTGGTACTGCATTAATAGTCAATTGGATCGTTTCCACACAGCATCAAGCTGAGTTGAGACGTTGTGAGGATAAACGTTCCCTCGAGGTCTGCAGACCTCCTGCAGTCGAGTACTCAGGAGGACCCAGAAGCCTGTCCACTTCACAAGCATGTCCTCTGGTTTGTCGTACAAGTTGACCCCCCCCTCCCCCCACACACACACACACACACACACACAACCTCGACCAAATCTTTGTTCCTCAGGCGTACTCTTCCTCCTCTCGCATACAGCGGGAGCCTGGAGCAATGTTTAGCTAAACCTGCTGGCCTACGTAGGCAGAGAGACTCCCCAGGGGGCTGAACAATCAGACAATTTCAAGATCATGAAGCATTAAACCAATCCCGGCAGGGTACACTAATTAAACAGCCGAGCCCGGCACAGCCAACCAATCCCCACAGAGCAATTAAATCCATCCCCTCTAAAACACTGTGGAACCTGTCTGGGGAAAACTGCCGAGGAGTGAGAGGGAGGAGAGGAAGAGGGAGAGAGGTGGGGAGGGGAAGGAAAAAATATCATAAAATTCTTCTGGAAAAAATAAAAACTATAGGGGGAATGCAGCAGGAGGCTAACAAGGGAAATTGAAAAAGGAGCGACTCAATTCAGTTCTTTGTTCTTTACTCCCTTGTTTTGCATTAAGATTCAAAATGTCTGCTTTTTCTGTCATGGGGGGGGGGGGGGGGCTGAGTGTGACCACATTTCAATGCAAAAAATAAATAAATAGTGACCCTGTTGCGATCAAAAGTTGCATATTTAATTAAGATTACAAGGTCTGGAAAGCACTCGTGAGACTGAACGGAGAGACAGAATCGCCTCAAGGCCTATATTACACACCGGCAGAGCCGCTAACACAGTCGCAAACCCTAATCAATACCCCGATGCCCTCCACTACCAAAGCAAATGAACAGGTGACAATGGAGGCATGACATCACTGGGCTTTTCAGGGAACAACAGAACCAGATGAAGAGAGAGGCAGGATTTTGGGATGACACTGTACCCCCCTACACACCAGCAATAACTAATTAGACCATACGTGTTAACATCTATAATTGCTGACATTAATAATGGATAATAAATGAATAGGGCAATACTTTTTTCTTCTTTTTTTTTACAAAACCTCACGGTTAGGTCGGCAAATTCTCCAGTTCTGTTATTTCCCCGGAGAGGCTCCGACAAAGTGCAAGAGTATTTTGGTGGTGTTGAAGAGCCGAGAACGCCAAAGGGCTGTATGATTCAAGCAGGAGCGACCGCGAACCAGAGGTGTGGACAGGGAGATAGACTTGCTCTTTTCTCACCCCCCCGACTGAGGCGGCGTATAAATCACGGAGCCCAGCTTCACGTCTCCACTTCCTGTTCCTCTCCATTAAAAATGATAAACTGTACCTCTTGAAGCCACTCGCTCGCTTTAGGGTCCCAGTCTGCACCTTCCCGGTGAAGAAGCGAGAGTGCGCGGCTCAGATTTATTCTATCGCCTCCCATTGTTGGGGATGAATAAGAGAGTAATTAACTGTGTGGGGGTAGCAGCTGCACAAAGACAAGAACGGCTTACACAACAAGCCTGATCCATCTGCTTTTGCTATAACACACCTTTTGTATTATTTTGATAAATAAGAGCGCGTCTGCTTAGTAATAACAAACGCCGGTTTAATACTCAAAAGGCCAACAAGAGGCCGTCTTTCCCCGGGTCTCCTCCCTTCCCACTTAAATGAGGACAAATGGGCTTTACGAATGGGTGGCATGCACAGGACTAGTATTCCTCCAGTCTGGTAAATACACTCTGAGCAGTGGCACATAATGAGAGAGGCTGAGATCCCCGAAGACAACCTGGAGAAGGTAAGTGAAGCATTGATCTCATGAGCGCTCTGGGCCCAGGAGCACCCTTCACACCACGCTACATGACAACCGACATCAGAACACACACAGTACAAACGCTTGGCACTTGCACATTTGGAAGGAGAAGAAAAAAAGGCTTTTTTTTCCCTTTTTTTTTTGGTCATGAGGGACGAAATGGACAATCGAGGAATGAAATAGAGCAAGTGAAAGTCTGCCAAATACAGCTGAGGCTTGCTAGGTAGAGAGAGGGAGAGACAGGGAGAGGGGGCTGGTGCAGTGGGAGTCATCGTAAGCCCAGTGACAAGAACAAGAAAGGACCGGTGCTCGCTACGTCTGCTGTGGCGTCAGACACTCAAAACAAATAAAGCACAAGGCCGCGGCAGAGAGGCGCTGCTCAATATGAACTTGCCTGGCATGGGACTGTCACACAGCTTTATACCCAAAGCCATTACCTCTCCCCTCCGGACGCTTCCGCCCGGCTCGCTGTGAGGGAGGAAGAGGCTGCCCTACCGCCATGCGGCCGTCCGCCAGCAGACTAATGTGTCCCTGAAGTTTTGTTAAAGCTGGTTATTTACTCCTGCAAAGCAATTGCTCCAGCCTCGGGGCAGCAGAAACGGAGAACGCGCTGCTATGAAGAATCTGGCGTCTCTCGCTATGAAGCACCGTCAACTACCCAAGGGGGCGTTCCTGCTGAAACATTGGGGGGGGGGGGGGGGGCATTGCTTTTCTTGGCACACAGCGCTTCGTAAGAGACAGCACTAAAACAGCAAGCCTCCAAAAACAGAGATATTCGGGCAAAATGTGACGTTAACTCTAATGCGCTCATTAGCCACAGCAATTAGTGATCAATACTGTGAGTTGGTATGTGCACAGTAGGGCTGGGTGATGATTCAATATGATAAATCATTGTCTTTCAATGGAATCAGATCGTGATGAAATCATATACCGAAATATCGTGATACATAAATATAGTTGGAGATATCTGTTTATTTTTATAATTTCACTTGAAACTAATAATTTTTGCATTAAAGTTCTGAATTAAATGAGAAAACACTTCACACAGGAGTAAAGGCTTTACCATGTGGTTATTTCATATAGACTGTTTATTTGTTGAATTACCAGAAAACAATGCTATATTGTGATGTGTATCATTATCGAGATATGTAATATCGCCCAGCCCTGATCACACGAGGTCCATAAGTTTAGCTGCTCTGATCAGGAAGTTTAAAGGGTCACGTTAGCCGAATTACAAAAAACATTTAGTCACAGTGGTATCTAGTCAAGAAGGTTTTGAGATATCAGTCTGTGAGTTTTAAAATAATAACAATAAAGAATACAATTGTGCTTGAGGTGCTCACAGCGTTGCCAACATTTCATAGTAACATCTCTTTCCTCAACAACGTCCCTGTTTCTCTATACAAATCCAACAGGACATGCTGTCAGCAGTTTTTGTAGAGATGAATTCTTCGGTAGAAACTAGTTCAAATGAAAACCGTTCTGTGGATTCCAGCCCTGATCCACAACCTTCCTACGTATCACGGTCCTGCGTCTCCATCTCCTAGATTTCAGACATTTCAGTCACAGAGCTGCTCACAAAAGTTGTTACGGGATGAAATGTTTAAATGCTCAGCTGGCGGTAAGCAATCTTCTTAGCAACATGGGGGGGAACATCAGGCTTGTGCGAGGTTACAAACACAGGATATCGCTGTTCATGTCCCATGTGAGACCAAAAGTAAATTAAAAGTGAATTTACGCTTGTTACGTAACGTTACGTAAGAATGTCCGCTGAGGCCAGTTATTTATTTAGCTAGCTACCTTCTTACGTCATTATTTCAACATAAACCATCATGTTTTTTCTAACCTTAACCAAGTAGTTTTGTTGCCTCAACCTTAACCATCACGAGACGTGTTTTTGGTTCGGAATCGTCGACCTTCAAGGCATCCCACGGTTTGTTTACATAGCTTCTATCTTTGATTGTACAAGGTTCGTATGGAAGACCTCTCATGTTTTATTGGTGTTACTCTGGACCCAGCTAATGTCATATTTATGTTACATTTCATTAGAATTCTTCCCGTAACTCATCTTACGAGCCAGTCGGGGACTGAAACGTCGGATTTAGCGAGATGCTGATGCAGAGATACGTAGCACGGCGGTGTCTTGAAAGACACGAGCTGCAGCTGTAGTTTTGTGAAAGCTGTGAACTATACGGAGAGGAAATTGCATTCACCACCATCGCATCGGATCTCAGAGACGTACGTGTCAAAAAGCTGGGGGAAATAAAACCAAAGCTAATTGCATGGCTAAAGCAAAGTGAGAAGAAAATGTGTGTATTTTGCGTGAAGCAATCCTTTAACACCAGAGCTTTCGAGACATTTCAAGTATACAATTGCTGATACAGGCAGTAACATCATCACAACCGGGCTTATCAAGCGGCAGCACATACAGCAGTGTGCAGACGGGAGCACAAGCAAGGCAAAATGATTGGATAGGTATGGAAATCTACTTGAAGGAAGGTCAAAGTGATTAAGCTGACATTAATGACGGGCCTAGTCTTCCTGTGAGAATGCTCATCGGAGCTGTCTCTAAACCCATTTGTCATTCTAGCTTCCAAAGCTGAAGCATCTGCTTTGAAGTCTCTACCACTAATGCTACACAGAGAGGTTAAACAGCTTAATGCTGAAGTCTGTTTCACTCCTCTCGCTCTCTAATGTTCCCTGCGTTTTATGTACCGGGGTTATGGCTCCTGGATTTCACATCTCAATTTGCCCCAGATAGTCGCGTAAAAAGCTCCTCTCTTTCTTTATTTGCTTTGTTGTCACTGTCAAAAAGGAAGAGAAGGGGCAACCCGAAGGATGCGGGACCGTGACAGACATGCCCCACCCATCCGCTCGCAGAAGTGGTAATAATGAAAGCGTTTTTTAAGGAATGTTTATACGGGAGGCATGCTCAAACCACTGCTGATTATGATGATGATGATGGGGCAGCTTTTTACATTCAAACGCAGCACTTACTCTGATGAAGATTTGAAAAACCTGACAACAAAAGTCTATCGCAGCGTATGAATGGAATGATGCAGTCATTATGATAAATAATACAAGATCTGAGGCGCTTTGGACTCACTTATTCTCCACCACAATGAGATTATACTGATGCATGTGACATTAACAATATCAGCAAACAAATATATGAAAGCATGAATGAAATGGAGACAGAGACCGATTTTCACAGCCAATTTGAGATTGCTGGGTTGGCGTGTGTGTGGGTGTGTGTGTGTGTGTGTGTGTGTGTGTGTGTGTGTGTGTGCGCGTGTGTGTGTGGGAGCTACTGGCAAATAGCACACAGAGCAGGCTGGCAGCGGAGGCAGCCAGGCTCACAGGCTGCAAAGCAATTTCACTGTTTGGCAATACTGTTGTCTCTGTGTGCGGATTAGAGCTGACACCAGAGCAACTGAGTCATGCTAAATGTAGTACAATCACAAGCTTTTGTTCCTGATCTAAAACCCCACTGCCTCTTGGATTCATGGAAGAGAGAATGGAAACAAGGCTCGGAAAACGGTAACAAATAAGCGGAGCATTATTTCGCCGTATGAGCGCAGCATTGCGACATCGTTAAAAAAACAACAGAGGGATAAAAGTAACTGGGAGTAAAAGGCTTCGGCGTGGAGCCAAAGTCTTCTAAAGTTAAATCAAATACACGTCTGTTTTTTGTCTGCTTTGATGATATCCTTTCTCTGAGTGCTTCAGGGACAATTAAAGGTGTGATACATTAATAATAAATGCAACATTTCAGCTGAGAGGATACTGTATATTTTTCTTCATGTTTTGATCACACATTCTCATCACCTGACTGTGCAAAGTCTTCCTACCGGCCCAATGCTCTCTCTCTCTCTCTCTCTCTCTCTCTCTCTCTCTCTCTCTCTCTCTCTCCAGGTACTGTGTTGGCCCAGAGTTGTTTTTGGGCCTGGCAGGACCTGGCAGGACAGACCCTGACCCGTCCTTTTCATGCTCGCCCACGGAAATGCCATCTGGCTGGTGTGAATGATTACCACAGCAACGGCCGGGTGACCTGCAGCCAGCAGGAACCAAGGTCACTCCACCTCAGCGCTTCGCACTTTCCCTGCCCTCCTTTCATCAGCCTGCAGGTGAATTATTCATCCTGTACAACTCGGAGGCACGAAGCTACCGCACTAACACCGGGGAGAGAGAGAAAAAAATGCACACTCAGTTTACTGATATAATAACTTCGTAATGAGAAATGAAATGTTCCAGTGTGAACTGCTCAAATAAATAGCTCGTAGATGTCCTCGGATGTGTAGCGAGACTACCGTATGGGGTTAGATGGGGGAAACGGCTGTAATGATTTTACACTGCCAGGACCGGCTCCAACCATGACTGAATCAGAAATAAGTGAATTAATTGATTTCTGACATTTAAGCTACGGGCATGCTCGAGAGCAGAGAGGCTTGTGAGAATATTTACCGGAGCTGCTGACGATAAGATAATGTGATCAGATCCTGTGAAACGTGAAATGTTTCAGCGTGCGAGGAACATCACTTCCGTGGAAAATGAAACCACACACTTTCAGCACATGCATGCGTTTGGCTCTTTGTCAACTGTCACATGATCGTTACCAACACCTGAACTTCACATGGTGAACATAGCGGTTGAAAAGCATCATAAAAAGGGGCCTTTTTCCAGACATTAAAGATAAAGTCAATGCGTGCTATTCATAGATGCTATAATTCAAGCCAATATGTGCATTTTAGCTTATTTAATCATGAAGACTGAGACGATGTGGACTAACACATAAAATAACCTCTTTGCACAATTATCCATGTACTCAGTGTTTTTTTTCCCAATATCACCTGGACTATGGGAATATAATCCAAAAAGCCTAAAACCAGGGATGGTGCAGATGTAAATTCATTCCATCCACCTTCCACCAGTTCCTCATTATTGACTTTGCCACCTTTATAAACTGCCAATAACCCATCTGCAGGTATAGGCCTACTGCTATTCCACATCAAAGTTCATTTCCATGAGGGAACACAAGCATGAACTAATACTTTTCTGCTGGGTATCATTATTTTTTATATATATATATAAATGGCTGTGTGCCTTATGATGATGGTCACAGACTGGAGGCTATACCCTTTTTATTATATACCACTACATCACTGCTCATGACACTAGGTAATGGCTCGGGCATCCTTAAGGGGCAGTTCAGATTTAGCTCCTAGGCAACTCAGTCATATTTAATGAAAAAACCTTGAATGTATACATCTATCATAAATGCTTGCACGGTCCTCTGGAGCCGGGGTGAATCAGCATGAGAGCCCGCAGAGAGAGACAGACGCTATACGTGAAGCCGCAACAACAATAGCTCCCTTCTGCCCCTCTGGATCCGAGCCTGGATGAGAGAGAGAGAGAGAGGGGTCCAGCGGCCGGGAGCTGGAACAACACTCGGGCCAAACACCAGACAACCGAGAGCCACCAGATCTGATTTCTCCTCCTCGGTAGGCTTTTTTTTCAGAGGCACGCGGTCTCCACCGCGCTCCTGTCAGTCCTCATGTTACAGAACATCAGTCAAACGGCACAGAGAACGTTGCCCTTGCGCCGGAGCCGAGGCTGATTTACAAACATTAGCGGGGAATACAATTACACAGCCCCCCCGGCCGAGCAGCCCTATGCGGCTTCAGGAGAGAGGAGAGGAGAGGAGGGGTGGTGGTGGTGGTGATGGGAGGAAGAGGGGTGGGGGGGGGAGTGGACACTGCAAACAGCGTTTAGCTTTCACATCCTAAAAATGCAACGTTTTGCTTGCAGAAATACTAAACGCATAAGCCGGTCAGCATTGATGCTTATAAATGCAACTTTGAGCTCAGCGGGTTAAGCTATAGGCTACACGGAGCTGACATGCTATTTAAATAGGACCGTGCAGGGAGCGTTACGGAGCTGTGACACAAACAAACCGCTCACCTGACACATTCTCCCCGCTAGTAATTACAAACATTTGTGCCGGCGACATAACGCTCCGGCGTCTTAAAAAAAAAAGCTCGTCTTTTTTCCCAACAACTAACCGGTTATATGTTGCACTGTCGCTGACAGATAACGTTTCCAAAATGTACAGTCTACAAAAAAAACGGAACATTTTTTTTTTTTTTTTTGCATTTAAATGTCTAATGTGCACAAAATAAACTTTCCCACCATCACAAATTAAACTTCCCCAAACATGCAAATTCTTCAAGACACACACACATAAAAATAAAAATATGTAAAATCACAAGAATAGTACTATTAGCCTACTGAAAGATGCAGCAGCAACGCAACGGCCGTCGACACAAACCGCATAAAACATTAAAGCTGGGTGAAAAAGTTACAGCCTATGTCCACGAACAGAGACTCAGGGGCGCATTAAAAGTTTCCGTGCACGTAAGTACGCCGGTGGTGCTTGTCGCGGACAATAAAGAGTAAAAAAAAGGCAGAAAAAAGCTAATGCATGTAAACATCAGTGCTGTCCGCGGTGCTGATCCCAGATCGGTGTGGCTAACACAGAGGCTGTGCTGCTCCACGGTCGCTCCACCGCGGATCAATGATTGAACTGAACAAAGGCAGAAGAGAGATCAATTTCTAATAACTATCAATGCAAACAACGCCGGCTTTCGCCTCGCGCTCGCCCCAAAACGAGACAACACACCCCGGAGAACAGTCACGAGACATACCGCTGGAAAAATAAGCAGAGAAAGGTGAGAATAGCACTAACCTGAAGCCGCCGTAGATCAAATTTCTTCCAATATTGAAACATCGATCCTACATCGGCGGCCATCTTGGGGGATATTGAGGAGATTTTTTTTCAGCGGCTGCAATAAATATGTGGGCTGGATTCCCCACTCGTTAAACAACGTTTACGATCACCGGTCCCACTTTTAGAAAAAAACAGCCAACTGACTTAACACGAGACTCCGCCGATATGTTTGACAAGTCTGCCAACATGTTTTTTTGTGGAAGTAACAGTGAGGAGAGAAAAAAGAAAAGTAGAGGAGATTTTGTTTTTTTGGAGAAGTGCCCGGGTCTTTGAAAAGTAAAGAGCAAAGTGTGTCCGTGCCTCCGTTCCCGACATTAACTGGACAATTGCTCTTGATTTTGCTTTGGCAAAATTATCAATACTGACGTACAGCCCGGGGTTGATCAATAGCGTCTGGAAAAGGGAAGGAGATGATGTGTAGATTAGTAGAGTTCAGGGAATTTAGCCAAGCCCACTTTTTTTTTTATACAGTGTTTATTACAGGAGCAGACGGGACAGTATAGCCTACAATTACAGACAGTGTTGGAAATTAAGCTACATTATCGACATATTTAGTCCAAATATTATCAGAATGTCACATTCTCATCATGCAAATCACACAAAATATATCAATGTATCTCTACGTCCGTATTTTAAGAGAGAACTTAACATATATACTGTTAATGAGCTGCACTTTTAAATCAATCTTTTAGAGTGATGCATTGACATTGAACGCATATCTTTATTCTTGAGGTATGTGTGTTGGGTTTTTATCGTATTCTTTTCTTTAAAACCCATTTTTCTTATAGTTAGACATTATTACCTGTGAAAAAATAGCTTAGTAATAGTTTAAGCCCACATTTATTAATATTTAACATTTTATATGTTGTAATTATGTTTTTTTTACTATTTATGTGGGTCATGTTGCATAGATTGTCAAATTCTGTGTGCCTACATTCATCATTGTTGTTCATTCATATTAACAGAAAATAATGAGAATGTACAAGTATGCGTGCATGCAGTATAAGAGAATAAACATGTGCTTTTAGATTGGAATAAAAACAGATTGTCTTTATGAAATCGACAATTCTCTTAATAATTCTAATGACAGCAGCATTCTGAACAGATATGAACTGTCAGGTGTTTTACTTTGTCTAACTTAATAAAGCATGAGGGTGCTCTTTGTCTACATAAAGGAAGTCATTCCTCTGGTCAGGCTGCTGTAGAGCTCCAGCACTGGTGCCAGGTGCTCCCCCTGCTGACACCACAGTGTTATAGGAGCCGGGTTGTGTGCAGATGAGCACTTTGTGATTTCCTCCATTAATTATACCTTTATCACTGAGTGAAGGTATCCATCAAAACCAATGGTTTTAGTCCACGTTCCACCTCCTGGTCACCGTGCACCAGCCTCGCAGTGTGCAGTAGCTTCCAGCCGATATGAAAATCAGTCTCAAATAGAAAATAATATCCTCATGGGTCATATTTTTAGCACCGCGGGGGACAATGACATATTCCTCTGCCATAGACAAACACCTACGGGGGGAAGGAGAGGGAAGATTATTAAAAGTTTTGCTTATTGCACTTTATTTGTGGCTCTAGGGGTGAGGCTAAAATGCAAGATTCATAAATAATAAGGATAGTGGTGTATAAGAAAACCAGAATTCACTATCGAGCTGTGGAAGACAGCTTCTAATTATAACAGCTTATGAAATGTGAATGAGAATTTGAGTACATTTAAGAAATAGCTAATTTGTCTGAAATCTTGTGATTTCCTGAATTAATTTTGAAACATCCATTATTTAAAATTAAGCATTCATGCAACTTGACATTTGAGGATCTGATCAGTAGACAACACATTTTGTAATGAACAATTTCTCTCCCTATATCTCCCAGACACACTTCAGCAGAGGGTCAGCTGGGCGAAACCGGCTGAAGCTCCGGGTCAGGACACGTATATACACCTATACTGTTTTCTCAGGTGACATTTGTCTCCGTGCCCGACAGCTGCACACCCTGCTCACACCAAAAACTCTGTTTCACCAGCAGGTCAAGCAAAAGTGTTTGTAATCACAGACATGTCCAGATAGGAACGCTGTGCTCATGGCTCAACGGGACTGTAGAGCACCCACGGCTCTGTGGGGACCCAGGTGGGACCAAAACCCACAACCCCCCCACCCCACCCCCACCCCCCTCCAGAGGATGATGCTTTGTCCGTTGGGCTCCCTGATTCCACATAAAATAACTAGCTGAAAACTCATAACCTCAATCAGTTATGAACATAATCTTGACCTCACATTCACCGCTGTCATCAACAAAGCACCACGGGCCTCTTAAGCCTAATCTAAAAAGTAATGCACAGTTATTTAAAATGAAGACTGCGTGCACAGAAGGGAAATCATCCAAGAGCTAGAAAACCATTGTTTTGATGAGGTCAGTGGACGAGGGACTTAAAACGACTGTGTTTCCCGGGAAGAATGGCCGGACATCAGTGTGGAAATGATGACAGTTAATGAAAAGACAAACTGTCTCTGAGCGTGCAGCACCTAAACCACCATTACTAGCTGTGTAATGCTCATCGGCCACTATGGTGGGATTATTCTACCTCTACTATGCCGTGTGTGTGTGTTAATGTTTCACAATGTTTTGTTACTTCTTCAGCAATTATTACCTTGGTTACCATAGCAACCTTTATTTAACCAAACAAGGGGGGATCAAAGAGAAAGAGAGCGATGGTCTGCCAAAAAATGTGAGAGGTCTCTGCTTTGACTGAGCCGTTTCACGAGAGCAACAGTATGCTATTATAATTCTTAGCAGGAGCGTTGGAACTATAATTGTATGCGTTCCAGTCGTCTTTTATTGAGCTTTTAACCTGTTTTCCCCCTAAAAAAACAACGAGAGTCTGGAGTCTGCACCTCTCCTGAAGGGCTGCAGAGCTGCTCACAGTTCACAACACCACCGTCCATCCACCTACGTGAACCGATCAATACTCGATTGGTCTTGCCTGTATTGATGAAGGCTGTATGCATCTGCACTTTGACTGTATTAAAAGGACTTTCTTTCTTTTTTACTGGGTGGGTGATTAGTGGACCAGATGAAGGTTTATTTAAATATTCATTAGAAAATGTGATAATGTCTTGCAATTTTTATGAATAGAAATCATAATCAACATAATGAAATACCTCATTTGGTGCATGATGCAATTTAATGAAAGTGATTTTATCGGAGCTAAAACTACATTATATGCGTACAGTATTTGTTTAAAATCAGATGGGACAACAGTGAGTCGATTCAGTGCAGCTGAGTTAGGATCAGATTTGTGTGGTTTAGATGCTGAATGCTGTGGGTTGCTAGCACTACCCACTGGACTAGAGAGGTAAGTGACTGGTCAAAGAAATAAAGGAGTCTGCAGTTGGAAGACAGCATCTCCACTCAACCTGTCCGAAATGATAGTCGTAGGGTTCAACTTTACCCCCAGTGACTGTTTTCATGCTTTAGTACAAGCTTAGAAACCGTCACTGAGCATTTCAAGCATTTGTCTTTATTTCTGCAGGTCAGCCTCGAGACCTTTGTCGCAGCAGACGCTGTGACTTGTCAAAGCAGGAAAAGCACACATGCAACTAAATAAGTCATGCCTGAGATCCATTATGTATAATAACAGGAACATCTGCTATGCAGCCTTCAACTTACGAATTACACCTGTGCTTTTCATGCAGTGATGTCAAAATATCTGCTTTGAAAAAGATGTATTTCAGCCACAAGAACGTGAATGAACACATGTCATTTTCAAGAAATTATTTGAAAACAGCACTTTTTTAAAAACTTGAATAAAACAAAATTCTAATGATCTCCATGAAAGCTATTTAACTATTTCTACATCCAAATGAGCCGGTGTAGTTTTAGTCTGCAGTCCTGTAAATGCTCAAAGGGTCAGTTCATCCAAAATGAAAGATTATATTAAGTTCTGTAATTTGGGTGAACCAACCCTTTAATTCAACCCTTATTTCAAACACTACAAACCTTCCATGAAACTCTCTTCCAAGCACTTTTCAGACGATATGAAAACCAGGTCTGCAGTCCTCAAACAACTACCATTATAATAGTTCATAGTTCAAAGAATTAAGAATTCAAAACACATGACTTCTTAATGTTGGGAGAAGTCATAAAACGCATCCTTGTGACACTTAAAGATCTCCTCCAGCAGGTTTTAAGACATATAAAATACTCTGATTTGAATAATAATTCCTGTCTGATGCGGCTTGTCAAAAAATGTATTGTTAAAAATTCTTAAAATTGATTCCATCGTTCTGATTAAAACATCCCGAATCTGTGAATATGCAAATATTGTTCATTTCCAAGGTTTACCTGCTGGACACAAGACGTCTCTGACTTCCCTGCAAAGTCCACTCTAAGTGTTGGTGCACTGGAGGTCTCATGTTTCCACATCACACTCTTGTTTAAGTTGCACTCTGGACCAACTTTGGCTTCCAAACTAGTTGTGATGTCACAAAATCCTGCTGTTAAACATGTTTAACTGAGATTTAAGGAAGGCACAGAGAACCTTTCCTCCTTCAGCAGATGAATGTGAAAACAGCCTTCTGGTGTCAAACACTGCACACATACAGCGAGGTCTTTAAAGTGTTCACTGTACGTGTGCGATGATTGATGCTGCACTATAAATAAGTAAATAACAATACATTCATATTTACCTTCTCTGCGTTTTGTCTTTCCACTTAAAATCCACTTAGCTTGCACTCTATCATCACACAAAAGTATACCTTTTACCCACCTTACAACTAATGTATGAAACATGCATCTAAAAACTGTTCAAGGACACAGAGCAGTGTAACACATGAATGGATAACTGCCCAACATTGTTGTAAGAGAACAACAATGTTGTTCATGCAACACATGGTATAAACAAGGCGTCCTGCTAATGTTTTCCACAACATGACATGCTGTTTATGATCTTATTGGGGCTCAGGACGCTTCGGCTAACAGTTCCCTGTATTGTGCTACCAAGAAACCGCTCCCATCATAACTTGGTTTTGGTCCCCGTGGAGCTCTGACGGGACAGCTGGATGATGGATCCCATCAAGTGCAACTGTGAGTCACAAACAACTGTCCTTCCTGAGCCAAAGCTATGTCCTATTGTTATTCTGGGGTCTCGGTATATGGGGCATGTGCGTTTGGCTGTTATCCCTAAATCTCATGAACTCTGACAATGGGTTGGCGGCGGCGAGGGACTAGTCTTCTTTACCTGGGCCTCTGACTAAAGAAGGCGTGGAGTATTTATAGCCCAGCGTGCCCCATTATGTAGGGGAGAGGGGTCAGTATATCTACCCATTGTCTTGTGTGCCGCCCGATCATAAAGGATACTGCTCCTCATCAGCTGCCACTGGAACATGGTGAGTGGACACAGATTTCATTGTCATTGCATTCAATCTTGTTTAAAGTACCACCAGACTGTGAGGAGACATTCTGTTTCATGCTGCATGTGTTTTATATTATATTATATTATGTATTTATATCATATACTGTCATGTGATGAAATATACATCTTCTTCTGCTCACACCAATGATGATGAATCAATAGACCCCATGTCAATATGAGCATGGGCACTGAATAGATCAACAAAAAAGATCTATATACTTAAAAAACAAATAGTGCTGTCCTATTGATGATTTATTGATTATTTTAATCTATTTTTTAAATTGATTTTTAAAAAAGTATATAGATACAGAGAGGGGGGGTAATGAGAGGAGAGTAAATGTTGCGTCCTTTTTCCTCTAACGGTCTCTGTCAAAAGGGGAAGAGAGAAAAGAGGAGGAGAGGAGACAAGAGGAGAGGAAAGGAGTGGACAAACAAGGAGAGGAGAGCAAAACGGAGGAGATGAGGGAAAAGTAGAGTTCACAGGGGAGGAGAGGCGATGAGAAAGGAGGAAAGAAAAGGAGAAGAGAAGAGCAGCAGGTGCAGGACACAAAGGGGTCAAGAATAATTAAACGTATTATTTCGTTCAATCACGTTCCTGCAACAAGAATCCGCACATTCCGCCTCGCGTCCCATATGAGCAAGAATCCTCTTAAAAACAAAAAAATAAAGAAATAAGCTAAGCGCCAGAGGTCCCGTCCACGAGAGAGATATAAATGCTCGAGAGTTAATCCACAACAAGGGTTAGACAGCAGCTGTCGAGAGGCCCGTGAATCCGAGCAGTATGATGTCATCCCGCTGCATTCCCTCACACTGTTTTTTTTTTCTTGGCAGTCGTGTAAATAGCTCGACATAATCCTTGCCTCACAGGGATTTCTGATCAAACAGGGCTCAGTGTACCATCCTGTCATCACCCAGGCCCTATAGAATAATCCCCTCCGCGTGACTGTGTGGTGCGGGCAGCGGACCACACCCTCCCCAGGCTTAAATCTGCATTCTCGCAGAATCAGGAGGCCTGAGTAAATATTTAACAAACTGTCGGTGTTTGTAATCCGTCCTATAACGAAATGCGCGCGCCACTACGCGAACCTATAACCTGGTGTACAATGAATGCCCCCACACTTGGTTTTGGCTCGTTGACAAAACCGATGAGTGAAGCTGAAAGCAGAAAGCCAGGTGATGATCGCGCCATTAGTGTTGAATCTAATTAGAGCGTCATTGTCAAAAAAACAACAACAACCCTGCAGGCACCCAAGAAAGCAAAGAAGAGGTCAGATGGAGGCGGCTCCAACGTGTTCGCCATGTTTGAGCAGGCCCAGATCCAGGAGTTCAAAGAGGTCAGTGCTCTGCCGAAATGTTTCATTTCACATTGAATCTGAGCACTTTCACTCTGACACTGCATGTAACCATAACACTTCTGCAGGCTTTTACCATCATGGATCAAAACAGAGACGGTTTCATTGACAAGAATGACCTGAGAGACACTTTCGCAGCTTTAGGTATGGACCACCTGTGTGTCTGTTGTGTCTCTGTTGTGCTATTCCAAGTTGTTACAGTCTATAGAAGTATACCCAGTCGTCAGCATTGTTGGAGCTGAAGCGATATGTCGAGAAAACCATTTTTAAGTCGTTTTTTTTAAACAAAAAAATGCCCAAACACTCTCCTGCTTCTCAAATGTTAGAATGTCTTTGTCTTATGTGATGTAAACTGAATATCTTTGTCTTTGGACTGTTGCTCAGACAAAACAAGCAATGTGGTGAAGTGATCTGAGGTTGCTGTAATATTATGACAGGCATTTTTCACTTTATTGACCAGAGGATTCATCAATCAATCAATCGAGAAAACAACAGTCAGATTGATCAAGCTCTAAACCTGATTCCACCCTCATCCGCCGTCTCTCTCTCTCTAGGCCGTTTAAATGTCAAGCAAGAAGAGATTGATGAGATGCTGAAGGAGGCAGCAGGACCGATTAATTTCACAGTCTTTCTCACCATGTTTGGAGAGAAACTAAAAGGTGAAGGGGGGGGGGGGGGGGGGGGGGTTCTGCATATTCCAGAGCCTGATTGTAACAATAGAAATGTATGCATGGCAATTTTTGGTTAAAAAAAAGAAAGAAAGACAAAGATGTTTCCTTTGTTTTAACTTTTCATCAACTGCCAACTGTTCATCTCCAGGTGCTGACCCAGAGGAGACCATCCTGAACGCTTTCAAAGTCTTCGATCCTGAGGGGAAAGGAACGTTAAAGAAAGATTTGTGAGTAACAAAGTGCTCTGTTGCTGAACGAGGTGTGAACGTCCCAGTCTGCTCATCACAGCTGCTTCTCTTTACAGTGTGACCAACATGTTGACGACTCAGGCAGACAGGTTCTCCCCTGAAGAGGTGAGAGCTCCACCTTGGAAAACGTTGGAGTATATATGACATTGTTGGGTTTTCATTAAGCCTATAGAGAAATTATTCACTCCAAATATTAATCTTGTTGGTTTTTTTCCTCCCATAGATGGAACAGATGTTTGCAGCTTTCCCACCAGATGTAGCAGGAAACCTGGACTACAACAACCTGGTCTACGTCATCACACACGGTGAAGAGAAAGACCAAGAGTAGAGGATTCCTGAGATCTCACTCTGGACCCCAAGGGAATAGGGTCAAAACATTTAACTAATAGATATCACCATGAAACTTTCCCAGTTGATTACTTACATTAAGGCAATTCTTTTTTGTATTACAAGTTTTCTGAAATGTTTAAATATGCACATTAGGCACCATCTTATGCTAACTTTTGGTGAATTTAGGAGAAATCTATAGACACAAATAGACAAAGTAGTAAAATAAACACCTAAATGTGTATTTTGGATGTTTTCTTTCCACTTGTCTAAAGGACGACAAAATAGCCCTAAATCTCAAAATTGACCAGTGCATGAAAAACGATGTTTTAGCCTGAGGTGCCCCCCCCTGTGCTGAAATATAACACAGCAGAAAAACAAAATAAACATTAATATACATGAATCACATCATTCTGCGTGAATGTATCAAGCATTATAAGTTAGTGTGTATAGTTCTATATCTGTTACTGCGCTATGTACATGTGATCTCCTGTATGTAATCGGTCAAATTAAAAGTGTATGAGACCACAGAAAGGAAGTGTTTACTGTGTGTTGACATCACATGCTATGAGATGTTTTTGCTGAAGAAGACATGTTGCAAAGATCCACTGATGATGATGATGTGTGTGTGTGTGTGTGTGTGTGTGTGTGTGGGGTCAGGAGGTTAAACATGCAGGCCTGTGAGGAGGTTAGCTATAATCCCAGTGTGAGAAACAACTATTATTCTTTTCCATTTGTCTCGAGGGAGATAGATTTGTGTTGCAGCTTTGCTTCCCATTGTTGCAGCAGAGAAGCTGTTCCAGTAGTGATATTTATTAATTAGCTGCATATAGTTATCTTGCAGCAGTGTTTTACGATATCTGTCTGTTTGAGCAGTGTCTCTCAATAACAGCAGGAATTATATGAATGTGTTCCCTGTCAATGTATCATCACTACCAAAACACCCGAGAGCTCAGAATGGCTCGTTCCCATCTGATTTTTAGTAACCACACTGTCAAAATATAAACCTGTGTTTTAATTTTTTCAACAAAATTGGCATATACATGCTGCTGAATAATGAATAATAATTACCGCATCAATCACTACCCATTATCCCTTTGTTCCCCAAATTGCTGCATAATTACCTGGTAAATACTTATCCATTCCAGCACTATGTTATTACCAATGCAACTATATTATTGCTTAGGACTTACCAGTGATTGAGCTACCGTATAATTACCCTGTAATAAGCTGCTGTCTATCTTCTAATGGCACTAACTCACTGTGAAATACTAAACTACTCGCGCTATTCCCAGGTGAGTGGCTTCCATCTGTGCATCAAGTATTTTAGGATCACTTGATTTTCACTTTAATTTAACATATTGTGTAATTTAAAAATAGTACTCAATCGAACAGCAATGAGCTACAAATATGTTGTTGTTAGTACCTTAACTAGACTTAGATTGATTTTAAATGCTTTACGAATACATTTGAGAGAATCACTGCACCTAACATTATGCTGTGGTAACAATTAATAGCGTTTTTTTCTCAAATATGCTAATTATAATTTAAAAAAAGAATACTATGCAATTATGTTGCTTTAAAACATTGCTGTCCTAGTAGGCTATTATTCTGACAATTCTTATTAAGGGCCATGGATTAACTATACAAACAATATCCTACTTAACCCGGCTGTCATATCTTTGTTTATATATGAGAGAGAATCAGCTTTATTGGCCATGTAAAGGAATTTGACTCCAGTTTTTCATTTGCTCTCCACGTACATACACTGAATTTACAAATAAACAGGAAAAATACAAAAAATAAAAACAAGGACAACAAAAAAAGTAGAACAGATGTAAGTATAAACATTTAACGACTATATACAATATAAATCCCAAAGTATATATTTATCTGAACATAAACCCATACGATGACAATGGAATTGAGGTGATAGTGCAAATGAATTTTGCACTATCCGTTTCTGTCTTCAAAGTGAACCCTGATGCTCATAATATCTACTTAATAATCAAGTTGATGTGTTGTTATTTCCCTGTATTTTTACCCTCCAAAAAGCTCAGCTGTATCTGGGTTAAAGGCTCGTTCTCATCCAGTCCACTAGGGGGCAGCAGCAGCATAGCAGCTAGCAGCAGCAGCCTCCTCGAAGCAGCTGGCTAGCAGTACAAGGTGCGGCAGAGAAAAACAGAGACGGGGCACCATCGCAGCTAGTGCGGTTGACGTTTATTTTTTTAGTCCCTGTTTCTTACCAAAAAGCCAACCGTTAGATGTAGATCTTTCTTCTTTTTTCTTTTTTTTTTTAACTGCCACGTCGGAGTAGCGTAATAGATTGTCAAAGGTGTCAACGACCAGCTCAACAGAAACAGGGTCACACCAACATATTTAGTCGGAAAATAAGCGAAGCTAACGTTAGGTAGCTAATGCTAGGATAGCTAGCGGGCTAGCTTTCGAGCGTGTAAACGCGAATAATTACATTTGACTGAATCGGTTGTTATTAACACCAACGCTACAATGGCTGATGTTGACAAGCTCAACATAGACAGTATCATCCAGCGTCTTTTAGAAGGTAAGGAAAGGCTGAAAATACGACCTATAAATCATTAGCTAACCTACTTCAGTTATCCGCATGATGTGACGAACGCTGAGAGTAACGTTAGCTAGAAACGCGGCTAGCTTTAGCGGATATTTTTCAACATCTTGAACAATAACTAGCCGTATTAGCTAACATTAGCTAACGGTTATTAGTCACTCTGTGCGGCTAAACTTCAGGTATTACCTCATTTGTGTCTGCGTTGAGAATGTGTTGTATGATCTGCGTTGTATGAAGGGCACGAAACGACATGTAACGTTCACGTTACTTGGTCCCACACACTGTATCTCTCACACAAACACTACACATTGTCACACATATGGTCACCCTTTTGTCCCGCACAACCTTAGTATAGATATACCATAACAGGCGTTACCAGCTTGTGTGTGAAACCGTTACCATCCATTGTTTTTTGCTGACCTTTTTGTTTATGTTTTCTTGTTGCAGTCAGAGGGGCAAAGCCTGGCAAGAACGTGCAGCTGCAGGAGATCGAGATTCGTGGATTATGCCTAAAGTCAAGGGAGATTTTTCTCAGTCAACCCATTCTTCTGGAGCTGGAGGCCCCTCTCAAGATTTGTGGTGAGTAAGATTTGAATGTGTATCTATCAGATTGGTTTTATGATTAGCATCATTTTCTAATTTCACCTTGGTTGCACCGTTGTCCTGCAGGTGATATCCACGGGCAATACTATGACCTGCTGAGGCTGTTTGAGTACGGGGGCTTCCCTCCAGAAAGCAACTATCTGTTTCTGGGCGACTATGTGGACCGAGGGAAGCAGTCTCTGGAGACCATCTGCCTTCTGCTGGCCTACAAAATCAAATACCCAGAGAACTTCTTCCTGCTGAGGGGAAACCACGAGTGTGCTTCAATCAACAGAATATATGGTTTCTACGACGAGTGTGAGTATCGTACCTCCGTGCCCAGTAAAAGTTATACTTCATTATTTCTTTTTAGTCTTGTCATAAGGTGTATGTGGTTGATGTCTTTGGTGGAGTTTCGCAACTGTTGCAGCAACAGAAGTGTTGCTATTGCTTTGATATTGAAATCTTTTCTTCCTGAACTTTTTAGGTAAAAGAAGGTACAACATCAAACTCTGGAAGACCTTCACAGATTGTTTTAACTGCCTCCCTATCGCCGCCATTGTTGATGAGAAGATCTTTTGTTGCCACGGAGGTGGGTGTTATTTCTGAATTTTAACTAAATCTAATATTGTTTGTCTCGTATAGTTTCCTTAATCCTCACTTTGGTTTTAGTTTTGCAGAATGTCCAAAGTATGTCAGCCACGCTCATTTGTCCTGAAGCAATGCTGTTTGCCAACTGACGTGGACCTTCCTCGTGTTGACCTCTGTATCAGTGTGTTTATTTGTACTTTTACCGCTCTGTCTAGGACTGTCACCTGACCTTCAGTCCATGGAGCAGATCAGACGCATCATGCGCCCCACTGACGTGCCCGACCAGGGTCTGCTGTGTGATTTGCTGTGGTCAGATCCAGACAAGGACGTTTTGGGCTGGGGGGAGAATGACAGGGGTGTGTCATTTACCTTCGGCTCAGAGGTGGTGGCCAAGTTCCTGCACAAGCACGACCTGGATCTCATCTGTCGGGCCCATCAGGTAATCACACAGACCTCCCGTCATTATCAACAGGAATGTGACGTCACTGTATATTGGCAGGTATGCTGAATACACTTGATACACAAGGAGTGCAGTACAGCATGTGCTGTACACAGAACGGGCACAATGCTGTGAGCGCTGGACAATGATTCCCAATGTCTTCTTGTGACCCCTGATCTCTGGTCGCATACGTCTGTCTAGTGGTTGTCAAACAGTTCAAGTGAAGATTCTTTTTTCTTTGAAAAAGATTTAGGCCGACCCATCAGGAACCAGTGCACAAGACTATATCTAACACTCTTCATAACACTTCTTTTTTTCAAGTGTCTATTATTATTTTTATTATTATTATCCCACTTGCAGGTTGTTGAGGATGGCTATGAATTCTTCGCAAAGAGGCAGCTTGTCACTTTGTTCTCAGCGCCCAACTATTGTGGAGAGTTTGACAATGCTGGTGCCATGATGAGTGTGGACGAGACCCTCATGTGCTCTTTTCAGGTAAGGTTCAAACGAAGGTCAGCTCGTGCGTTAAGTATTTTAGGACGATATGATTTGTACTTAGATTTGACACACTGTAACTGTAACATACTGCTCAATTGAACAACAATTAACTACACACAAATAGTTTTTCTTCTAATAAATCTATAATTTTTTGATTTTAATGAATTGAAAATGTAAAAATAATGAAAAACAGCCATCACAAAAATCCCAAAATGTTTCTTCTACTCTGAAATTGTGCTGGGTGAACATCACCTGCAGAAGGAGTTTGTTTGTGTGTGACAGTAATCTATATATTGTTTTTGTAGATTTTGAAGCCAGCTGAGAAGAAGAAGCCTAACGGCAGCCGTCCCGTGACTCCCCCCCGCAACATGGTCACCAAGCAAGCCAAGAAATGAGTGTGTGTGTGGGGGGGACACAAACGGCCAGACTCTCGCTCCTCTGTTCTGCTTTCGTCTTCTGCATATGAAGGGTCGGTTGTCCTTCATGCTGCCAATAATGAAAAGATGTTCACTCCTACCTGATGAAAGCAAAATGTTTCGTTGTTTTGTCCACAGGGGTAAATTGATGTGTCACCATGAAAACCTCAGGTGTTTTGCACTCCATTTTGCAGCTAGTCTTTGCCACATATGACTGTTCAATCAGGAAAAATGTAACAATACGGCTACTTATGCACAGGAATGCCTTGTTTTGAAGCTGTGCACAATTTTTTCCAGTTTCTTTATTGTCCTATTCATTTCAGTAATGAGTATTAATGGCTATAAAAACCAACGGGGATGAGTCACAAACACCTGTTTACTTCTGTAAAACTATATTTACAGTTAATTCACGGTCGGTATCATGAGATATTGACTTACACTGCATCATCACATTTTTAAACAAGTCTTGTGCTAAAATAAATGAATAAGGAAGCACTCTTGTAACGTCTAAACCTTTCTAATAAACTTTGAGTGTATTTTAAGGGGGAATTGGTATCTGGATGTCATTTGTGCCTCGAAGTTTTTTGCTGATTAATCATGACAATACAAACTGAAATACAACTGCACATTTCAATGCATGTTATTAATTTAGTACACCTCATAAACAACCGGGCAACAGAATATAGTGCAAAATCCAATTTGGTGAGGGACCTGGGCACGTTGTCCAAAATGTGTGAACTATTGCATACGTAAAGCGTCAGCATTTATTTTTTTAAATAATAAATTGGCTTTTTTTGCTGATTATTTTTCTCCACTTCGGTATTTTTCTATGTATTATCATGCTGCATTATTCTGAGGCTTCAAACAGCCATTGTAGGTTAATTTTTATTTATTTATTTTTCAATCTATCCATGAAACATAGTTGTATTACGTATGAATGAGAGAGAAGCTGTCTGAAAGTGACATTTCCTTATTAGGAAACGCAGATTGCGTAACGCTGTCTGACGTCAGAGCAGTCACAAGACACAGGACAGGACACAGGACGGCTGGTCCTCACTCTGTTATGTAGCGTCTACAGAGGCACAACACTGACACCATGGCCGCGGAGAACCAACACTTGCGGGTCTTTTGGAGCAGAAGAGGCGTCTGTTTCCTGTAAAAAAAAACACAAAGACTCCCCCCGGGTGTGCGCGCTTGGATCCCCGCAGTTATCGCCACATCTCCAGCCTCGTTAGCAAGTCTACACTGTGCGCTCACACCGCCGGTAAGCTAGCAAAGGGGAGGGGGGTGCTAGCTTGGCCGTGTTTTCTCCAGCTGGGAGCTGCAGCGTGTGTAGGTGATGTTGTCCGTGCTCTCCTACGGTAGACTGGTTGCCAGAGCTGTCATCGGCGGACTCTCTCAGACGGACGGCCGCGACTACAGCCTGGTGACGGCGAGCTGCGGCTTCGGCAAGGACTTCTGCAAAGGCATCCTGAAGAAAGGGATGTGTTACGGGGACGACGCGTGCTTCATCGCCCGGCACAGATCCGCAGATGTTTTGGGTGAGCCGTCTGCTTTTGTTTGCCGTCGAAAAAACATCCATCGCATTGGCTGTGACCTGAATGGGAGGTCAGAGGTTATCCGCTTTATCGGAAGGCTACGGAGGTTGGATTGCACGTGCGAACAATAACTATATTAAACGGCTTAAAGTGCACACTGAGGGATACAATTGGGTGTTTTCACAAAAGGGCTTATCCGCTGCTAACATCCCATCACTTGATCTGTTGTGTGTTCTGTATTGTTTACCTGCGACGCACTGCTGCATCTTTATTTACTCTACTTGAACCTCCACTGGGTTCATAGTGTGTGGAGAATTTATTCTTTAAAACCTGCTCAGGGTTGATTTAAAATGGCTCTTCAGCACAAAGACCTTGGATCCTATATAAACAAACCTGTTATTTAACACCTCTGTGGAGCTGTCAGTCAAACAAAGACACGCAAAGTAAACTAAAAAATCAGGACATCTTTTTACCCTCCCAGGTTATTGTTTGGACGGTGTGATTGGTTGTAAAGTTGTTTGCTTTCAGCGGGCCTGTTCCTCTCTGTCCTGGCACAGAGGAGACCAGAGGGCCATCCTTGTATGGTCAGTCCTCGGAGGACTAAAGTTTCCTGTCGAGGAAAGTCTGTGGCCTTATCAAATGCTCCTCAGGGAACAAGTGCTCTTATGAACCTACAAAAGAGATCATGTTTCTATAGAAAGACAAAAGGGTTTTATTCCGGGATCAGATTTTATGTTTTGAGAGCCACAATATGCCATCAGTGGGTCTAAAATCCACTGAACAGTGTATAACATCTATGTTTAATTGTTCAAAAGATTTATTTAACTGCTGTAGACGATCAGATGGACCCGCTTTGCACAATCAGCAATAACTGAAACGGTGACAGTTCAAAGATGAACTTGTGACTTTGTACATTCTGTGACGTTTCCTTGAGTTCTTGAGCACTGTGTCCACACTTGTCCCTTTTCTGCATCTTGGTGAAAGTACCCATTGTGTTTCTTTTATTGTGAAACTGCACGGCATTGTTCTAGCTTATCCTCACTTGTGGAACGAGTCTGAGCAACGTCGGGATTGATTACCATGTTTCTTAACTTGTTTTCATTTAGAAAAATAGTTCCCTTTCGAGGGTTTAAAAAAGCAGCATTATGCACTGATGCAGAACACGTACATTAGTGATGGAAGTGTGAGTTGTTGAACTAATATTAAGGTGAATGTTGTGAATTTGTTTGTTCTAGGTGTAGCAGATGGAGTAGGTGGCTGGAGGGACTACGGAGTAGACCCGTCTCAGTTTTCAGGGACGCTGATGAAGACGTGCGAGAGGCTGGTGAAGGAAGGACGCTTTGTCCCCAGCAACCCAGTGGGAGTCCTCACGACCAGCTACTACGAGCTGCTGCAGAACAAAGTACCGCTGCAGGGTGAGCGCAGTAAAGCCGCTGGATAGAGAGAGTAAAGGCGTACTGTGCATGCACGTGAAAACGGACATTTTCCATGTGGTTTGGATGCGAGTACACTGTTTAGGGTTTAGCTGTTTGTTTCTGCCTGATGGCTGGATGGAAATCATGAGTCAGAGCAGCCAGATCCCATCTAAGAAGTCGCGGGAATGTCCCGAGTCCCGACCCGCTCACTTCCACAATCCTTGTCCTCCTCTGCACCGCTTCCAGACAACAAAGCACAAACGTGAAACGTCACTGACTGCATGTTTTGGGAACAGATCTCTGCGAGTGTCAGTACTTTTCCACCCTTTTATCACATGTGCAGCAGGGAAAACAACACCGTATTGTGCTGTTCCTTCACGGAAGAGGGAATGTTCTTCGTGTGTGTGTGTGTGTGTGTGTGTGTGCGTGCGCGTGGTAGGGAGTGAGTGAGTCACAGTGCGCGAGGGTTTTTTCAAGGTTGATCCTTGTTGCATATTTTCGGTGTGCCGGATGAATCACCAGCAGGGAGTGGCTGTACGCTGTTCTCCCGCTCCCCCAGCTTATGTTTCCCTTTCTCCATCTCCCAGTTGGTGGAAGTCCAAAGAGTTCTTAAAAGCTCTACGCTGATTGTGTTACATCAAGTTTGTGTAGTCGGGCTGACCTCATTAATCAGTCTCTTAAAAACGCACTTCAGACGGTGTCTTTCCATAAAGGGAGAGGAATCTTCTAAGCTGTGTAGCTGAGAAAAGTCAGGAGGAAGAGGTTGTTTTTAGGGTGGGTGCAGCTTAGTTTTCATTTAGGCATTAAGAAAATTATTTATTTATTTCAGGAACTTCAAAATACCCACGCAATACTATTTGGTTTTGTTATGAATGCTCTGTGGTGTAGTTACATTTACCTCGACCCAGCTGACGGTGCAGACCGTATTTGCATTTTTCTTTGCTAAGCATTTGCATTTATATTAAAAATAAATGTGTGTGTGTGTGTGTGTCTGCAGGCAGCAGCACGGCCTGCATTGTGGTTCTGGACCGGCAGAGCCACCGGCTGCACACGGCCAACTTGGGCGACTCTGGCTTCCTGGTGGTCCGCGGCGGGGAGGTGGTCCACCGCTCCGACGAGCAGCAGCACTACTTCAACACACCCTTCCAGCTGTCCATCGCCCCGCCGGGAGCCGAGGGAGCCGTCCTCAATGACAGGTGAGACGCTCGGGGGGGGGGGGGGGGGCACGTCGGTAGAGTGCGGGGCGAGCGCTGGGTGTTTGCCGAGCGAAGAGTCCACAGCCAATCCTGCAGCAGCAGCAGCTCAGCCACCGTTTCACTCATTCCGTCTAGAACTCAGATTACATTGAGCCTCTTAAAAAGCATTCCTGAAAGAACGGAAGTTAAATGAACCTGAAACGCACGTCAATTAGTGTTTTATTTGACTTATTTTTAAACCTTAATACAGTCTCGTCGTCACTTCCAGTTGTTGTGCATTTAATGCAGTTCTTAAAATTACGCTTCCTGTTTAAATTAGTGCGTTTTTAGTTGAAGGATTTCCTCGGCTGGATTAACACTGAGTGCAGCAGCAGATTAAGCTTTCCAACGCTAGATCACTAACACGGCAACTAACTGAAAAGAGTGCAAGGGTCAGAACTGAAGATCTCTAACAGTATTCCTTTGACGGCAAAATAAAAAAAGGTTCATTAAAAGATAAACGATTTGGAGCATGTTGATGTGCCAAAGGAGACGGTGACGCCATGTACTTCTGGAAGAGATGTGTGATTAACACGGATATGTATTTTAATGCGGGATGCTTGACCCTCTCGTTTCGCCTGAGGATTAATCTTCATAATTATAATTGGTGATAAGACGTTAACGGACCCATCGCTGAATAATCATCCAATCGGTTTGTCCTTGGCATGTGAGAAGTGGCTCTGGCTCACGGATGTGTCAAACAATGGATGATGAATCCAGACAAGGCAGCCAAATTCATTCCAATGACAGCTGCTCACCCAAAACCTCCACCGGAGAAGTTTCTCATATCTAACCGTGGGTGCTCCCATAATGCCTCAGCAGTACTCTCTCTCTCTCTCTCTCTCTCTCTCTCTACGGCTCTACCTGGCTGTTCATGTGAGCTGCAATTTTGGCGACCTCGAAGTCACAGGACAGGACGGGCTGTCCCTGAGGGCTTTGGCTCAGTGTGTCATGATGCAGCCCAGAGAGGTTGTAATGACTCACATTCATGACTGGCTAGGGGGGGGGGGGGGGGTCTTAGCTTTCATAGCTTCACTGGTGGATTTTCCCACCATGTGCTGTAATCAGTGAGTATTCCTCGAGCAGAGATTTAGATAAATTTAACGGGTCAGACGGGACAGATTTCCTGGACGGGGGGGGGGGTGTAAAAGGGACGGGGAAGAAGCTTAAAGCGGATGAATTAATGCGGTCACAACCTTGCGCTAAGTTTTGTATTTTTAGTTTTTCGCTGTGAGAGAAAACGCATTTTAAATCCCGTATCACTTAAATGACCGAGAGGATCATTGCGGTCGGTGTTCTCTGCCTGACTTAACTGTGTTGGTGCCGGCAGCCCCGACGCAGCAGACAGCTCCTCCTTCGACGTCCAGCTGGGCGACATCATCCTCACCGCCACCGACGGGCTCTTCGACAACATGCCCGACTACATGATCCTGCAGGAGCTGAAGAAACTCAAGGTGAGTCCCCACTGAGGCCCGGACAGGCTTGATGGAATCAGACGTACAGTATATCTGGATTACGACCTTCATGCCCGCTTTGTTTTTGTTTGCGTCATAGAACTCAAACTACGAGAGCATCCAGCAGACGGCCCGGAGCATCGCAGAGCAGGCCCACGTCCTGGCGTACGACCCCAACTACATGTCGCCTTTTGCCCAGTTTGCCTGTGACAACGGACTGAATGTTAGAGGTTCGTGTCTCGCTCGACTCGGACCAACTGGAATGTGAAGATGTTTTAAATAGGACGACAGTGGGGCATGACATGAAGATTTTCTAGGGTGAAATGTTGAAAACAATATTATCTCTTAGCTCCATCCTAACAGGATATTGTTCTTTTTTTTTTGGTGCAGGAGGAAAGCCAGATGACATCACAGTGCTGCTGTCTATAGTGGCCGAATACACCGACTAGAGGTGGTGTGGGGTTGTGACTCTGCAGGTGGTGGACTGCTTTGATTCCTGCTGGCCAGGATGAAGGACTGATGTGGGATGCTCTACTCTGCCTCATCCCCCCCCTCCCCCCCAAAAAAAACCGCCTACATGCCCACTTCTCTGTGATTGTGTGCATTAGAGAGCGGCTGAATAAAGGGGACTGGAGGGCTGACACGTCCTCCTGGCCGGGCTGCAGTGTTGGCATCTTTGCAGCGTTCCAGTGCTCACCGGATAATCCCATTGACGGGGATAAGCAGTCATTGGTGGAGATGAGGATCCTGTCGGACAAGGATAAGTCATCTTTCTCTGATGGGGGGGGGGGGGGGGGTTGAGACGGGAGGCGTTAAGACTGTTAAAGCAGCCCCATGCTGAGCACCTGGAAGAGGAAGATCCAGTCCATGAGTAGTGAGTGTCGAGATGGCAGCATTAGGGCTCAATAAATGGACTGCTTTGTGCAAGAAGAGGTTTCTAATGTTGGTAGAAGGAAAACCTCCGTCAAAGGGCCTGGAACCTTGTGTATATGTGTGTGTGGGGAGCATTGTGTTTGGTAGTAGGGAATGACCGGTGGGCTGTTCTGGGATGTTTGGATAAATATTTTCAAAAAAAAAGCGTGTATGTGACATTTATATACGTCTGTGGTTAGTTTCTTGGCAGGTTGATCCAATAATGTTTCATGAAGAAGAGCAGCGGCCATCTTTTCTAAACCAATTCAAGTCTTTGTTACTTCGTGGCTGTTAAAAGGATTTCATAGTTGAGATCTATTGTGTCAAACTGATGCCCTCCCTTTAATCTCACAGCTGCTGCTGAAGTCTTGATCACATGTGATGTGAATGTGTGAGATGAATGCTCGTCAGTGAGTCTACTGACGTGACGTAATTACTAGCGTCTGGGCTGATCGGTGTCGCGGCCTTAAACGCACAAATCTTAATAAGCATATCTGAGAACGATCAACACAAGTGGAGGTTGTTCAGGTGACCAAATGTATTTTTGTAACTTCTTTGTTCGGTGGGATTGTTGAATTCTTTTGGACTGATCGCCGCATCAGAGTAGCTCGAGAGACTGTTGTTCACAATCAGAGATTCCTTTTCTTCTTCTCTCTCCCTCCTGCTGTAGAGCTCCGATGGCACGTTCAGAAGTCGGGTCACTGCAGGTTTCATGTTTCTATTACATCACTACAAATTTGCACTCTGCATTTACTACCAACTTTGTGTAACGTTCTACTGATGTGCCTTGTATCGGGTGTCGTTGATACTGGATAAAGGTCCATAACTCCTTAATGTGCCAGGTGTTGAGCGTTGCGTAGCCATAAGAGTCCAAACGGCTTCCCCAGCACGCCCTGCTGTCTTAACACTTAGATGTTTCCTTTTATCTCCTGAATGTGCTCCTCTGCACTCAGTCAGGACTTTAGGGATAGTGATGAAGCCATTGCACGCTTAGAAAACCCTCCCTGTGGATCTTCAGATCCCCGTTTACAATCTGGACTAACAGACTGTTTCTTTACTTAATCTGACAAGTTCCTGCTGGAGGATTGACTGCAGTGTCAGGTGCCATTGGTGAGTGGTCAAAATGTTAGTTTTCTAGCACTGAGGACAATCTAAGCAGCCTTAACCGGTCATCTCTCATCTTCCTCCTACAAACCCTTTTGTTACAACCAGAGCGTGTGTCTGTATATATTTTGGGTGTACAGTTCAATGAAGAACTAAGCTCTGTGGAAAAACCTGTACAATATTTAAATAAAGAGTATAGTATTTATTATTATCCTGTTGTGTTTGATGGCCTTGATATGAGCATGGACTTGCTGTTAGTTTTGGAACAGGACTCTATCTAAACCACACGCTGCAGAGGCCTCCAGGGTTCTATTTTCTCATCGAGACTGTTGTGCAAGCCAGAAAATATTAATCTTAAGGACGCCTTGTACTTATTGTGTGAGAACACCCACATTCCTCAGATGTTGGGCATACTACCAGGTACCATCAACAGACAGGTGTGGCATCTTCAAGCAGAAGACCAAATAGTCTTTTTTCCTCTAACATGTTAGGAGAAACATATTTCACACACTGAAGATGCCAAAATAAATTAATTTATGTATTATTTGAATAAATAATTATAAAAACATTCTCTTGTGGGGAAACTTAACACTTTGAAAACAATTCAAACAAGCAAAGCAACTTTTTTTGAGCTATAAATCGCTCACATTCAAAGTAGATAGGATCTAAATTATTTGTATTTTTTTCATTCTGCGTGCAGCTGAATGTTGCGGCCTACCTTTAACAGGTAAGACCAAACATGAGGTGAGAAACGTAGTCGTGAGTAACAGCTGTTCTCAGGGTGTAGGGCTCCTCGTCTTCTCTTCGTCACTGTAACATGCTAGAACAGGCAGTCTGTTGTCGTGCTGCTCAGACGACAAGGCTCTGAACAGGAGGGAGCAGATCTAGAGGAGATAGAGACAACACGCGTTAGTGGACAACACGTCTCAAGAGTCTTATCGAGTTGCATCAGCCTTGATTAGTTGTTTGGTATATGATCACTGTCAACAGGCTGTTGGAATATTTAGTTAAGTATTTTGCCCCTAAAAATGGATATAGACTAACAATACTCAGGGAAGATATTGCTACATTAGGCCTGCAATAATAACTGTAACCTATCTTTCAATAACGGTGTAACCGTATCGTATAATTACATCTCATTCTGTAACTTAAGCTCCCGAACTCAGAGATGCTCAAAAGTCATTTTCTTTTCAAGTTCAAGTCTCTGCGTGAGTGCAACTTGAGTGAGATTGATGTACAGTCTTCTTAAAACAATATTTCAGTGCGTCATATTTATATTTCTTATAACTTGAGTTAATGTAAATGCTCTTAATGCAATATAAAACTAAATGAACGCTGCATCAGATCTCTGGGAACTGGTCTGACAACATAATATATTAAAACAAAGATTCCCAGACCAAAACATTCAACACAGAGGAGCAAAACCAGGTGCTCCAGGAAGAGACCGACTGTTTCTGACTTCCTGACTGTGGTTGCAACAAAAAGGTTAGACTCATCATCGTGACATAGACCTCATCTCTCACATCCAGTGTCACATTTCTGGTCTCCTTCAGTCATGCCTCATATGGTGAGGCAACATGGCACTCTGGGCATACTTCCAATAGAGGTTTAAGTAAAACACTTGAAGCACTTCACGACACCCATCCTGTCAAAAGTGTAAAGCCTGCCAGCATCAGAGAACAAGCTCCAGTCCTAAGTCAACAGGAAGCTCTAGTTACTGCGGAGGAAGCCGGCGTCGTGGTGTCGCTGACACAGGCCTCATCAGCTACCAGCTTGTTGGAGTCGTCTGTCTGATGCAGAAGCAGCATCAGAGCCGATGGGTTGGTGATGGGGCTGCCCTGGCTGGAGGCTATCAGCTCCATCACAGCAGGAGTACCCTGAGGCTTCCTGCTGTCGGCCTCCCGTGAACCCGCAGGTAGACCACCAGCACACCTGAGGAAAACACACACAGCACACTGATCTCTGTGGCACGCATTCCAACCTAATAATCACTTCCTATGCGGGCAAAAATAGACGTGACGCTGTTGTTATTACGTTGTTCAGTGCCATGTTTTATAGCAGCAGCAAAGTAACAATTACGTTCCTAAGCAGACGACACGGTGAAGTCACAGTAAAACATTCAATAACCAAGATATTCTTTGACACTAAAACAGTCAAATAGAATAACGAGGATCATAAACATGCCATCATTATCAACTGAAGGGGTTTCAATGTTGGAGAACATTGTGTGATTTCGTCTTTACCAAGATATTCGTGAACAGGGTGTGTAGCTCTCTATCTGCTGATACAAAACAAAACCCTTTGCATGTGACCACAGCGCATGTCGTCGACCTCAGAGAAGCAGCCAGACCAGAAGTGTAAAGAGGAGCACTGCAGGAAGACGAGTCTCCAGACACCCTCGGGCTCTTTTAGTTCTACTTCAAAAAGGCCCGAGGTAGCAGACAAGCACGTTTTGTTTACAAGCGTGCCACAAATATGAGTTTAAAAAATGTAGCCTGAGTGACTCATGGAAAAACAAGTTGAATTCCTGAGCACTGCAGAGCTGCCTGCTCATTAGGTTAGCGATGTCTCTGCAGACTCCCGGCAGTGCACACACGCAAACTAAGCCACACATGACCCAGATGTTCAACAGTCAGACCGGATCCACCCAGAACACAGAGCAACAGAGAGAGTTAGCAGAGCAGCGATGCTAGGCTAGCATAGAGGAGCTGAGAGGATTACAGACTGTCCCACTGACGGGCCTCTAACCCCACATGTCCTGCACTTGCCCTGTTTATCTCCGTTCCAGACACAAGGCCATCTGCTGTAATACGATGCCCTCTTAGGAAGCTAAAAACAGCCAATTAGGGCAAAGTGGTTTTGTTACCTGGGTGTAGTAGGGGCCTGCGTCTCCGTCGGCTGAGAGGGGCCCCTGTTTTCAGAGTCCATCAGAGTAGCCAGCACCACAGTGGCCTCCAGCACCAAGTCCTCCACAGAGAAGCACACAGGCCTGCCAACAACACCCAGGACATCCAACAGTGATAGAAATCCAACTACATAATCTCCACTTTCAAAAGCACCAGTATAATTCACTGTTTCACTAGAAGAACTGACCATAACTGGTCACATGGTACAAATGGCTCACAAGCCACTGACTAAATAGTTGAGTGCATTGTGAGAGTATCTGGTGTTAGTGACACGCTCAGTATAGAGTGTCTGCGGTGCAGCAGCACACACACTGACGTTGGTCTTTGAAACTTGAGATACGACTGATCACGATGGCCAACAGACTTACTTTCCTGCAGCGCCGGAGTGGACCGACACCGGAAGGCAATGTGACTCTGCAAAGGACAGTAAACCCTAAAAAAAGAAAACAGAACAGCAGCAATTTACTGTCAGAAATGGAGATTTGCTTGTGTGCATCAGTGTCAGGACTTGTGACATTTTAACAGCTAATCGAGAGAATAGCATTACGGCTTGTGTACAATGATCAGGCTGAATAAAAACTATAAACGCTCGAGTAAACTGAGGCCGACTAAAACTTAAGAGCCTGGCCTTTAATCCATCCAAAACCAGATTTTCCAAAAGCGACAGGAACAAGGAGACTAGGCTGGCTAATGAGGCGCTTCACAGCGGGGAGTCCATGACACATTCCAAGACATTGGGGACAAGAGCTGTGGGTGTTAATGCAGGTCAAGTCTCATTAACCGGACCAACACAAGGACTGTTAAATCCATTTACTTTGTTTTCAAGCCACTACAGAAGAAAGCAAATGAAATTGGGGTGTGTTCGTTTAGACGCTGTAACAAATCACTTCGGATTACTGAGCACACTATTCTGGAAAATTACATTACAGTTCTCTCCGATCCAATGTTGTTACTGTTACTCAAAATATAAACCTGTTTAAGATCGACACAAGTTGAGCCAGCCCTCAAAATACAAACACATTCCTCCTTGGCTTAAAAGTTACACATTTCACAACAAACCAAGCAATGTGTGGCCTATAATTTCAATTATTGTCTATGTAGCTGTGTAATATGCGTCACTTAGGTCACACTACTTTTGCTATCAAGATGAGATGCAACACTGAGGGGAAAGTTCACACGGTAACGATGCAGAGAAACAGATAGTCGCTTTTTATGACCAGAAACTCTAGGACATGAAACACTCCTGGAGCCAGTTACACACACTTACTCTTTGCACACACACACAAAGATACACATAATGTTCTCATGCGACAGGATAAAAGGAGCCTCCAAAAATACATTTTGTTACCCTCAACTCCTTCAGACAGAAGGTTATATCCGACTCCACTCCGATCTGAAAGTAGTCAAACTCGTCTGGGTGTAAGGACATCTCGGTGTACATATTCTTCATGTGATCTGTGACGGACGTACATCCAAGTCAAATAGCATCTGTGTAACATTTTTAGTGTTTTTTGAAGAATTACATTTGCAGACTTTTTAACACGTGTGACATCCCTCACACACACTGTTATCGTGGGCCCGAGCCAAATCACAGCGTTAAGCTCACCGTCTCCCCCTTCGTAGTGATTTCTCAGACTGACTCTCAGAGGAGTCATGGACAGAGTGATTTCCTCCTGGGACACTGGGAAATGCATCACCATATCACCAAGAAGCCTGCAGATGTAGAGCAAAACAAATCAACCTCAGCATTGAGCAGAGAGCCTTGTGTCCACACTGTGCTGCTGATGGATGATACTTTGGGTATTAATGATCATGTCCTTGCCAATCGGGTTGTGTGTGTGTTTGCTCAGAGCCAGCTGAGAGTAAAAACATTGTTAACACCCATTCTCTTTCCAATTAAAATAGACTTGCAGCTACCGTAAACCTAATTCATGTTTACAGTAAATCCACTTGTCATGAAAAGAAGAGCCTAAAAAAATGGATTTCTATGCGTTGTGATAACTAAGATTTAGTTTGCATTAACAGTATAAAAACACTCCTGAAGTTGTATTTGTTGTATGTAATAGAAAGCTGAGGTTCTGACTTTATAACAGGATACTGAGCTGCTAACCTGGCAGGAGCTTTGAGCACATTGGGACAGAGGTGTGAGGCAAACACTGCCTGCAGAGCTTCACTTTCCTGGAAACATAGGTTGTAGGTCTTAGTGATGCCTATCACAAAAAGCAGAAACAAGATCTTTGGAGCACACTGCCACCTAGTGCTGATAATATGCAATGCAGCATCTGCAGCACAGCATCGATTGAGGTCATTTTGAACAAATCCTGAATCTTTCCTTTGCCTGCAGCTAGCTTATGGTACAAAATGCAATGTTTACTACCATGCCTGCAGAAAAACTGGATCACCACTCGGTCATCGGGAGTGCCGATTGATATCCGACATCGCTCCACATTACGCTCAATGGAAGTCAAACACCGGAAAAGAGGTAGAACTGACTTAAAAACAAAAAGACATGTTTTAGGCTTCCACTACTGTCTCCTATATCCTGAAAATGTGTCCTGTGCAGTGAGAGCTGTGACGTCACTGTGAGCTCTCCACAATCAACATCCCTGATTTACCTTCATGATCAGTTTGCAATTAATTGTTTTCCGGCCCTGCTCTGATACTGATCCCAGGCTGTAGTGCTGGAAGAACAGCGGCGAGAAGAGGAAGCAGGCATACGCAGAATGAGCAGAATTCACTGATCTCAGAGCCAGCTTTGAGAGAGAGAGAGAGAGAGAGAATGTATTAGGTGAATATGCTGCCATTGCCTGAAGGGAGAAAGGAGACCAAAATAGAGGCCTCCTGTAAAGAAAACATTAATTTAATTGAACAAATTAAGAGAGGAGGGGGAAAGCAACAACACTAGAGTCAGTATTCCTTGCTACTCTCCTGGTAGGTCATGAATATGGGATTGATACCATAAAGTAAACAGGACTGTGTGCTGCTCACCCCTCTGACCATGGGGTCCAACCACAGCTCATCTCCAATCCGTGACAGGGCATGAACCGCCTTTCCAAATGCTGTAACACAACAAAGCGTCACCAGAGTTTGAGGCTAACAACATAACGTTAAATATTACAAACTAACTTAGCTTTTTCTTTCAATATAAAAGTGGGTCAACCCGGAAATAGCTGCTAAATTAGCTAGTTTGTTAGAAGCAGTTAAGCTACATTCAAGCTAGCATAAGTCTTTCGTCATAACTTGATGTTTTACAGGCATCACGTGAGCTGCTACGACTTATATTTTTTAAATTCTTTAACACAAATTAAATATATCGCTAGCCTTGTTTACCATTACCTTTTACACCACGTCCTTCGAGAACACAGTTCATATTCGCTGATGTCACGTTAACAGCTAACTAGCTAGTTCGTCAGTCACGAGTTCGTCACGAGACTAACAGCGCGAGCGGTCAATGCTAACATGAAGTATGTTAATTAGTTAAGCTAAAAGACAGTAGTGACCATATAAGGGCAAAATTGGCTTCAAGAGGTTCCTCCACAACAATTAAGATTTAATTTTATACACTAAAAGAAAATGTCCTTAAGATACTTAAAGTTACTATAAGGTTTGTGTATTGCTTTATTTCACAGAGGCAGCTAAAAAACATATTTAACATAAAATTATAAAAATAATCATGTTATATTGTCAGGTGCAAAATAATACAAATCCATAATCATATTGATCTCAGCTTCCAACTGGCCTCACTAAATAATGGAAAATACTTCCTAAATGAAAATACACAAGTCTTAAGTTCTATAAGAAGTGATGATTTTTTGTATTTGATAAATAAAAGATAGATCATTAGAAACATAAAGTCGAAACTCAGGGGCAACAGAATATCCCATACAATATTTATTCATGTGTTTTTACAAGTACACTTTATGATCAATGACAAATAGAGATTCAACTAACTGAACATGTAAATATGAAACTATAGCTCCATATGCAGTGGGGTCTATAATATGTTTATATCTAAGTAAATAAGACTGCACACGGTTCTTAGTTGGGGACGCTTAATGTCATATTTGAAAATGTGTGAAATAACACACCAGGTATTGATGCTAAGATTAACATAAAGACTCATAAAGGTCATTCATGTACTCAAAATAGTGGAACCATTTCGGTCATCTGTTGACTATTTTTGGAAGTAAGACATCAGCATTAGCTGTGCTGCTGCTTTTCCTCTGCCCTTGAGGCTTCGCCCTCGCCACGTCCTTCTCTGCACCCTTTGCGAGCGTACTATCTTCTCTGTGCTGGTGAATCCCAAACCTCCTTCTGCAGGAGGGATTCTGACCTGGAAAAATACAAAACACAACATGAGATGAGTGGTTGTGGTCAAAGGTTGCGTTTGAGAGATATTTAGATACACACCTGGTTGCACACACGTGTGCAGCACGTTGAGATAGCGCTGCTTCATCTGCTGCCTCATGTGCGCTGTACTGTACACGTTTGCTATACTGCAAAGGTAGCGTCTCTGTCCAGCTGTGAGGGCTGGATGCTGAGACGGAAACAAGACCTGATCTGATTATATGTGGCAGAATGACAGTAATCTTGTTACACCTGAGTAATATTACAATCACCTTAATTAGAACCATCTAAAAGCCTGTGACAGAAAAAAATACCAAAAAGAAAACTAACTTCAGCATATGTTTCAGTGTTATGTGGTTACCTGTAAGAAGGGTGCAGACATCATGGATTTGGGAATGAGTATTGTCTTCATGTGCTGGCCGCCTGCAGAAGCGTTCCCGTGTGTTCCTCTGCACATCTCTCTCACTTGCTGACTAGGTCGACTTTCGAAGCCTGCCGAAGGCAACATGCAGCAAAACAACGCCTTATCACAGATCTGTGGTGTTACTTAAGCAGCACATTTTATATTTTTAAAGCAAGTTTCTCGGTTGTGCATCCACATGAGCCCTTTGTTTCTGGGATGTGAATTTACAAAACAATTACCATTGAGCAACATGGTACATATATACTGTGACATTTTGAGGTTCGTATACTTCTTATACTGCTACTGCACTATTTCAGAGCTATTTCAGATAGTTATTTTTCAGAATATTCTACCTACAAACTTTCTAGGCCTCTAAAATATGATTTGTTATAAACTACCCAACATGTACAACTGTATAAAGTAGTTATCTATGTACAACAATATAAAAAGGGGCCAATCTGCAAAACAATTACTTAAATTTGCTCATAGTTCCTTTGTACTTTTATCGAAAGACCGCCAGAAATGACAAAAGCAGATCATGACTGAGACAGAGTGGTTTAGATGAGTCACCAACTTGACAGCAAACATCTACTATATATTTTAGATATAATTTGCATTCATATAATCTATTTTGTAATTCCATAATGAAAACAATAGGTTTGTTGACGACAAGTAAGCATTTAAAGGGAATATATGACTCACCCTGTGGGCATCTCTGGTTAGACTCTGCAGACCTAAAAAAAATAAAATAAAGCAATAAGAACATCCTCTGAATTCATCCATTCAAATCTAAAACTCACATTGTGGTCTTACCTCATTGAGATGTGACCACTTCCATTGTTTAACAGGTTTTCTTTTTTCAGCTGCTCAACAAATGTAACCCGCTTTCTCATCGTTACTTACAATCCTGATATTTCCCGTAGGTAAGTCGGAGAGGTTGCGAGCATCTTTTTATCAGCTCAGTACGTGTTGCAGCCAGAAGATCCTCCCGAGAGTGAAATGAAGCCAGCTCTGAAATCTGACACCATTCCCTGGGTTCCAATTACAGAGCAGGGGTCTAATATACTTGAACCCAGTGTGTTCTCATCTAAAATGTAAAACACAAACAAAGATACAGGCCAATCTGTTTACACACTTTATTGAGCATCATGTCCAATATACATTGCATTGACACAAAATGAAAAAAAAAAAAAAAAAAAAAAAAACTAATAATGGCGTTAGGGTGGATTACCTGGACACACCATTTTCAGAGCGTATTGCTTAATGACATTTCAAACGCACCGAATCTGTGCAAATACAGTGAACACCGGTCAGAGGAGGTCATGGTAGGTTAGAAAATTCTGACTTCAAAAGGTAATGTCAACAGCAGTTATGTGATCATAAAGTCTACAGAAGTCTACTAACTGTACACATCACATTCACCCAGAATGTACTAACAAATGGTATCATATCTTGACATACCCAACTCCTTCAAACCTGATTGCATGCGCCAAAAGATGGTGAGCCATTTTTTTTCCCCCAATGTCAGTCACAGACCATAATCATGTATAACATAATTCAGAATAGATGCCATAATGGCTCAACGGTCGGCAACACCATCGATGAAAGTGAACAAATTAAGCCGATGGTTTCCAGACTCCACCCGAACACGACTGTGTATATTCTTCAAAAAATAAAAACCTAGATGCAGGGTTTGTGTTCATTTTTTTCCCCATCAGAACACTTATTTATACTCTCTACTAAGTGGTGAGTTCACTTCAAGTCTCTATCAAGAATTCCAACCCAAATTCAGTGATTAAGTAAAAGGTGATAAATATTATCTAGGTATGAAACAATCAGAACTCAAGACGTTGATAGAATTAAAGAGCTCGACAATCTACCCCGAAGTCCTGTGACTTACACACACCATCCTTCACCCACACGCTGATCGAAAGCCAAAATGTGCCGCAGCAAAAGTAAGAACGCCTAAGTCTACCATGGAGCCCCTAAAATCAGCCTTGTTTATAGATTAAGAACTCAAACGACCATAATCCTCGTCAAATGTATGAACCTTTTAAATTGAGGTACGCTCAGATGCCAGTTAACCAGTACACGCGTGGACTGTATTTGGTTGTCCGTGATTTATAATAACGTTGCGAAGAGACATCAGACTGCGTGATAGTTAATAGATATGGTCGTTGACCGGGAGGGCCACTTGTTAAAAAAGGAAAGGCTCAGGAATATTAGAGGTTTGCTAATCGAGAGCCTAATTTAGTCGTCTAGTTTAATCCTGAGAAGTTGGCACAAACCTTCTGTTACCATTAGCTATGCTTGTGCAAGTCAACATATTATAAAACCACGACTCTTAAATCACCGAGTAAGCCATTCCATTTACATCGAGCAACAAGACATGACGGAGCTGTTTGAGGGGGATCATGCAGATTTGAGAGTGGTGGTTTTATACCTCTTAGACGTGCGCTAGCGCGAGAAGAAAATGCTAGCAGGAGGCCTTTTCTCAGGAAGACTGTACGGAAAAACACTCTAAGGTTCTCAAGCTGTCCCTCTAAACAACAAGCAGTCTGTGAGGAAGTGAAGCCCACTAAAGGCAGCAGTGATTTAATGACAGTGTTGACAATAATCACATCTATGGACAGAGAGTTGTTTGGGCTGACATTAATCTGGTGCTAAGTATTCAGCAGGGAGGACGAGTAATGACCTAATGGTGACAGGTGTTTTGTTTTACACAATCTTGACTCACTAAATTGCATAAGAAACCTGGTATAAAGTAGAAACTGTTCAGCAGCAGATAAAAAAAGCAAGTTAATTTACAGTAGTGACATATCTTACATCATTAATTTTTTTTTCAAAATAAATAAAATTAAATATACAACTCCAGGTAGGAAACGGGGCTAATTTCGCTGGTAGGGTTCTCAAATTGGCTCATCTTGTGGAAAACGACAACCGTTCACAGAAACGTGGTTGAAGCTCAACCGATTCCTTTGACTGGCAAAACAAGGGGTGCAAAAGCCTTTTGTTGAAATTTTCCCTCTGAAGGCATTTCCTTTAACTGCAAAAGAAAAAAAGAACATCAGAATTACTTCGAGTACAAGGTTTCACAAATGACTCTTACTCAGCTGAAACTCGATTTACTTACCCTGGAATTTACAACGGACTCCTAATCAAAAGCCATCTCTTGACTTTTTCTTACACAGCGAGCCACCTTCCTCTTGAATTCACCGTTCGGGTCCTCCCTCCACTCTTTCTGTGGGAGCAACAGTAGATTTTCTTTCAGTGACACACATCCTCAATCTATTTGTAGTTACCATGATAACAATAAGGAAAAGAGAGGTTTATTTTAGTGTCAGGGGGGGGACGGGCATGACTAGTGTAACTCACCGCCGCATCCACATTAGCTGGTGAGTCGCTGTTGGGGTCCGCCAGCATGGAGATAACACTAATCATGATTGTCTCTACCGTGTGGATCGGAAGCCAGCGCTCCTCGGGCTTCTCATAACCAAACTTATCTTCTCCTGGCTCGTGCAGAATTGAGATGCAAACGTCTCCGTTCTTTGCCACTGTGAAGAACGGGAGCACGGATTTAATTGCAGCGAAAAACGATGTGACGACAGCCTTCATTAAAATTAAACTCAAAGCTTGAATCACAAAAACCTTTAAAATGATCCAATGAAAACATCAGAAAATCTGCCGAACATGTTTACCGTTTGGGTGCCAGATTTCAGTGATGAACTTCATCTTTGGAGGCCGTAGAGGATAATCATAGGGAAACGTTAGGTACGCTTTGAAAAACCCTCCCTCACTGCAATACAAAGAACAGAGTGTGAACAGATTTTAAAAAGTAATTTATAGATTTCTCAACCACAGACATGATTGTCCAAATATGTTGTCACTTACAAAAGGGTGTCTTGTGGACCAATGATCACAACTTCCCATTTATAGATGTCATCATCATCTATCAGACCAGCTGAAAAGCCCTCTACGGGGTTCTTGTTGAGCTCTGGAAAAAAAAGAGGCAGACAGTCTTTTTAATACAACGAAGAAATAGATAATCATTTAATAAGACAATTGGTACAATTTGACAAATTAGCACACACAATATTACATAACAACCTCTTTATAAGAGTGTTCAACGTATCGTAACAGTAATCAAGAATTTGGTGAATATCAGAATGCAATAAAAACAATCAAAGTAAGATTACTTTTCTTTTTACCACAGAACTGGGACATGAATTGATTTTGTAATAACACTCAACACCACAAGAACCGGTACACAGTGAACACCTTTAGAGAACAATGACGATGCGGAACAGCCGTAATGAATGTGCGTTGACAATGACGAGCCTCCTCTGATGGAAGGAACAAATACATCTACGCTGAGCTGCAGGTTTGGTTTATTCCCTTTTGTTTACTGTGAAGCAGCTGCAGGAGAGGTTGAGTTTGTATTGATGATACAAAGTAGGTTAGCAGCTGCTGATCAGAGTGAATACGTAGTAAGTGCTGTATTAACCCCTTTAATTAACACCATTACTTTCTGAGCACTGATGGTGATTAATTTGTTTGAAACATCCCTCTATTAAGACTTTGATTTAATCTGTATAGGAGATATTTAGTTTTCCAGAGTTTGGCATCGTATCAGAATATTTAGTGAAGTAATAGAAACGTTACTTTTCGTGTCTCTCCATTTAACAGTGGAGAGAATAAATCGCAGTCTCACACCATTGCAAGTTGATTCAATAAGTCAACAGTTTGGGCTAATGTTCGCTGAATCAAATCGTGGTTTCCAAAAATAATTATCCCTGTTGAAGTGAATCACCGACTTGAAGAAGTGAATTGAGTCAACCACCGTACAGTCAGTGATTCACAACCGCACACGCAGAGAAACCAAAGTAAATCAGTCATGGCTGGGATGATAAATCAGTGCGGTGCTGGATGGATGGATGCTGTTATTCAGGGCCACAGACTGTACACCCTGACTCTACAGTACGTTATCACAGTAGTTCCAACTATATAAAAGTAGGTGACTTTGGCCATGTACAACTGGGAAAATAATATCAATTTTATGACTGTGGCTCACTGGGTAGAGAGGGTCGTCCAGTAACCGCAAGGTTCGATCCTTGGCTGCTACGTGTCTTGTGTCGAAGTGTCCCTGAGCAAGACACTGAACCCCTAACTGCTCCCCGGGCGCAAAAATGACAAGATCTAGTCTCCATAGTCTGGGATGTTGACCCTCATAAAATTGTTAAGCTTAAATATATATTTTTATAATATTGAATGCTGCATTACAGTTTTATGACCTTATTTGATTTTTGCAGTTGGGCAAAATTAATATTGACATTTGTATCTGTGTGTACACACACACACACACACACACACACACACACACTGAGCTGGACTGTCAGGTCAGCTGCACCTGTACATAAGAGGTATTAGTATCTCAGTGTTGAAGTCCTTGTATCTGGCATTAACGAGGAAAGAACAGCCAGTATTAATATTGATATTTTCCCAATGAACCCAACAGGAGAACTCATTACTGAGGGCTGTAACACTGAGATGCGTGTCTTCACTAAAGGAGCCAGATTTGACATCAGAAACGTTAGATATTGATCTAATAGAGGTCGGTGGCCAGTTTGTAATTCTAATCTAAATAGCAGCATATGAGTCTTTAAAAGGCTGAGAATACACACAGCTAGCATTAGCAATACGAAAGTCATCAGAGCAGATTAGTCCCTGGATTGATTATTCCTTTGTTCCGTCCGCTAACTAATGCCCAAGTTGCTAGCCCGTTAGCAAGGTTGCCGTTAAGTGTTGGTGTTATTGAGCCACGCAAACGTGTAAATATGCATCTTTATTTCCCCCACCAGAGATCAGCTAATCAAGGTAGCTTAGCCACACACTGAACTGCAGTGATAAAAGGAGCCCATTGTGTTGCTTGGGTTAGCTTTCCTCAGCTCACTCCTATGCCGTAAACATAGCTTTGCGTAGCTAACGTTAGCTGCTATGTAGGTAGCTTCTATAGCGGCTGTATGTGTTTACAGTGTTTTATATTCATATTACCTGCCAGTTGTTTTCGAAGAAGTAATGCTGATTGTTCGGTCATGGTACGCAGACGTAAATGGAAATCACTTTGTGTCGACAAATACTTTCCCCCAAAATATAGAGCTAAAGCCGAAATCGAGGTAAGATCTTGCGCTGCCTGCTGCTGATTTCCCTCTGTGTTTTGACACAAGGTTCAGCTGCTGGCTTTAGCTGTGCGCATGCGCGTCTACACTTTGCCGGTGTGTGTGTGCGTGTGTTCAAGGCAACCTATCTGCATCATAAAAATACTGTCCTATAAGTCTCAGCTAGAACGTCACCTGAAATCAATGCTTTGTTGTCTTTTGAGAAATCCAGAACAATTGGTGTGTATGATAATGATACTGACTTGCCGATTCATTTGTTGTTGTTTACTACATGGACTTTTATTGTGGTTACTGTTATTTGGTTTGTAAAAATGTCTGGCCTAGAATGTGTTTTAGTTTGGGCCTCTACCTGTCTTATTATCTCATACATGCAGAGGTGAGAAAAACTAATCTTCTTGTTTGAGTTTGTAAAATCAGAATCAGAATCAGAATCAGCTTTATTGGCGGAATTTGTCTCCGGTTTCCACTCCGCTCTCAATGTACATACACAAATTTACAATAAACAAGAAAAAATATATATAAAGAATGGTCTTAGTATTGCATTGTTATTGATTTGGCAAGTTTATTGATGATAATTATTTTTGCTGATACCTGTTAAAGCAATCCTTGATTGATTTGTGGTATAAAAACAGAGAAACATTATGGTTTTATTAGGAACTGTAGCACAATATAAAGGAATACTACTAACAATAAGCATTTTGCCATTGTAAATGTACCACTCCAAATGGTATTATATCTTTGCACATCATTTATTTTAGAATATTCATCTTTTAGATCAAAATACTTACACTTGACTGTTATTTACGGCTGTTATTAAGTAGCTTTGCATGAATTTACTGAATAGAAATATATTGCTGCAGCAAATACACAAGCTGCGTTCAAAACTATCGGAGATATGTCTGCATCACCAACCCGACTTAATGAGGAGATTTAATACAAAAAACTACAATAATCTGTAAAATGTTGATTTCAACTCTACACGTTTTCACTTATTGTTTCTAAAAAATAAAATAATACAAATAAAACTGCTTTTGCTCGCTAAAGACGCAATATATGATATTTACTAGTGTAGTTGTTGAAAGCACGAGTTTGGGAAGAGTCCCTAAAGGCAGCATTATGCGGAAGGAAGGTTGATCGGCGCCATATTTAATACGTCACAAGCTAGCTAGCATTAGCTGTTTACAAGTCCAAACTTTTAACTTGAGACGGAAACCTAAAGCCAGCCCTCAACGTAATCGTAAAATGAATGTAATAGATCATGTACGGGACATGGCCGCCGCCGGCCTTCACTCTAATGTCCGGATATTGAGCAGTTTGTTGCTGACGATGAGTAATAACAACCCGTAAGTAATGTCCGAGCGGGGTGCGTCTATTTCCTGGAGAGTGCCCTTTTCTACATCATCGTATTGTGTTTTGTCAGCCCGAAAGCTAACTAGCCAACAACAGGAAACATCATTGATCGTACCGTAAAGCAGCATCAGATACCCGCAAGATACGCACACCACGTAACCACGTCAATACGACTACAATTGTTATTATTTTCCAAGAAATAGTCATATGAAGAGTCTCCTACAGTTAATTGTGCCTGCAGCTATTAGCCGTTAGCTTGTGAGTTCAGCCGATCAGCGAGTTGTCAAGAGGAGGACTTGTCACATATATTGTTGATAACATGCATATTTCCCCTTCACTGTGTTGAAAATATAGTGATTGATTTAAATACAGTGGTTATGTAATTTTAAAGTTATAGTAGCGTCACAGTGTTGTTGTTTTTTTCAAATTTGAGAATATTTGTCATCAGTTTGGTTTTATAACTTTTTATCAACTTGATTTTCTACAAATTTACTTATATTTCGTCTCTGTATTGTTGAGCATTTAATGAGACATTTTGTGTCTTTGTGCTATTAGCATTTCATCTAACACATTGTGTTATGTGTGCAAAAGAGACATGTTTTCTATGGTGCGTCCATTACTCGTTATAATTACTTAAATATTTTTTATATCTCTTTGATTCCAGAGAGCTTTTCTCACCGGCCCAGAAGTACCAGTTGTTGGTTTACCACGCCGATGCCATCTTCCATGATAAGGAGTACCGTAATGCTGCCTGCAAGTACAGCATGGCACTGCAACAGAAGAAGGTGCTCAGCAAAACATCTAAAGTTCGTACTTCTGCTGGTGGAGCTGCATCTAACTTACAGGCACAGGTGTGTTCCATAACACTTCAAGTTTTGTCTGATGCTATAACACAACTCGGTGTGTCCGACCAGATTTATTACAGACTGCACCTTTATAGTGTCATACAATATTGTGCACCACTGACTTGGTGAATTGGCATGAATGGAAATAGAAAAAAAATGACATTTATACATAATGTTGTCTTTCAGAGTTTGCCCTCAGAAATTGAGGTTAAGTACAAGATCGCTGAATGCTACACCATCTTGAAGCTGGACAAAGATGCCATTGCCGTGCTCGATGGGATCCCCTCCAGACAGAGGACTCCAAAGGTAGGCTGCTGGTCTCATAGTTATTGTAATAAGCTGTTTCCTACATGCTTTATGTTCCTTTTTTAATTACACAGGCCTTATATCTGTTAACTCAGAGGTGCTGCACTATTCATCAAGGCCTTCCACTGTGTGTGATCGCTCACACAGCATGTGAATGTGCAGCGTTTAGCCACATCCTCATCTCAAGTGAGACCTCGGTCTACGTTGTGTACACAATGTATCGGAATAATATATAATATACTAATGAAGAGATGAATATAGATTAGGATGTTATCAAGAAGTAATCTTTTAGTATTCAAACGTTCACAACTGGAGTAACGCTGTAAAAGTAATAAACTTTACAGTTGGTTCTATATTAATAAATTCTGCTTTTAGGGCAAAACTGTTCTAGTTTAGGTTTCAGAAATAAAAGGACAATAATCCGAGAAATTGTCATGACCACAATGTGAAGCACAACAATTGATTATGATGGATGTTGCTGTTGTTTCTCGTCTCAGATCAACATGATGCTGGCTAACCTGTACAGGAAAGCCGGTCAGGAGCGTTCTGCAGTGACAAGCTACAAAGAGGTCCTCAGACAGTGTCCCGTCGCCCTGGATGCAATCATTGGTAGGCACGATCGCAGAGACACCTTCAGCCAAATGTTAACCTGCTGAGACTCTCCTGCTCAAGTCTGTCTGCACTCTTCACACATGTAGCTCTTATATGCGTGCGTACACACACACACACACACACACACACACACACACCTCAGCTTGGACTTAATGAATCACTTGCTCCTGCTGCTCTTTGAATAATCTTTTCTACTTTATTTTTCCCTCATAGGTCTTCTCTCTTTATCAGTGAAAGGAGCTGAAGTGGCGTCCATGACTATGGATGTGATCCAGAGTATCCCCAACCTGGACTGGCTCTCTGTGTGGATCAAAGCGTATGCCTTCATACATGCGGGGGACAATCAAAGAGCCATCAACACTATTTGGTGAGCAGAGCAGTAATGTTTTGTAGAGAGTGACTGAATCTTACTGTTCCTGTTTTTTGTATTGCGACAGACTTGTTTTATTTGATGCGTCTCCCTCGTCTCGTCTCAGCTCTCTGGAGAAGAAGTCTCTGTTGCGGGACAACGTGGATCTCCTGGTGAGCCTGGCAGATGTCTACTTCAGGGCAGGGGACACCAAGAACGCCATCCTCAAATTTGAACAAGCCCAGATGCTGGACCCATACCTCATCAAAGGTGTGCTGCAGGTTTTATTTATTTATTTATTGATTGACCTAGCAAACTGTCCCAAACTGCTCAAATGTTTATTTCAGTAAACGCCTACTTTATCTTCACAGTTATTATCTGTAATATAAAGCTCGGGACGCTTGCACCAGCTAAACCCTAAACAAGACATTAGACTTGTTGCTGTCTTGTTAAAAAGTCAGTTATGTTGTTTGCACTTGCAGGAATGGATGTTTATGGCTACCTGATGGCCCGCGAAGGACACTTGGAGGATGTTGAAGTCCTGGGAGGAAGGTTATTTAATATCTCAGACCAGCACGCAGAACCCTGGGTGATCTCTGGGTGAGTCTCTTTAAGTAGTAACGGTCACTCTCTTTCTTTCATTCTGCTTCATGAAATATCATTGTCGTAGTTTTTGCATTCCTTTTGAATCTGTCTCTGTTGTTCAGTTGTCACAGCTTTTATAGCAAGCGTTACTCCAGAGCCCTGTACCTGGGAGCGAAGGCCATCCAGCTGAACAGCAACAGCGTGCAGGCTCTCCTCCTGAAGGGGGCGGCGCTGAGAAACATGGGTCGCGTTCAAGAAGCCATCATCCACTTCAGGGAGGCCATGCGCTTGGCTCCCTGCAGACTCGACTGCTATGAAGGCATGTTTGTACGGTCTCTATGTTCTTCCCAGATTACATTTCTTTTTAACCATCATTAACTTTCAATTCACAGGTCTGATCGACTGTTATCTGGCATCCAATGGGATCCGAGAGGCTATGGGGATGGCCAATAACATCTATAAGACTCTGGGGGCCAACGCACAAACTCTGACCATCCTCGCCACGGTGTGCCTGGAAGACCCGGTGACTCAGGAGAAAGCCAAAACCCTGCTGGACAAAGCTCTGGCCCAGAGACCCGACTACACCAAGGCTGTGGTCAAGAAGGCCGAACTGCTCAGTACATAAAACAGTTTCTACTATATGTTTGCTTTTCACATGAACATGTCCTCTTAAGTAGTTTGTGTAGAAATGACGGTGTCCTGTTTTGTTGTGAAGGTCGGGAACAGAAATATGAAGAAGGGATCGCTCTCCTCAGGAACGCCCTGGCCAATCAGAGCGATTGTGTCCTGCACAGAATGCTGGGAGATTTCCTAGTGGCCGTCAACGATTACCAAGAAGCCATGGATCAGTACAGCATAGCGCTAAGGTAACCACAGGTTGCTACTTCTAATCTCGGAGAATAAATTGCCAATCCAAGCACAATTTAAGGATTTCTTTTGTGCGTTTTACATCTTTTTTTTCTTTCTTTCCATAGCCTGGATCCCAATGACCAGAAGTCTTTAGAAGGCATGCAGAAGATGGAGAAGGAGGAGAGTCCTACCGATGCCACGGTGGAGCTGGACGGTGACGACATGGAGGGCAGCGGAGAGGACGGGGATCTGGAGGGCAGCGACAGCGAAGCGGCCCAGTGGGCTGATCAGGAACAGTGGTTTGGGATGCAGTGACCTCGGCCACCGGAGGACACAGTCCCCCCCCCCCCCCCCACACACACACACACACACACACACACACACACACACACACACACACACACTGCAGTCCACCGGAAGCTTTTGGCCATCGAAGGTCATCAAACAGCACAACGTGGCCACTGATGTTATTTTTCCCCAACATTCTGACAACCTTATTAATCACTTCACCCTAAAGCTATGTGAGCCTCGTTAGCTCGTCCATACGGATACCAATTCAGCCTTACAGCAGCAGACACTGGACCCCAGAGAACATAGAGATCTGCTGTTCAACACCTTGATTTCTCAATATTTGTAAAATATGAAGTCCTATCGCTGACTCTACTTCAGGCTATTTCTTCAGCACTTCTTTGCTGGCAGTGTGAATAAATGCATCACTGTCCCAAATAGTGCAAATTACAACTTCAAGTTAAATATACTCATTAAAAAGTATCGGTGTCTTAAAAAAAAAAGACCTGCATTGGATTTGGGGTTGAGTTCAGTATACTGGAGGACTTTCCGGGTAGTACTGGGAGATTTAGACAGAAGTAATTGTCAGAGTGAATTGGTGTGATGGGGGATTTTGGCTGGAGTTATCCTTCACATGTCTTACAGGAGAGACTGGATTTTTTTTAAATTAAGTGTTTAGTTTGAGCCTAACGGACACTTGTTCGCTGCAGATCACACTGAAGGTTGTGAGTTTGCCACAACTTTACGTCTCTGACGGGCAAACAGGAGGTCTGTGATAAAAAGTGACTATGTATCATATTTCCTGCTGCTCTTTAAAATATATAATCTACATTTGAATTTTGTCACAAGAATGTGTCATGTAATGTACAGGCTTTATTATTTTCGTGTGTGTCGTCTGAGTCTGCCTTTGTGTCAAAAAACAACAAATAACCCTACAACTGACTCGTGTTTCTTAACTACTTCAAGATAAATGTCTATAGTATTTTGTACATATTTTTAAAGTGTATAATAAAATAATGAAACACTCACTTGGCCTGAATGGACTAGTATTTCTCATTACACTTATATTGTTGAAATGAATCCCAAAGACACCAGGACCCACAGCGTGTAAACTCTTCATGTATGACAGTTTTATTTACCTAAAACCACAGTTCATGTGTACAATCATCTTGGAAAATAAAGAACAGCAGTTTGGCAAAAAAAAAATAAAAAATGCCAGTGTAGGGACTGCCTGTCGTTCTCATGGTAGAACGTGTGCATCGCTGCACAGCTGCACGTCCGCCGTCCCAGACATGGCAACATCTGCTCCAAACATGATGCACGTCTCGGTGCAAAGCAAAAAGGCTGTTTGGTTTTTAAATATTCCATAAAAGTATTTCCTTAGGAAAGATGAACTGTTTTTTTTTTTTGAGCTTATTTAACATTTGTACTATCTAACGAATGTATTCTATTTACCAATACTATACATTGTCTATTACACAAGTCTGGTAAAACAGATGGCCGATTCGTTGGACATGCACAATGGAATATTGTACAATTTACTGTACACGGTACTATGATCTGTCTAAAAAGATGGCATGAGAATTGTATCATCTAAGGCTCTTCATGCAGGAGGATGGGGGGGGGATGATATGATGTGGGATTGGCTAGTTTTTAATCAGACATTTATTTATGGCCAGTCTAAAAGTGATGTATGAACTTTATGAGCCTCTGTCTTCATATTATTTAACTGGCATGCAGCTCTTGAAAGATATGCTGCCCAGAACACACATGCACAACACAAAAATAAAACCAAAGTTTCTGCAAGGAATCTAGAGTAGAGGTGGGCTTACTCGGCCTTTGCTGCAAAGAAAAAAGAAGAAGAGAGAGAGGAAGAATCAAATCAGTGGACACACACAAAGAATCACAGGCCAAAGTAAAAAAACATCCGAGCAGCAAATAATTTAAATCCAACAATACTTATTTTAATAAAAAGAGCAAATATATTAAGGCCATGCTATGGGCAAGCAGAAGATTAGATCAAAAGACAAACGCAAATAAAAAGACATGTATAAATAAAATAACAACACCACCATGTCCTGTAATGGTGTTGGGGCACTTAAATGTCAGCATCTTTGCCAGTTGCCAAAACATGCTGCTGCCAGTCAAAAACTAAGTTCAAAATGCAAAAAGCTCCTATTTCTACTCAGTGTGTACCTGGCACTTGGTGACATTGAAGGCATTTTTTTTTTTTTTTCAAACAAACTAACAAAAAATTGTTCCTCCTTTTGTACCATTTAAAAGTATAAAACTGATAGTCCTATCAAAAGATATGAGGAGCCGCCGTTGCCGTCTTTCACACGAGCAACGACGGACGGCAAAGCTGCGAGTTCAACCACATAGAAGACGAGAGCGCGCTAGTTGGCATGCAGGTCAAGGTGTCCTCACTCTGCAGGTAAACAGGTGGAAGGCATTGGAAGAAACAACAGTTAGCTGTAAAGCTAAAGAAAATACTCAAAGCACACAGTGGCCTGGTATTATTGGAGCAGGCATGCAGAAAGGCTTAGACCAGGCTTAAGTAAACTAGTGTAAATGTATGGAGCATTTTGACAGCAACAACAACAACAACAAGAATAATCTATACAGAGATTCTACTTTGTGTGGTATGTACAGATATACAGACTCTTCCAATGACCGGTCATCCACATTGTGCTCAGTTGATAAGACTAACAGCTTCTTGGTGCCTTTTTACATGTTCAAGTACAGTATGTGCACATTATACATACATTAATAAAGATAACTGTAATTAAGACGCAAAATTAAGACTGAAAAAAACCTTATAAAATCAAGAAAAATGTGTTTTTTTTCAAGTAAACAAATTTAACACTTTATCAAAAAAAATTGCTCTGAATCAAACTGGTAACATATCTCTGTCCTCGCTTCCCTCCAACAACAGAGAAAAGAAAAATATACTAAAAAAAACAACATTAGCATGTGTGTGTGAGGGCTTCGGGTCTACTGCAAAACAAATTGATGCTTACCTCAACACTTCAACTGATAATCTATGAAATGGTTGTTAAGACAAATGGGTAGTAATAATCATATTAACAGCATTGAGGTAGCTGTGCTCTGCCTAACGCAGAAACAATAATGAATGACGCCACATGGAGCTCAAAAGTGACCACAGAGGTTCATGCCAGGGCAAATATATTCAAGTCTTTGCCCCAAAAATTAGTATTTTACTATACGGTCCTTAGAATTACATCCATTCACACCCAGCATTCTCGTCCCCGCAACCCCTCCCAAAAATTACAAAATATTAATTATCATAAAATAGTGTAAATTCTCTGTACAGCTCAAACACAGCTCCGACCCAGTGGGCATCCCTGACTGTTGAAAACGAGATCAAAAGAGAGGAAAAGCGTGATGGTAAAAGAAAACACATGGACATAAAGTTGGTCAAAGTCATTCAAATATGACTAAATCCCTCCCCCACCCCCCAAGTGTTGACTGTAAGTTGTTCCGGGTTAAAGTAACTGCGTTAGATGTGTGTGTTAATGTCCACTTCACACTGGTGCACAGGGAGGGTAGTGTAGTGAAGTCAGTCAGGGCCACAACATGGCGGACACGTTAGTGTCGGTGCTGTAGATCCACAGCACCAGGGGCAGGGAGACGGCCACGAAGGGCCAGGAGATGCCCTCGGCACATGCAGACAGAGAGCAGCCTTTGCTGGCCGGCTTCTCCAGCTGATTACCAAAGTCCAAGTAGTTCCTGGCCACGAACTTTAGCACCTCGTCCAGCAGGATGACGGGCAGGGAGATCTTCAGCACCATCATCCACTGGGTCAAATCCAGAGGGGTGATCTGGAAGATGACCTGAGAGAGAACGCCACAACATTCATCATGTTACATCACAGCAAAACACAGCATTTGCAACTATCTAATGTATCAGCTTCCATTGCATGTCTGTAATGAAAGCCATACAGCCACATAACTCCTGAAACTCAACCTGTGTCCTGCAGTGGCTGACTGGACCATCAAGAAGCTCTTTTCTGAGTTTTGCTTTTAAATGACAGCGCCATCAAGTCATCATTGAATGAACTGGCTTTGCAACACTCACAGGCAGAGGTTCCACATAGAGGATGAGGAAGTGGAGGGACATGGAGAGGCAGATGGCCCCCAAGAGCCAAACGTTTTCCCAGGGAGGCATCCGCAGGAGAGACTGGTTCTCCGACAGACTGGGCAGAAGAGAAGACACAGATTCATTCATTAATAGTTTGCCCTTCCTTCCTTCCTTCCTTCTCGGAGTGCAAATGGTCCTCAGATGAGCTTCAAGCTTACTGAGAGAAACTTCTTTACCTGTTGAGAGCATTGCACATCTCAATGGTGACGAGCACGGACAGGGCCATGGTCATCGGGTAGGGCGACTCAAACACGTGGCAGTCCAGGCCGTCAAAGTCTGGGTTGTCTGGGGCGCACTGGAGGAAGTGGCTCTGCGGGGAGGAAGAGGCAGAGGAGTGAGGGGGGGAGGAAATGAGCGGAGGGGAGCTGAAGGATGAGCACTCAGACAGGCGGACTTACCAGCTGGTACAGAGTGATCTGAGGTCCATCTTCAGAGACGGTAAACCACCAGGCAGCAGCTCCCACTGTGGCTGCACCCACATAGCCTAAGGGCAAACACACCAAACACAAATGACTACACTGCATGAGGGGAAATCAAACATTCTTCTGATAACATGGGGAAAAAACATTATCCTTCCATTATCAACTTACATCCGATGGCCAGGTATCTGAAGAAGAGCCAGCCAGAGATGAGGGGCTCCTTGGCATTACGAGGAGGCTTCTCCATGATGTCCAGGTCAGGGGGGTTGAAGCCCAGGGCGGTGGCTGGGAGGCCATCGGTCACCAGGTTGACCCAGAGCAGCTGGACCGGGATCAGAGCCTCGGGGAAGCCCAGCGCCGCAGTGAGGAAGATGCTGTCAGGAGAAATAACTCCAGTTAGAGAACTCTACCGACACACTGGAGTTAAGTCTGAACGTAAATACAATCTGCTCCCGAGGCCTCACCAGACGACCTCCCCAACATTGGATGAGATGAGGTATCTGATGAACTGCTTCATGTTGTTGTAAATGGCTCTTCCTTCTTCAACGGCGGCCACGATGGAGGAAAAGTTGTCATCGGCGAGGACCATCTCAGAGGCCGACTTGGCCACGGCAGTGCCAGAGCCCATGGCGATGCCAATCTCTGCCTTCTTCAAGGCCGGGGCATCGTTCACTCCATCGCCCGTCTGTGGAGAAATTATTCGGAGGAGTAATTACCAACACAAGCAAATCAAGCTTTTGGAAATTACATTTCCAAAAGCCCACAAAGACGGATCGGACCATGTTACCATCTTTTCCAGAGATGGAATCAAGACCAACTTCACAACCAAATTAAAGAAACAAAACACTTGTGAAACACTAATGATCAGTAAGAAACATTTCAGAATTCATACCATAGCGGTGATCTCGTCGAATCCTTGCAGGAACTCAATAATCTTGGACTTGTGGGACGGCTCGACGCGGGCGAAGCAGCGACCGTGAGTCACGGCCTCGCGCTGATCGTGGAGCGACAGCTCGTCAAACTCTCGCCCGGTGAAGGCCATGCGCTCAATGTCGTCGTCCTCGCCCAGGATGCCGATGCGGCGGCAGATGGCCACGGCTGTGCCCTTGTTGTCTCCCGTGATCATGATGACACGGATGCCGGCCTGGCGGCACAGCTTAATGGAGGCGGCCACCTCCTGCCTGGGAGGGTCCAGCATGCCGACGCAGCCGACAAAGGTCAGGTCGCACTGGACGCGGAGAGACGAGAGTGAATGTTTGCTACTGAAGAAGTGGACACCGAATACGGCCGAGTCTATTAAAACATCCAAAACAACTGTACAAGAAGATAGGTGAAAGGAACTCACCTCGTAGGTCACAAATTTGGTGCAGTCTGACAGTATCATGTCCTCCTTCTTGGGCGGGCTGTCTCGTGTGGCCAGAGCCAGGCACCTAAGGGTGTCCCGACCTGTCCCGTACTCACGGATCACAGACAGGATCTTTTCCTTGATGCTTTTGGTGAGGGGAACTTTGTTGTTACCAACTCTGACGTGAGTGCACCGATCAATAACTCCCTCGGGGGCCCCCTGTTGGTAGAGCAGAGGAATAAAATATTCACATCAAAGACATCAAAAGCGAAACCATCCAAAGGTCCTCCGCTCATGTTTCTTTCAGTATACCTTGATAAACATCTTGCCAATGGAGGAGCGAGACTTGTTGGGGGTGCAGTAGACGGACATGGACTTCCTGTCTCTGGAGAACTCCAGAGTGAACTCCTTCTTCATCAGCTGCTTGATCACCTGCTCAGACAAACGGGACAGAACGAGTGAGGAAAGAAAACCTGCAGAGTGGCAGCAGTGGAAGTCTGCAGCGTGTGCAGGTGAGGGACCCGGCGTCACTCACAGAGTTGCAGGCGTTGGCTCGGTCAATCTTGGACAGGTTGTTAACTTCGGTGTCGAAAACGTTCATCTTCTCCACCAAACAGGTGAGCGCGGTCTCCGTGGCTTCACCGACCTTCTCGTACACACCCTTCCCCTGACACATCACAAACATTCATGTTCAATTTCACACCGGTGTAGAGATTTTAAGTTCGCACATGGAGGTCATTTCCCTCCAACCCAGAGATAAAGAAGGAAAACAATGAAACGCACCATCGACAGTTTACAAATATGATCTGTTAATGCCCGTCTATCTTCAGGTGGGTAAATGTCACTTTAACACCCATGAATATTATTATTAGTGTAGTTAGTCTGTCTGTTTACATTTATTTGTTCAATTAATTAAGAGTAAATGACGGCACCGTGCTGGTCATTTATGCTAGCGCAGCTCCCCAGGGATTTATGCTTATATTTGACTAATTTCGATATTTCAACTTGTGACAACATATTCATGAAGGTGTTAAGAGGTATGACTGTTGATGGCTTTTGTTGATTTTCTTTATATATGCCAAATTGTTAATTTCTGGGTGATTATTGGTCAGATGGTTGAGCAAAGCTAACAAATTACATGCTAGCAACAGCTGAAATATATAAATATATATATATATATATATATATATATACAGAATAAATCCTTTACTTCCTTGAGGCAGCCTGCACTCTTTGGGTGTAACACCTGCTCCTCAGATTAATCCACTGACCCCTCCCTGCACATGATGTATGTGCATTTAGATGCATATCGGTCTATGAGTGTATGTAGATATGTACATAAGTAGATGTTAGTATGTGTGTAGATGTAGGTTTTGTGTTCGACGCAGGCAGGGTTCAGACCTCGTTGAAGTCCAGAGAGGAGTCATTACACAGGGCACAGATGGTAGCCAGTTCAACCAGGGCATCATACTGGGAGGATTTCACCTGTTTATCATCCTGGTACCTGAGGGTAAAGTCAAGAGTATTAACCCGTGCATTACAGCTCATATAACAACAAGAACATTCTATATTTTTAAACACCCAACTTGAACTCCATTTAACCTACAACTAAAGTCAATCAATGAGATATTTCCCCCTAGATGTTTTGTTATGGAGTCAGCTGTAAAGTACTCACACTTCTCCCTCGGGTGCGTAGGTAGAACCTGTGATGGTGAACTCTGACAGCGCACAGCTGTCACCATCGGCTTTGTTGACAACGAACATCTGGAGGACAAGAGAGCAGGTGGGACAAAAGCAAATATGAGTTTTTCAAACAGACTCCATTTAATTCGGCCAGTGTTTTAGTCGACTGACGCAGCAGGTGGCAGCAGAAACCACAGAACTCTCAGGCGCACCTGAGGAGTGAGATCTCTTTTTTTAGACAGTAGATTAGCCTGCAGTGTTACAGAGTGCGTTTGTGTGAGGGCCAGGCTAGGTGGCCCGCTGCCTAATGTGAGAAAAGGGTGTTTGGTTTCTCTCCATAAAGTAAACAGAAGAGATCGCCAGGGAGCCAGTAAAGACAGACGCTGTGCCCAAAAGGAAGAAGCCGCAGTGCCAGGCCTCCTCCTGCAAGACGCTTTCATCCACACACACTAGCGCGCACACACAGCTAGTCAGGGATAGGTTATATCATAACAGTGCCAATGACAATCAGTCAAGCCCTCCTCAAACGTCTGCTGCCGTCTGATGATTTGACAAATGGGTAAAGACTTAGCGTTCCAATACCTACACTACTACCTATGCCAGAAAACAGAAATGTGTATGTCCCAATACATAGTATGTCAAATGCAGCATGCCAGATGGCTTACTGCATTCCCGAAACATTTTGCAGAACACAAGCACAGCATGCTTTTCTGGCTACAATCCTCTGCACAGCAGATATATAAGCAAGAGGGTCAAAGTTCAAGGTCCAATGTTATGACGAAGTAGTATGTCCCAATTTAATGCAACTGAATGTACTTTATAGGAGCAGCTGCAGTGTGTACTAAAAGTAACAAGTATTGCTTTCAAGATTGATCATGGACCGTGCAAAATAATTTAAATGTCTTTAATTTGAGTGTGACTGAGTTCATGTCGTGATCGATAGTTATTTGACGCAGAGAAGATGTACTTCCTAAGTTTACTTCAGTGTGAACAAACCTCTTTAAAGGCTTGTGTCTGCCATATCCTGGGAGCAAATGTTTTGCATATATATATTATATGCAATATATTAATCACTCATTCATACACATTTTTGGCAAAAAATGTCCATGATTGAATTTTTCTTGACCATATATTCTCTGAAAGGTCTGTGTGTACACGATGAAATACAAATAAAAATCCATGTTAACATCTACCACAGTATGTTTTACCTAAAATGACAAGCTATGACCTGAAAGACTGACAGACGTAACCGATCTGTCCGAACATTAAAGAATTGTTTAAGGAGCATAGATTGTTCTCAGTCGATCTCAACTGAACCACTATACTTTATTATAGAGGTAGGCCTTTGAGTGAAGCACATTTCTATGATTTTCTGGGTTTATTCCAGGCCTGAAAATTGCCATTTTCAAATCCAATTACTTTTCCAGGTTTTCCATGCCCGTATCAACCCTGATAAATATACATCACTGAAAACTGCAGTAATTGCACAATCACAAGGCTACTTAATCATGACTAGTACAACATGTGGCCCAAACAATACAGAGGCCTAAACAACGGTTTGATAAATAACTGTAAATTAACGCCAAAGTTTAATTTCAGGCTGTGCCAAAAGTTCTGAGTAATCACTGAACAGGCAACGAAAGAGGATTAAACTTCAATAAATAAGAAATGTCTTAATGTGGGGCCAAGTAGTGCTGAGGTGCCACTCACAGACAGAGAGAGAGAGAAAGGAACTACAGGCAGCTTGGTGACGCAAGGTCAGTTATGCAACAGGAGCACTGCAAGTCATCCAACGACTCAATGTAGATTAGAGGAGCGGCTGACAGTATGTTGCCTTCTCGTATCAGAGCCGGATACCCGATCAAAAGGAACACTTCACTCTCTCTGTTTGCACCGAGACTATTAGCATTTTAGCTGACAAACGTATGCAGTCACCGCTCCTATAACCGCCGTCACCTCAATCAAACACCAGGCAACCAACAAAGATGACAAAGCACCGAACTGAATAAACCTCCCAGCAGTGTGTGTGTGTGGGACTCACTCTGCAGACGGACATCTGGTTGGTGGTCAGGGTTCCCGTCTTGTCGGAGCAGATGACAGAGGTGCAGCCCAGGGTCTCCACGGACGGCAGGCTGCGGACGATGGCGTTCTTCTTGGCCATGCGGCGGGTGCCCAGGGCCAGGCAGGTGGTGATGACGGCAGGGAGACCCTCGGGGATGGCGGCCACGGCCAGCGCCACAGCGATCTTGAAGTAGTAGACGGCCCCGCGGATCCAGGAGCCTCCGTGGACGGGGTCGCTGAAGTGGCCGATGTTGATGATCCACACGGCGATGCAGATGAGGGAGATGACCTTGGACAGCTGCTCGCCGAACTCGTCCAGCTTCTGCTGCAGGGGCGTCTTCTCCTGCTCGGTGGCCGCCATCTCGTCGCGGATCTTACCGATCTCCGTGTTGATGCCAGAGGCCACGACCACTCCCACGGCCTTCCCAGCTGCAATGTTAGTGCCCTGAAATGACAACAAGTACTACACGTTGGCTCGAGTACCTCTGATATCATCTCGGACATCTTGACGTAAGTTTCTTTTTTACAGGAAGTTAACAGAAAGTAAACAAACACAAAGTGGAAGCACATCGACAGGAAGTGTGATAACTGGTGAAGAGTTGAGCTTACAGAGAAGAGCATGTTCTTCTTGTCCTGATTGACGGCACGAGGGTCAGGCACAGGGTCGGTGTGTTTGATGACTGAGATGGATTCACCTACAAAAACAACAGAGAGATCAGTTTGTCTCCGCAAATGATCTAAAAAACAAAGCAGCCAATTATCTAGACAGAGAGCTCATTCATGTTGCCTCACTGATCTTTGACATGCTCATGAATGTTTCAGTTCAGAAGCAAACATGTTTATTGTAAACCATGTCATCATACATCTCTGGGCTCATTCTGCAGCCAGCTCAAATGATTTTTATTCACGCTCTTCAAAAGAAAGTGTAGTATTGATCCATTTATCTTGGATGAGGTTGTCTTTGCGCTCTTATTTTGAAATAAAGGGAGTGTCAGTGTAGAGCTAAAACATAATTATAAAAGCTAAAACATAATTACAAAATGAAACCCGACTGTAGCCTCGAATAAAACAGCTGACTGAACTCTATCAAAACAAAAAAGTATACATTACTTAAAGCGCTGGCCTGGGTGGTAATATTTAAGCCTTTGTATGAAAATGTGACTTTCTATTTATTACTCAAAGGTTTAAATGTGTGCAGTGAAATGCAGGATAGCATAGGCTTGATGCTGTGCTAAAAATATTAGTGTGCAATTAGAAAAACAGTAAACATAAGACCACATACAGGACAAAAATTAAAAAGATAGCAAAATGATATACAATATGTATTCAAATCAATAACATTTGTAGCAGATTTAGATTTAATAATACCCATGTAATCAGGAGAGACTGAGAATTTAATTGCTAAAAACGGCTGAAGGAAAAGAATTTGATGTTATCAGCAAACACGTCTTACCGGTCAGAATGGACTGGTCCACCCTCAGAGTAGTTGATTTGATTGAACAGATACGGATGTCAGCGGGCACCTTGTCTCCAACTATAACCAAAAAAGATCCGCGATTACAGAAAATGCACAAAAAAAAGGACATAAAATATTAAAGAAGGATTTGAAATTAAGTCTGCAACTCAAGGCTCATAATAAATTGTAATGGCATCAGATATGACGGCTCAATAGTTTTTTACACCACACGAATAGCACTCCACTAAAACACGCATACACTCCTGGTCCAATGCGGTGTGTGTGTGTGTGTGTGTGTGTGTCTGTGTGTGTATACACGCTAAACGAAGATTCAACAGATGAGCTGTTGTCTATTTTCTGCAGGCAGTAACTCAGCATTAGCGTAAACTAAACTGATGCTCATTACAGGCAGGTTGCTGTGCCACCAAGCAGCAGAGCAGTGTTGCCATCGCTGCAGGGAAAGAGACGGAGAGCCGAAGAAAGAGGAGGAAATGAAGGACCTGTGAGCCATAAAAGGCCCGTCTCAAAGGAAAAGGCCAATTTGGGTACATTGGAATTGCGGTGACCCAGTTCAACTTGCTAATGGTACATAAAGGCAATGGAAACTAGGGAAATGGCTCAGGCTACGGCACAGTTCTGTGGGCGTAGTCTACATATAGGCCCTACTTAGTTAAAAATGCTAATTATGTCAGATTGTTACAAAAGACTCCATGTCTTATTATAGTTACAAACCAGGAGCCCACACAAGCCTGCCAAATATCTACGGTCCTGTTCAGAGCTGGCATTAACACGCGTCTTGGGTGTGCTTCAGTTCCCACCAGGCATGAAAATGCTTCTCCACGTGCACATTAAAAGAAGAAGAAATCAAAACAAATAGACTCGGTCAATTCATCGGCGTGTTGCAGGCAAACCCAACTGGCCAAGATGTTTGACGCACTGGTAATATATCTCTACCGGCGAATGAGACGTAATGCCGCTCACATAGAGGACGGCAGTCGAGTAGGCGGTCCGTCAATGAGGCCCAGTACACAACACACTGCTAGAAGACTGTGCCCATGTGTGGCTAGATCAGATACGGACTTATATAGATGGATTGGGTATCGAAGAGAATGGGCCCATCTGGTATCGGATACCATTATACCGTATCGGCTGATACCCAAAGCCCAGGTATCGGGATGGAAAAAGTCGGGTCGGTCGATCCCTGTGAGCGGCCCTCCTCCAAATGTGTTCCGAGCGAATGGATCTGAATGCATCGCGGTAGCATTCACACCTGTACTTCAGAGCTGTTCGCTATTGGCAATTCCAAGAGCTTTACATGAAACATCAAAAGACAACGTGCAAAAGAAACGTTCTAAAAATACATGCGAATACAATTAAAAACAGTAATGTTAGTGCCAAGACGATAGAAACAGAATAAGACAAATTTAAAGTGAAAACCAAAACTGTTGCACAGTAAAGAGATTTCACTAAATGCACCAAATTCCAAATTACCATCTGAGGGAGACACGTATCGTAATCTAAAACCCCTCATGACCTTTAGGGAAGGGAGGGGGAAAATAGCAACGGGACAACAATGCGTGCGGCCAAAAATGAAAAAAGCATTTCAATATGTCCCCCAATGTCTTGTCCTTGTTGACCTGCCAAGGGACTGCAGATGCTAATTAGCTTAAGCTACAATCTGGTACAGTGCATCGAATGGTGACATTTATGTTTAAACTGTACATGGTCCCTTTTAAATAAATAAAGAAAAGAACATGTGCTGATCAGGTTTAAATGTGGCCATATAATGGCAGCTGAAGCTGGACGATGGTCAACTGATTAGATGTCCCGACAGCGGAGCCAGGAACTCTCTGATCCGTCAGCGGGCATCGACAGCTTTTCTGAGAAGGATTAAAATGCATCTTTAAACCACCTGAACCTGGAGCGACGGAGTAAAGGTCACGCAACCGGGCTCATAGGCGTTGCGCTGCCGGCTAGCGGTGAGTTCATTATACAAACTGAGACTGCAGTTAACTTCCTGATGGAAAACACCAATAACCTTAATGCATGTTGAATAGAGGAACCCATTTCATAGCTGCACTTTACTTTCTTAAGAGAAATGATCCCATCTTCCTGGAAGGGATTACCAACAAACTTTTCCTTAGAAGCCAAAAAGCTTTACAATCACACGGTTGTGCAACACTTCCTGTGTCATCGTTTGAAAATTCTAAGAGAGTGCTGAGCCAAGAAGCATGGCTAGGATGATGGGCTTCTATCAGTGGCGCTAGTGCATGCTGCAGCCGGTAGTTCCCATGAAATATGTAGCATGACGACAATTATCCTTGAAAGAAACCAGCGACTGCGGAGGCGCTGCCGCTGTGAAACACTGGAATCGTCTGGAGGCTGTGTTAAACTGCAGACCTGCTCTGATGAAGTGTGTGTATATCATCTGTCATCTAGTCTCAACATCCTACTTGGTTGCAGTCCAAGTAGCTCCTCAGGCATGCCCGTATTTTCACCTTTGTGCTTGCCAACGGCTCCCAGAGTCCACAAATTTCAGAGCGACAAAAGCTGAGACTCGTCGGTGATACATTGCACCCGGCGGGACTCCTCGAGGTGCCTTTTGAAAAAAACAGACCTTTCAACAGCGGGGCGGGGCAGTGGCTGAACCGAAGTGGTTCGCTGTGACTGGCACCTGCCTCTGCCAGCGCGTGGTTTGGAGGGCCGACCGTCTTCAGGGCCAGCCGGGAGGCCGCATGTGTCGATGGCAGCTGAACAAAAGGCTCACCTCCTGTCTGGTTGAGTTGGGCCATTTCAGAACCGTCAACAGGTGAAGCGTCCGGCGACTTTCCATCACAGCTCTCACCGATTAACTCACCAGCCACATTTACATGTGCACAATTATGCAAATACTTTATCCAGCTGGATGTGTTATCAAAAAACAGTTTATAATTAGAACGTTTCACCCTTTATCTGCTCAATGGAGATTTTCCTTTCTCACCTTTGGCAGTCAGGTGCACTAGAGACACTGTGTAACCATGACTCAGCACAGGAAGGAAATTAAACTGATTATCTTGTTGCAAATGCATTGTTTACACGGGTGCTACCTTACACCATACTGTCGTGCATTATGGTGTGCATGTAAAGGCGGACGCCACAGAAAAATAACAATTTTTTTGCCCTCCGTTTGCACTTGGTAAACATCATGAGTGAGTTCAACTATTTTATCAGCAAACAAGAGCGGAGTAAGTGATGTTTCGTTAGCAGTGGCCGGTAGGAGACACAAACCAATATTATTTTCCTGTCGTCACGCGTCAGGTGACTTTGGAGTTGATCCTCACCTCTGACCTCAGTTACGTAAGCATCATCTCGACACTTTCTCTGCTTCACTCTGGCCGTTTGTTATGAATGTTAAGCAGCAGCGGGGCAACTGTTTCTGTTGCCATAGTGACAAAACTTATCCCAGCACTGGGAACACTTTAGTGCTCCCCTCCGGTTAAACAAAACAAATCATGGTTTTCAGTGGAGCCTGGTAGGAATGACATGTCCATTAACCGGGACAAAATGAAATCTGAATTCAAATCTATGTCAAGATCAACTGCTACACTAATATGTTTAAAAGGTATTAAGAGAGCAGAACATCTACGAGCAGACTGAATGTCATTTAAACATCAAACAACACAACTTGTAAGACACTAACATGTCAATGTGAGAACCAGGATCAGTTTTAAGTACAGACCATTTTCTTTGCCAACAACAGGTCAAAAGGGTAAATTCTCCTCGTGTCTTGAAGTCAACATTTTCAGTCGTCGCCCTTCATTAAAGCCTCACGGGGGTTAAAGTCTGACCCCTCACTGTTCCATCTTTAACCACACAGCATAGCATGGATTCCCAGCAGTCAGTACAGTATGACTTACGGTTAATACAATCGTTCAAAAAGACTAGAAGCCAGCTTTAATAACGGAGAATTACTGGTGCAAAAGGCGATACTTTAGATTCATGTACCGATAACACCAAAACGTTTTGATCAGCGTGGTCACACATATAGTTTATGTAGAACCTCACATGAGTACTCTCCAACTAAGCTCTGCGCTTGCCGGTTTCCCCGGTTTGGCTCGAATAAAAACCTCTGTGCCCTTCTGCAGGACTTCACTAGAAATGAGGGTTTCTTTGGCGTTTCTAAAGCCAGCCCTCCTGGTCGGCAAGATGAGACCGTGTTCTTTCAGTCTCGCTGACAAGTCGGGAACATTTGCCAAAAGCGTCCCTCTGTGACAATGGATGCTTGCCAGACCACATTAAATGCCACATCACTATCCATGGTGTCTGGAATCTGTGTGCAGGGTGCGGGTGCTGACGGGCAGGGTCGCTGTGCATCGAGCACGGTGGGGGTGGGACCGCTATCTGGCGAAGCGCGCTTCCCTATAAGGTCATCTCTCTCTCAAGCACAATAGGAGCAGATGAAAGATCGCCCCCCCCCAATACTGCTGCCCACATGAGTCCCCGTCTCTACCACACTCCACAGGCAGCAGAGAACAAACCAGCTGAGTTCTGCTGCTCCGAGGAAAAGGCCAACGTCCAAATTCGGTTAGTTTTCCATGTATGTACCACGGCATCATTCGGTTGAGCCAAACATTGATGTGAACAAGTCTTTCATCATCAACAGGACAGCAGACTGGACAGGGAAAACCAGCATTTAATCTAGCGAAGAGAAAAGTCCAAGAAACGCATTACACACACAACAGTGAACTCATTTCAGTCGGCGTGTGACTGATGAGCGATGAGGAGCGAGTAGGAGGCAGCGTTTAAAACCCACAGCAGCACCCCGACAGAGAGCCGCACAGATTGGCTGCAGCCTGCGGCCTGTTCTCCTCACAGAGGGCTCGTCTCCGTGTCCTCTACCTCGGCCCCAGAAGACATGCAGCCGGCATCTGCGTCATCGCGCTCCTCCTCTGCATGGCAGGGGTCACTTTGGAACTCCAGCGAGACATTATGCAGGAAAAAAGCCTGACAGGAACCTTTGTAAAAGATATATGGCAGATTTGGGAAGGAAGCTAAGCTGATGAGCTTCTTCTGACTGCAGGATAAAACATCCGGGTTTGCTGCCTGCTGGGCTGCATTTTTTGAGAAAGCCCCACGCTGCTGACAACAAAGCCTGCAGCTTCCTTCATTGAGAGTGTTCAAATAACCAGGTCTCTTATATGCAAGAGGGAGCCATCTGACTCACAGATTACTCTTTTAAACCGTGGCCAAATAATTAAGCTTTCTACACTCTGCTTCACATAATCAAAAATGGCATAATTAGCACCGTCAACCTAAACCAAATTATACACAGCACGCCGTATGACACCAGATACATTATACATTTTAATTCCCAGTACACTCCTTCTCCATTTGTCCTTTGTCAAGGTTACCCAGGAGTCCCGCTGAACACTGTACCGCGTCACCCGCTGTAGCAATGCTCCCCAGAGCCGGACGGGTGGGGCGCCGCTCACAGGGTGGGACCAGACACCTGTCATCTTCACGACTGTCACTGCCTCTATAAATACAGCATTCCCAAATCTAAACGGCCTATGACGGCTAAAATTAAAACCTACCACTATGCTCAGAAAATGCTACGGGTTAAAGAGAGTATCAAGATAAGACTAGCGCTTTAAGGACATCAGCATTCCTCAACACATCCGTCTGATCATCCCTCTGCAGAACTGTATATGTGTGTGTGTGTGTGTGCCGCGGGGGGGAAACAGCACTCAAAGCTTTACATCCTTAAGGATTTGTGCTGCTGAAATACGCTGACTGGAACTCGGCAGCATGAATCACTTTATGCTGCATGGAGGGGAACTGTTGAGTTTGGGACGAGCGGTGAGGATGCACAGGACGGTGTTACGAGAGCGAGCTCAAAATGTGTGTGAGATAAAAGTGGGCCTTGATAGCATATGTGCCCAGCCCTTTGAGACAATGGGTTAATAAGAGCATCTCAAAATACATGACTCTTGCAGGGTGAGTCACCTCTGCAGTGGCACATGGGGATGGGGAGGGAGGGAGGGGGGGGGTTCAACTCAAGCTTGTGCTAAATGTGATCCATGACCATACGTGGACTGATTCGATCAGCAGGCTTCACCCGAAGGCAGAGCCGGACAGCAGCATCATATTAAAAAACAGATCTTTTCTTTAATCTTTAAAAAGCAACATGTGGGAAAAAAAAGTCTCTTTCACGGGGAAACAAAAGAATATATATTGATGGAAGCTGCAGAGGCGTTAAATTGCCAATTTTCTGTGACTTTCAAGGTTCATGTGATGTTGCCTCCTGGCTGGATATCTGATCCTCTAGTCTAAGCAACGCATACAACGACAACAATCATAGCAACAAAGCCGCGCGCGTTTAAATATGCACGAGGGCGAGAGCAGCTCAACCTACCGGCAATCTCCACAACGTCACCGGGCACGATGTCTCTGGCCTTGATCCTCTGCACGGTTTTCCTGTCCTGCCGGTACACTTTCCCCATCTCAGGCTCGTACTCCTTTAGCGCCTCGATGGCATCCTCGGCATTACGTTCCTGTCGAGGAGAAAAGGAGAGTCGGTGCCAAAGGTTTCTGAGTTTCTCTTAGCTCAGACATGCATGCTCTTGGCTCTGCTGGACTACACGGTACGAGAGCATTTCCCTTTGAGGAGGCACTGGATTTTATATGCTGGATGTGTATTTGCATCAGGTTTTGGTTGGAGACATTTAGGTTGTGAAGCGTTTGAGAATGGGAACATAAATCACAACGTTTTCTGCCTCTGTAACCCACACATTGTTTAAATAAATAAATAATCTTAGGATGTTATCATTATGTGTCTGGTGACACCAATAGAGATAGGTTTCAATCCATTTAGAAAAGCTGGTAACATGTGCAACTATTTGACAGTAAAGTCATCATTCTGCTGCAGGATGAAATGTGATTCACTTGAACAAAACGCATTACATTAGATTCAGACAATGAAACTAGAATATTCAATTCAATAATTTCTAGACCTATTCCCCAGATACAAAGGAGATGTAGTGCGATATAAATACAGCGACTTCCCCGGATGCTTAAAGTCTCTCACCTGCCACACACCGACGATGGCGTTGGCTATAAGAATGAGTAAAATGACAAAAGGCTCCACAAAGGCTGTGATAGTTTCCTCTCCCTCCTCGAACCAGGCCAGGACCTGAAAACAGTTTGAGAAACACGTCATTATTTATATAAAAAGTCATTTCACAGAACAGGAATTAGATAACAACGATTAGAGTAAAGGACACAACTGTAAACAGAACTAACTAAACTGTTCATGACAGAATAAATACTGAAGAATCTCCTCTCTGATGGATGGATACATCACAAAGTAATTGTTTGAATTAAATGAACTGGATTGGTTTTTAAATCTGTGAAAGAGAGATGGTGACGGCAGTGTTTCATTCCAGTGATAATAATAATAATAATAATAATGATAATAATAATGATAATAGGGTTTAGCCTATTTGTCCGTAGCCAGAAGCTTGACATCAAAGACAGAGGTTGTTAATAGAACTGCACCTAAACACACATCAGAATTTCTTGTGATCAAGCAAAACATTTTGAATATAAGAACCTTCTGTTTGCATTTAAGTGCATTTATTCTATTCATTGTTTCAATTCAATTATCTTCTAGTTTCTTAACTGACAATACTGCTCAGCCCTTTAGAATTGGAATTCAAACTTCTCGATAGGCATTTGATTAAAAAATGAAAACATGTCAGCCATCGAGAAGACTGTAGCAACTCTGATTAACACACTTGGACATCTATCCTATTTATTAGAACCTCTTACTGCCAGAACATAAACTATATTCTGAGCTGGAGTCTCATTTAGCTTGTTGTTCCTGAGAAAACCGCACTAAAGTGACTCCGTGTGTCATATGGAAGTAGTTAATGTAACATAACGTAATAAAGCAGTCGGCCTCAGTAAGACCTAAGTATCTGGCTGAGGGAGATGCCAAAGACATTAAATGGCATAACTGGAATGACAAGTGTAACTCTTAATAGCAGTTTATTAATACAGAAGCACACCGCTCAGTAGGGCTCTACTGTACGTCATAACACCGCCAAGAGATTCTATAGATCATTTTCAAATAGTCATCATTTATGGGGTGGTCCTCAACCAAAGAAATCCTTAGTCAACCATCGCTCGTATGATTTTGTTGACTGATCAATTAGTTGATTTAATCAGAGGTCTATTGAAAATAGCATTAAAAACAACTTAGACCAATTAGTCTACTAACTGACTGAGATGAGGCAGTCCTAATAATTGACTTACCAACAGTCCAAAACCCCAAAATAATAATTTTACAACAACCATAGACTATTAAGTGGACGTGGACAGTGTGTAACGTCACCCACTGGTTTGTGGACTACGGTTCTAAAGCCTCGAGTTCGTCATTTTGTCCGTCTTCATCTTGTTTGCTTTTTAAACACGAGAGGGTGGAGCCGAGTACAACAAAATGCTGACTAAGACATTTGTAGGTGACCAAAAAGGTTATAATTAATCGTCATGAACTGAAAGAGTAAAAGTTGTAAGACGACAACACAGACAACTCCCAGACCGGACATCGCCGTGGTAGCGACCTGTCAATCACAAAGTAGCCACACTCTACAGCATACTCTGCTTTATCATCTATTCTACTCTGAATGGGGCCATCATTCACTAAATGAACATCATGCTGTAGTGAAGAAAACTTGAAACTAGCGATTGAGACCATAAACTCATGTTTACAATGTTTCTCATAGACTTCTATTCAGACTTTTCTTTTGCCCTCAACACCAACTTGAATCACGTAAACTGAACATGTCGACTCGTTCAGAGATTAAGTCTGATGAACAACTTCAACAGTTAGGAAACGGTTCTGATTTGAATTAGCTTTCAAACTGGATACACATCAAAGTATGGGTAGGATTAATCCGATGTTGAGGGTGGTGTGAGCGTTGGTCTGATAAGAGCCCTCCCACTGAGGGGTGAGGGCCCAAATTTGGTCTTGAGTGGTGCTCTGTTCCCCCATCAGACAGCAGCCACTGACACCTCTGTATCACCTGACCGGACTCTGCATGCTACATATCAGCTCACACACACACACACAGACACAGACACAGACACAGACACACTAAAACGTCCTTCAGCCGTCTGTTAATCTACTGTGCTGGCGAGTCAAAGAAGGTGAAACGTGTAATATTGTGTAATATATTAAAACATGCTATTTGAGGGTTGTATTTTGCCATAAAAACTTGTGTTTTTCAACTTAATTTAGTGAAACCAAACTTTGCGAAAATAAATATTGGTTGTACATAAAACCTTGTCTTTCCACATGACATCACAACAATAAAACGTGTTACTACTACTACGTGGAAATACGTAGTACGTTTGATTTAGCTTCAGAAAGCGCTTTGAGGCATGCTGATGATGCCATTTCATAATGGCCACTATTAAACTTTTATCTGTCTAGCACTCAAAGGCAGAGGCCCGAGGGAGGCCGGGGTAAGTCATTACACAGCAGTCATGCTTGACGACTCAAATGTCTTACTTGGCACATGGTGATGGCAACTCAATGCTGCTACTGCTGCTGTTGTCACCATTCCTCAGATGGGTCGCTATAGCCTTCTCAGCTGTTTAGCTTTCTAATGTGCGAGTGTAACCCCAGCCGGGTCAAACAAACTGAAGACGTTCACACTTCGGCACCATGCACGGCATAAATCACCCCCCCTGCCAGTCAACACGCAGGGCTTAATAATAATCCCGTCTACACTTTTGACTTCACATAAACACACTCGAGGTGGCGAGGGAACGCTATTTGTAGGAAGCGTTGTCTTGTCCTGAGAATCCCTCAACTTGTTAGATTCTCTCTCAACAGGTTGTAGAGTAAGAGACAGGAGCAATAGTGGGAATAACAAAATAACAGAATAATAAAATAGCGTTTCATCAAACAGTGCAAGAAAATGTGGTGAAATACTTACAAAAGATATACATGCGGCCAGCAGAAGAATACGAACAAGTAAATCTTCAAATTGTTCAAGGACAAGGTCCAACAAAGATTTCCCTGCGGAAAAGAGAGTTCAAATAATAATCCATCACAGGATCGTGTTATCACAAGACGACAGTAAGAATATCGGTGCCAGTAGTGCTTACCTTCCTCCGCTGGTAACTCTGTGCGTGTGGATATGTGAGAGTCAAACCAGGGACCGCACAGGAAACAGACCAGAAAGAAAAGAAAAAAACAGTAAGAATGTATGAATACTTTTTTTTTTTTTAAATAACAAAATAATTGACATTTGGAGATGATGGGGAACTTATTCCGCTAGAAGAGTGCTAGCTTGAAGAGCTAAATCTCAGACAGTAGACCAGCCAGGCTCTGAGCTCAAACCACAATGTTTCCAGTTTCTTAACATTTTGATAATATAGTCATCAAACATACTCTACATGCACTTAAAACTCATCTATTTAAATCTGCTTTTAACCTGTAAAGTCAGTTTTGTATGTTTTTCTTTTTCGTGTTCCTTACTGTTATGTCATCTATTTTGTTCTTATTGTAATTACTTCTATTGTTTCTGTTTTTACAATGTAGTGTCTTTGAGTACCTTTTAAAGCGATATACAAATAAAATGTATTATTATTGTTACAAGACGGCGGATTTTGTATCGAACCCATATAATAAAGTAGTGAGTGTGTGGATCCTTTTGACTGTTAAACAAGATGTTAATTAACTCAAATGAATAAGCAACATCAAATGTTTCTTTGCAGGATTCCTATATTCTCCTGTCAGGTTTACACTACTAAGACTAAGAGTCCACTCCCTTAACCTTTATTACACAATAGGAACAAAGGAAAACAGGAAAAGTCCAATCAATGTAAAGGTCAAAGTGATTTAAAGGGAGGGAGGTACACCCTCCATGACCTCCCAGGGTGATATTAATATAAAAACAGCTGTTTAAGCCTGGAACAAGAGAGATTAACTTGACGGATAACGTTACTACAGTGGTCCTGTGGCCAGCAAGAAAAAGGTCACTGTGGTCAACAACGTCTCCATATTTCACAGCCATTGTCCACAATGTCACAGTGAGGTTTAAGTTGAATCACGATTACAATGCGTTACACTGAATCAACCCACAGTGTTGTTACAATGCCCAACAATGTTACAATCTGTCCTATAAGCAATGATTAATCTGCTCATTCGTAGGAGACGGGAAACCCTCGAGGTCACAGGTGATGACGTCAGCCCGATGACTTTATGGAGCCGGGTAACACCAGCACGATGGTGGTGGTGACTTTTACCCCATATCCTGGATCCATGTTACAATGACAGGACATTTTTTTTCCTCTTTTTTAAAAAAAAACATAAGTCTCATTCACTAAAGTGTAAATGTGTCGTACCGTTTAGGCCCCATTTCTCCTTCAGTCGCTTCACCTCGTCCAGGGAAAGTCCTGTGCTCTCATTGACGCAGAAATGACTGTAAACTTCTTCCACACTCTTCGTGTGAGCGTTCTCCATGGCGGACAGACGGCTCCTTCCCACACAGCTTTTACGCACGCACACTCACAAAAAAAACACACACACACACTGCCTGAACGTTTCCTCTTTTAAATCTGTCAGTGCTTCCTAATTAATCAGCAGAGCTGTGCAGTCACACTCGGGATAGCTATCGTTAGCTATTCACCGCGGTCTAACGCGTCTCCCGTCCTTTACGCAGTTAAGATTTTCTTCACGCGAATTACGAAGAAGGAAAGAAAAATGTTGTGGTGAGCCAAAATCCTGTTTTCTCTGTGCGGGGGAAGATTACTCTCAGCGTCCTCTTATCTCCCGAGAATGGTGTGCGAGTGTCAGCAGCAGTGTGCGTTGCGTTGAGGACTGCATTCACCCGGTCTAGGTCCTCCGATGTTACCGTGTCTCAGCGTGGCGCAGCTCTCTAGTGGCTCCGCACGGTGCTGACAGTCTGTCTTTTTATCAAAGCGCCTCACTGCTGCCCCTCTTTCGCTGCATGTGGACTCATATCATTGGACGAACGGCGTCAGCTGCGAAGAAACGCAGGAGGACGGACTGGGCTGGAATACATATCCGTGTGTGTCCCACATGGTGTCCCATTCAAACCCTGCGGTCTCCCTTGTTATAAACCAGGAAGCGATAGGGTTCATTTGCATAAGAGTTAGTGTTGTGACTTTAAGTGACGTTATTGATGTAATATATAATATTGTATTTAATTTAAAGACACACATTATTATTACATAATTGCTACTTACTTTTAGTTAATAATAAATAATTTTAATGTGCCATGTAGGGCAGCTTTCAAGTTGCACGAGGAGCAACACATGTTATTAATTCCACATTCCACAACACTTACTTACGGAGTTGTAATGGTATGAGATTTTCAAGGTATGATTATCTCTGAATATATCACGGTTTCACATTATTATTATTATAATTATAGTCCGTCACAATTGCCGTAAAAGGAGCGAGAACAGAATTATAAACATAAAAACAAAAAAAAAACAAAAAAAAATATAGCATGTAACTATAATGTGTTATATGCATGTTAGTTCTAATTAGCTGCACTATAGCATGTTAAATTAACTACTAAATGAAAAACACCATCAGCTGTGGGCTTTTGAAATAATGTGCTATGTTCATGTACTTAGGTGTGCCAGGCTGCTCCTGTTTGTACCTTTAACTCACACACACACTCACTTATGTCATTTTCTTTTCTCAATATCGTAGCTAATAGTACTGCACACACACAGTTAAGTGTAACCTGTTAGATTCACAGACTACGTTACAAATTCTCCCAGACTACAGGCATCCCATTACAGAGGCCCCATGTCTTATTGTATTACGAACTCATTTACACTTGACTAGGGGCCCGTGTTTGCCTTTAGCAGGAATGAGTTCATGCTCAGAATAGAGAGCAGAAAAATTGGCGACAGATCAATGTCTCAGGCCTGTCGCAGTCAAAGGATTTACAGTAGTTGAGGACAAAAACTATGGGACATTTTGAAACAAACCAGTGCATAACTCAAGGAAGTCTTCTTTACCAGGAACAATCAATAAAGCCAGCCGGACATGTCGACCACATCAGCATACCAACGGTTAAAAAAAGGAAGAGCTATTTTGCCTAATAGGAGAGAGGGCACTCGGTCAACTTTGGACCCCCCATTGTTCTGTAGGGCGTATAGTTGTCAGATGCTTTACTGGCTTGAATCGTCTGTTAACACGTCTTAATAGGGCTCCAAGAAGCACAAGGTGCTGTAAAAATAATAACATGGCACTGCCCAGTTGGACATCAAGCTGCCTTTGACAATGCACACTTGATCCGCTTGGCACAAGAGCCCCTGACACAGGCTGTCAACAGCAGATGAAGTTTCTGTGTGTGTGTGTGTGTGGGGGGGGGGGGGGGGGCTGAAACATCCATGTAGATATTTGTCGGGAACAATACGAGGCCCTCGAACCGTAGTCTGTATGGACTTTGAAGTTTTTGCCGTGTTCTTTACTTAAAAAGAAATCAAACTTCTCTACAGGAACTCAAATTCCTCCTGTCCCACATGTAGTTAAACTTGATTTATGAGGTAATCATTATTAAAGCTTTATTTTGACAATTTAATGGCTTCCTTCTTGTAGACTCCATCTGGTTTGTTATAAACCTGATATAAAGGCAACATAACATAACTTAACAACACAATGCTCTTAATCATCATCAAATCACTTGATTTCTATAAATAAATGATCTATTAGTATTAGGTATTCACTGTATTACTCATTCTGTTTAAACTGAACTATGTGAATATGTCTTTATCATAATCAGGAATGTTGCATGTTTTTATTATAATGAATGAGTCAAAAGTGATATAAATATACATTTAATAGAAATACAGAGACAACCAAACTAATATGTCTTCAATATAGAAAGTTATCTTGAAATAAAAATCTATTATAGAACAACGGTTTATGTTATGATGTAAAAAGAAGAATAATAGGATTATTTCATCAGCACAGTTTAAAGTAACGGCGGTCCCCCGTGAATTCAAAAATGGTCAAGACACCATGTCCAAGGTGATGGTGGTCGATGCCAAATATAGTTGACCGCGGACACATCCCGAGTGCACCACTTTGTACGCTGTTATCTTCGGACACGTTGATTGAAAGGGTATTCTCAAAAGATATGGCAAAATGGAGTCTTCAGGGGCCAAAGAAGGTGAAAACGTGAGTCGTGCGACACCTCCCGATACACGTGTTCTTAAGCTGTCGACTCTCAAATGAGCTGCGTGGTGCTTACACAAGATAACGGGACACTCGACCGGCTGCGTGTAGCGGACTGATGTAGGGAAAGATGAACCGCGTGAAGAATGAAACAGACCGTGTGCTATCGTGTCCAATAGGATATGAAGTTGAACCGTGTAGTCGATGTACTGTAGGTGACCTGCAGTTGACTCCCGCCTGGACGGGTCCTCACAGCACCAGCCTATCCTCTCCTCCCTCCTGGATCACCTGACCAATAGATGCCTGGCTCTGAGCTCGTATGAAGCACTGCCTCTTGCACTCCATCAGCTGCTCCAGGTCACGCCACATCTTCATCTGCTCCATGTTATCGCTGTGGCTCTCCCTCACCATCTTCTGCTTCTCACGTAGCTTCTGGAATCCACAGAGAAAAAAAATACTGATTGGTAAAAATAAACTTGTCTGTACAATGTGAGCCTGGTCACTGGTCACTGTTCACACACACACACACACACACACACACACACACACACACACACACACACACACACACACACACACACACACACACACACACACACACACACACACACACACACACACACACACACACACACACACACACACACACACACACACACACACACTGCCGTTGTCAGTTCTTTTCTCACCTTGCCAAGTAACTCCTGCTCTGAAATGTTCTTCATGTACACTTCCCTGCAAAACAAGCAGAAGGACGTCATTCACATGCGAGCACGTAGCTTCCACCCGTTGTTATAAAAAAAAAAAGGTGCGGTGTATCAGCTCATCTTGATATCACAGGGTGTGGTAAGGAGTGTGGTAACTCTCTGTGCTGTGTGAGAGAATAAAGTGACAGCAGCCAAACCGTCTATGTTGTAATAAGAGCTGTCGGAGGTAAAGAGTGTATTTCATCCAGCGAGCAGCTGGCTGGCCTGGCTCTGCATGCTCACCTGATGGCCTTCTTCCTCTCTTGTGGATCAGAGGACACGTAGGCCTTCATCTCTTCAGCCGCCCGCTGTATTTGCATCTCAGTGATCTGTGGAGGGCCGAGATGGAAAGTTTTTAACCACAGTCGGTGTTTGGAGGCAAGTCACTTTCAAAATGCGGAGACATTTTATCCACTCGTGCAGCAGCACCCATGTGGGTAAGCAAGTCACTGCTCAGAGTTTTGAGTATCAAGTCTACTTTGACCACATTGATAATGACGTGTTAGACACCCAGCCATGTGGCTTTAGGCAACAATCTTTTTAGAAATACTCGCCTCTGACATGGAGTTGATATAATGATATCGGTTTTCCTCCTGTGCCGTCTCCCCCATCAATGCTTTCACCTCCTGTGAATTAAAAACAAGAACAAAAGGCATACTCTATGTTGCTCTGTCAAAGATATAAGATATCGCAAAAGAACTCACTGGATAAACATGTATTCATGTATTCAAATTGTTAGCTATACTCTATCTAGTGTGGGATAATAACCATACCTGCTCCAATTTAGACCTGTTGCTCTCCAAACCAGCAGTGCAACTTTCATACTGCGCCTTCTTGTCCTCATATTCCTGGCTTAGTTCCTGTTAAGATAGGAATCCAAAATTCCAAACGCTCATACACAGAACGTGAGAGACAAAAGGTTTTGCATACAGTTTAAAGAAGTGAGACAAATGCATAGAATGCACAATTGTCAGCCCTCTTGTCACACTCTCGGCACCGTTTCACATAAACAAAACATCACAGCTGGCATTTGAGCAGTTTAACTTACAGCAGGCTCTTACAAAAGTCTATTTATGTTTTCCTGTTGCAGCTCTTCATTCGCGGACATTCATCCAGTGAGATGGAAGAGGGATTCTGGGAACACGTGTAGGAAAATGTAATCCTCCGCTTTAGCTCAGCGATGTGGGGGGGCTTTCCCATTGTGCAATTTATTTATGGACTATGTAAATTATTCTTAATGGACCCTGTCCACGATAGCACACAGACACAGTTAAATCACAGTAAAGATCCCACCGTTTGCTTTTGAATCCAAACAGATTATTTTCACAGGTTTTGCTTTGTGAGATGTATTTTTCACTGTATGTTTTATTGCATCTCGTTTTTTTTCAGAATACTGACTCACAGGCTCTGTTGACTAATTGATAGGTTGTGAGGATTCTTTGAAGTAGAGGTGTTGTGATGCGAGCGATGCTCACCTGACACCGCTGCCTCAGTGACCTCAGTTCTGTTATAATGGGTGCTAGAGCCGACTTCTTCTCCACTATCATAGAGTTTAATTGCTTCACCTGTGAAAGCAAGACAATAGCACACACCGCATTAAAACAATGAACACAACAAGATAAGTATTACAATAAAAACTAAGCAGATTGAGAGGTGTTTAATGCTGAAATGTGTTACCTTTTTAATACATTTATAGTCTGCAGAGAAAACAGCAGGTAATGTGACTAATGAGTGGCTGAGGTGATTAAGTTACGCAGCATTATCACCAGACAGGTGCAACCTGACAAATCTCATCAACACTGATTGTAAAAACAAAAAAGAGCATTTAGAGCCACAATAAAGGTTATATGACAATATTCAGTAACAGTCATTAAAACATTATAGGTTTCAGCTTTGTGGCAGCGCCATCGCAAAAGGACTACTTTCAGGTTGGAGCCCGGGATGTTTGACTCCATCATTATGAATGTGTGCAAATGTACAAGCTGCCAAGCGGATCAACAAATTCACTACAGCTTGGAGCTTGGCCTAATCAGTTGCAACTGCTTCCCTCTGGGCCTTGACACATAAGAATGACGGCGTAATAAATAAGGTAGAAGCTGTGAGCCATGCTGGGATAATGTATTTACCCTGTATTGTGTTTGTCTGTAGCCTTTATGAATGGAACTGCACAATATTTGTGCTTATCGACCATAAAAATGTGAATATACACACATTATATAACTAACGGTCTTTATTTTGTCAGAAGGGCAGCACTATTAAAATATGTTGTTTTATTTTTATTCAACCTATATTTATCCAGGATAATCCTATTGAGATTTTACATCTCTGTTACGAGGGGGTCCTGGTCAAGATGGCAGCGCACATTAAAAACCCCGTTAAATTGGGAGAAAACAGACAGATTCTATCAATTAAAAAAATGTCATTCACTCTTGTGAAATGATCCTTGATCCTGTTGTTACAATCATGCATGTTCAGCAATAACCTAGTTTACATTGTCTCTGTATCTCACACCAAGATCAGGCTCCAAATACTTAAAAAGCATTTTCACAGAGTTCTAGGAATGACAAACATGATTTGTCCGCAAGAGGGGATGTCGCAACTAGAGGCTTTTAGGAAAAACATTTCCCAACATACTCAGGATGGATTGCTTCCTGGTATAGTTACCATTTCAGACATGTCGTCCAGTGTGCGGCCCTTCTTCTCGTCCAGCTCGCTCTTGATGGCCGACACCCTCTCCAGTTCCTCCTGAGTGGTACTGTAGCCAGAGATGCCCTTCTCAGCTTCCACAGTTTGCTTGAAAAACACAACAGAGACACACGAGACAACTCAAGTGTACGAACAAACTCAGCAGTGAAATCAAACGGTTACATGGACTCATCGTGAATCCATCATGAGTCACGCCAAATGTCTCCAGCAACATGAACCATCAGTAAGTGTGCCACCAACGACTCTACAATTTGAGTGCACAACAAGATACAACTTTGTTGAAAACTCTTTGAAAATGGAAAAAGATTTTTGTGACAACATATCTCAGTTGCAGTAACAGAGCAACCCACTCATCACAGCCATCATTTGACTCCCTCTTTGGCATTAAATGCATGAAGAACTAGAGCTGTAAAATCCCACACAAAGAGAGAGGGGCAGACACACCGGCAGCTAGACACGCGATCAGAAGGAAAACTTTAATTGCTTTAACAAATCCTGTGTGTGGGGGTGCAGACAAAAGGAGGAGCAGCAGATGCAGCCATCAGAAATAGCAGCTCAGCCTGCGTCAGACCGTCTGTCAACGAGTCAGGTGCTGGGACGTGAGGGGAGGCGTGAAGCCTTTTCCAGGAACATCTCCTCTGGTGGAGCAAACTGCGTGAATGAGGTGATCAAGTGAAAGCGACACATTTGGAATATGGCAGCACGAGTGCAGGGCGACGATTACTCGCGCTACCTTTTATGACCACTACCCAAGTGCTCTGGGGCAACTAATTGCATTTGACTGAAGCTGCTCATTGGATAAGAAATGATGGTAGGTCAATGTGGCATTCGAATGTCAACTGCCAATGATTTCATAAAAGAAAAAAAATACCTATTCATCTACCTTCCTATTCATCAATGGTTATATGTGAATTTAACGGATTTTTGCTTACAGCTTGTACAAGACTTAATATAAAAAGGAGACAAGTGGATCCGTTCCTTCCTTTACGTTACGCTAACATGAAAGTTAAACATAGGAGTTAGTTTAAGAGTTACCAGTTTCTGTTGGACGGTCTCGTGTCTCTGCTTGAGAATCTCCTCCGTTCGTTGCAGGACTCCATATTCAGCTTTCAGCTCAGCAATTTCCTGACGTTGCTTCTTGTACACTGTTCCCTTGCTGCGCAATTTCACCACCAAACGTTTCATCTTTGAAGGACAAAGAAACAGAATTCAACATCAAATCACTAGATATTAGATTTAGGAAAGTGAATACTAAACCACTAACTGCTTTCAAATGAAATTGTCTGGTGTGTTTGCTACACTGATATTTATGTCTTTAAACCGGCATTAACTGAATATATGGGCTGTGTTTTCTCAGAGCAAAACTAACTACTCCGCTCGGTTCACCAGCTAGCCACTAACGTTGCCCTCCTGACATTTGATGCTGGGCAGGTAGTGAGTTTTTAGGGCTTTTTTGTGTGTATACAGCTGCCTGCAGCATCTGTAAACTACGAGCAGTCACTCTGAACCATAACAGAGCATTTGCAGGCTCAAAATCAAAACAGGCTGAAAGACGTTAAACTGTGAGTTGAGGGGAAACTGAAGTCTGTGTGTCTGTCAGTACCAGTGACCCCTTTCCCAAACATTTAGTCATTTGATTAGTTGTTATTATAAAATATAGATTATAGCGGCTGTAATATATAAATAGGCATGTATTTGAATGGTTAATGCTGATTTTAGTAAAACCAATGTCCCTGTGCCTACTACCAGCAAGATTCATTCATTTTTTCGTTGTGAAATGCAAAGAAAGAGGCATAAACACAGTTTATATTTGACGACATGGTGTCCGGCACAGCTGAGATGCTATGAATGGCCACCGGAGAAGACAAAGGGTTGAGCCAGGGGAGGGAAGGGATTAGAGAACAGCAGTGACCGGGGGCCATGCCATGACCTGAAACAGTCACTCGATCCTTTCAGATTCACAGCCAGCTATGTACAGCAAACAGCTTCATCTGGCAGAATGGCTGCTTTTAGTGGATGTTCAGTCACCCTGAATGTCTGTCAGGAGACAATCAAACGCCTCCACAATGAAAAGCAGCTATAAATGAACATGGACACGGGAGAACAGCCCCAGAAATCACAGAATGTGCTTTATGTCCTTTGGGGATCCGTGTATCTGTGCGTGTGTGTGTGTGTGTGTGTGTGTGTGTGTGTGTGTGTGTGTGTACATTTATTCTTTGTGTATTTCGGGACATCAAGGGCAGACATGGCTGAGAGAGGAATTAGCACAGCAGAATAATACTGCATAGCGTTCCCGACAGTGTGTCCCCAAAACACAACTGCTGGTAAACTGGCCGACAGCGCAGTCATAACACCACCACTTACTGCACACTCACACCAACACACACACAGCTGCAGACAAGTCAACAGGAACCCGAACGGTGCAGCAGATACTCCAAATAACTACGTGTGCTGTACAGTAGCAGAGCATCCTTTCAAAAGATAAAAATGTTAGCCACATCCTAACAGTACTTCGAGAAAAAAGCAAGCATGGAGGTTTCTTGCCTGCAGTAAGGCTACATTTAACCAGCGCGATGAGGCTGGCTAATAAAGTGGTTTCATGTTACCGGCCAACCAATGACGAGCAGATGTAGTCATCCCTCTCAGAGAGACCCTGCAGTTGGTGGGCGGCATGTGATGACACATAACCAGCAGAATGGAAAATACCTCCGATAACGTGATCATCTCCACTGTGGCTGATGAAACTACCGAGGAGTCTGATAAGCTGTGTTTGACAAATTATCTTCCATTAACTTCCTTCATGTATAGTCTCAAGGGCCCTCTTTGTCTCTGCAAGCAGCTCCCTCTCATCATTTCAGTCAGACTTAAAATGTATGTCAGTCTCCCATTAATTGTAATATATTGTCATAATTTATTCAGAGCATCGACAGTGGCTGAAACACATGTGAGCTTCTGTCTTATACCAGCGGTATGGAGGCCTGAAAAGGTTGTCCACCTTATGTGTGTTTACTTAAGTAATTATCTAAGTGGGGCGGCTGTAACTCAGTTTTTAGAGCGGGTTGTCCACAAGGTTGCCGGTTCGATTCCCCGGCTCCTCCTCTCTGCATGTCGAAGTGTTCTTAAGCGAGACACAGAACTTCAAGCCTCCCCGGGCGCTTTACGGCAGCCCACTGCTCGTAAAAACGCGTAGGATGGGTTAAATGCAGAGGTCAACTTTCATGTGTGTATCTAATGTAAATCTTACAAGTATTGTGGCAATGACGCACTGATGCTAAAATGCTACATTTAGCATTGTAATTGTTTACAGTTTCCACTTTCTTTGCCTCGGCAAAGATCCCAGCTCTCAACTCATGGGCATCAATGTGCGTCAAACATCGGGCTATAAACACTCATTCACGCGGTGCATGTGGTCACAGCACAAGCCCCGTCTATCAGCGTCCCTCTGCTACTACAGAACTGTTTGTAATGGACTCTACCTATAAGCTCAGTGTACGCATGGGCCAAAGAAGAAGGGACTGCTCGAGGATTTTCTCACTTAAGTGCGACAATGTTACGTTTTTTCTTTCTCCCTGTCAATAGTTAAGTTCCATTCGTCAACATGACAGCTATGCCGTGTCTCTGAAAGTAGGAAGAGTACTTCCTCCTCGTCATGCTATATAAATAAAGACAAAAGGTTTTATTCCCCAAAGTCTGCTTAGTGTGTCCAGCTGACCTAAATTAGGAGACTGATGACACTCGAGATTGGGGGAAAAGGCCATCTTTCAGGCAGTTTGTACAGTACAGTTCCTTGTTCTGGATATTCTCTGTTGTGCTCTATTCATGGCTCTGTATAGGAATGTGGGGGAGAGTAAGGAAAAGGGATAAGTAACATTAGACAGTGAGTCTGTGTTTAGATAAGAACAGAAATAGCCTCTTGTGTTTTCTGCGGTTTGCAAATCTACTAGTGCTCACTTAGATAAAGCTGTGAGTTTCTAGGCGATGTTACCACGAACAAAAAGAAGAGAATCGTGCAGAAAAATGTTTCCTTTCTTGGCTGTTGTCCGTCCAGCTTAATAAGATCAACATAGCTTTGGAGACATTGGGAGGTGGAAGAAGATATTTAGTGACTGCTGTACCTCGTCACCCCGGATGACCTCTCCACCTTCTGAGGCTTGTGCCTGGCTGCTCCTCTGCTTCAGCTCCCTTTCTGCCACGGCCAGCTCCTCCCTCGCCTCCTGAAGCTCCTCCGCCTTTGATTCCTTCCTTCGAATGATGATGGAGACCTGCAAGAGTCACCGTTTATTAGATATTCAAAGATGACAACCAAAGAGTGGCTGACGGTGAACCTGTTGGGGAGTGAATGCAACTGAGCAATGGGGAGATTATCAGGGCAAGACATGGGCAAGAAATATGAACCAGCAAGAAAAAAAGAACGAAACCTTAACGGCCCCTTATGCTCAAAAATGTGTTTTGCCAATTGTCACATCGCTTGCATGTGTGAGTGTTTCTGTGCAGCGTTTGACACTAGGAGGCTATTTTCACATTCATCTGTTGAATGAGGAAAGTTTCTCTGTGCTCATATTAAAAGGGACAATTCAGATTTATTTTTAAAGTGGGGTTGTATGAAGTACTTATCCACAGTCAGTGTATTACTACAGTAGATGACGTATCGGCGCACTACCGGTTTGGAGAGACATGCAGGAGTACGGGCAGCAAAACGTATTCTAGCCGCCTAAAAGAAATCCATATCAGTTTAAGTGGATGCTATGTTTGGAATATTTTAACCACTTCACCGTGTCGTCAGACAGCCCTTTTCAACAGGGAACTGAAGCTGTTATCTAGGCTCTCTACAAAACACGAGCACTGCTATCCCTGCCTTGTTCGCAAATAAATAAACAATCCAATACACCAATGCACTGATTTTCTCGAAGGTTAACCTTTGAAAGGCACCTCATCCTTAAAGTGTCCCTTTGGATTTGTTGACCTCTAGCTGCGCTATGGAGCTGTTCTTGTACAAGTGGGTCCCCATTTTGTTTATTTTGTGCACGTGTGTGCATGAGATGAAAGACATAAAAGAAATCCAACACCTGTTGTCTGTAAAGGGTCAGTTTGTCATCCATGGGGTTACTTCTCATCATCCTCTTCTCAATCAGCTGGTTGATCTGAGAATCGACTTCTTTAATCTGTGAACGTGACAGTTGCAGATACATTATATGTTGCAGTGTATGGAAGTATAGAGACTTAACACCACATCCTGGTCCCGACCTTGTCCTCCAGCTCCTGGAGATCGGCCTGGCCCATGGCGGGCTCCGACGCTATTTTCTGCAGGTACTGCACCGTACGCCTCGTGCCCTCCAGCTCTTTGGGGAGTTTCTCAGAGACCATGTAGGAGTTGATCTTGATCTCCTCTTCAAGCCTCTTCATTAAGCCTGAAAGAGACGGAGCGTTTTAATTAAGCACTTTGAGCTCATTGTCTTTGTAATCCTGTCAGGCTTTGTGCAGCTCAAATTACTCAGTAAGAAAAGCTGAATATCTTTGACACACGCAAACCATCTAAGCATCTAAGCAAGCACACACCACTAATATGTAAAATGTACCGACATTGAAACTGCCTTTCAGAATTTAATAGTTAAACGACATGTCCTTTTAGAAACTGTTAATGTGTAAATCTCTCCTCTGGCTGAAGGGCCCAATAGCGGAGGAGAACAAAAGGAGACAATTTCAGTATTAGATAAGCTCCGTGATAGCGCTTCAAAGATCAGCATAATTAGAGGGTCTCAATAGATGAGAACCTATTAGCTGAGAGACCTCCTGAATGCTCTGCGGTGACTGCCCCTCCAGCTGTGTCCTGCAGAGGCAACAGCAGGACATGGGTACTCACTTTCTGGATTGGCATCTGCTGCTGCCTGTCGCAAATCCTTCAACTGCTGATGCGACCTCTGCAGTCTCTGCTCTGCCTGGAACAGCTGAACACACCAAAACGATTACTAATACAGGTGACGTGGGAGCCTTAACGTTCAGTAAGCATTGATAATTAGCTTGTTTAACATAAGGGCTGCAACTGACTACTACTTTCATTCGTGATGATGATTTTCTTGATGAATATGTGAGTTGTTTTGTCTTCAAAATGTCAGATAATAGTGAAAAATGCACAGCAATTGTCCCCAGAGTCCCATGTTACATTTTCAAATTACTTGTTTTGACCCAAAATTATACAATTTACAATCATAAAAGACTAAGAACATTTTTGAAATTTGGCTTATAAAATGACTTCAGTGATCCTCAAGTTGACTAATGGATTAATAGACTGGTCATTTCACCTATATACAAAATGTCTCAGCAAAAGTATTTGAAATCAACTTTATATTGTCATTTGAAGCGTATCTGTCGTTGATCAAATAGGGCTGCGACTTTGCAACAGATTATTTCTAATATTGAGCCCTTACATAGCCCTAATATCTTTCTTTTCCGTCTTCCAAAGCAAAGCAGACAGCATATAACTGGTCTACAATGTCTCAGTATATTATTCCACGGTGAGCAAATGTAATGATAAAATCAACGTCACAAGCATTTACTTGGTTCTTCTGTTCCTGCTTCTGGTGAGTCAGTGACTCCTCTCTCTCATTCTCCACTCGCAGCTGTCTGGCCTGCTCCAGCATCCGTTGATGGTTGGACACCGACTCCACCTAGTGGATCCACAAGTTAGTTAGCATGATGCTCTGCGATCGCAGGCTGTGTCACATGGTCTGCAGAAAAATCCAAGCACGTCTAACGGAGTCACGTTTCACCTTTTTGGCAAAGGTCGACAAGTAAGACCCGTTAAATCAACACCTCGTTACTTCACAGCCTTGTTAAGACAGCCTTGCAGCCTGTCAGCGACCTGTCAGGTCTATTAGAGAAGCTGATAATATATGATCGGGGTCATGTTTTCATTCCACAGTGAATCCTAAAGCCCTCCAAGCATTTGAGGAGCGAAGGGGCCCCTCTGAACAGGCTGCCTTACCCTCTTCTTCAGCCTCTCCACACGTTTGATGAGCTGGTCTTTCTCATCCTCCATCGCACTAATGTCCTGTTATTGGAGAGAGAAAAAAGGGATCCTTTGATTAAGTGCATTATATCAACTAAGCTTCAGAAAGTGGATTATTATATCATTCACAAAGTTAAAACTGAAAAACTAATTAGTTTCAACATGTGTTATTATACATTTTGACAAACAGTGCTTGTAAAGAGTCATTGATTGTTTTTCACCCTTCTGATTTCTGCTGTGGAGAAGCCAGAAGTCCTCAGCAGCTCACACTCCTTGTGATACGTCTTAAAACCTTCCACCAGCTCTTCATACTGTGAACACACAATAATTAACGCATAGCCTCTTTTGCATTTTAGGTTATTAGCGATTTCCAAAAACTAGGAAACGACACGTGCGTGGGTAACCAAGTGTCAACCTGGTGAGAGGTGTCGTTGATGACATCGTCCTGCAGAAAGTCTGCGGGCACCTCCAATTTGACTAGAAAGCGAGCCAAGTAGGCCCTCTTCTTCAGTTCGGGGAGCCTCTGTAGCAGCCAGTGGAGGATGGGGTGGACCACGGGCTTTCTGCCAGCCACCAAGCCTTGTCTGAAGATGCTCCTGCATGAGAGAATATGATGAAAATATTGCTAGGACTAGACATAAATGTGGCTATTTATAGTCTCATTGGATGTTATTACTTACACATCAGAGAGGTTGCCAGGAGGTTTGTATTTCAGCATCCCCAGCAGAGCACACATTCTTTTTATGGTTTGTTCAGGCATTTCTTCACGGATATCCAGAGCTTGCTAAAGACAAGAGTAGGGGCAAATAGCATTACCGAGGTCAGATTAATGTAGGCTCATTATCAAACAACATGTGTGCACTGTTTGCACTGACACAAACGTCAGTGTCCCACCTTTGGGTCTATTTCAGCCAGAACATCATTTAATATTTGCAGCAGCTGCATCGGTTCGAGGGAGTCAAACGTGATAAGGTTAAAGCTCTTCTTGAACGGATCCTTGTTAAGCTGTTCAACGATGAATTTCAGCTGTTCACTCATATTGAACGATACGAAACGCAGCAAATGAACGAATTAACGCTTATTTTTCTGGTTTAGCCGAAGCTAACGTTTAGCTAACTAGCTTAGTAGTTAGCTCTCAGGCGTCGACTAACAAGCGGATCCAACCTGCAAAGAAACTGTTACAAATACATCCACCCGACCTGCTGGTGACAATGGCACACAACTAATTACAAATGATAAAAGTCAAGTTTACGATAGATATGTTAGTTCGACTTTTTAATTCGTCAGTTTGCTAGTTTAGCGGACAGAGAGGCAGCGGTTGTTGTCACCAGCCCCATGGAAACCAAGAAGGCGTCGCGGATTGGTTGCTAACTGGAAGTAGCTTTGCCAGAGTGATGAAGAGAGTCACTGTTGCGCTACATGTGCGCAAATGGCTTTTCGCTGAGAGAAGAATACAAAAGTTGATGAAAAATTCTGACGCATGGCGGGAATTTGTTTTATATATTATTATTAAACAGTCAGATAGCATTCGGACATCTTGATATTTAATCTGATAAAGTATTAAATTGTAAAGGTTGTTTTCCTTGAACTGAACATTTCAATAAACCTTCCGGCTAAAATGAAATACATTAAAATGTACCTGCAGCTTGTTTGATGAGGGCTAAACGCAGAAAATGTCTTGAATTCGATGTGACGATCTTCTTTTCACCTTTGAAGCAATTTAACAACAACAATGGTAGGATACAAACAGCCTAATACAATATAAACCGCAACATTAACAAGTCTAGATAGTAAATCTCAAAATGTTGCATTTAACTGCGCACAAAAGAACCGTGAAATGTTACAGTTAGTGACCACTTCATAAGTTATTGAGGATAAGCATCACGTCGTATTCATATGAACTTTTAAACCGTCAGGTGGCGACATTTCCACAAGGCACGACTTCATGTGGCCACACAATGAACTTTGGTTGGATCAATCAGAGTTTTCAGAGCTTAACGACAAGTGCGCTGTGTCGGAGAGAGACGGCTAAAGCTCAGGTTGGACAACATTAAGCTGTGTTCGTATTGTGGGTAAAACAAATTCAAGCCTGCATTTGAGCTAACGTTACAACGGAGAGTTTGGACAGTCGTGACCTCTTTTTTTCTTCATCCACCTGAACTGTAACAACCTGAAGACAACGACGTCCTGCACTAAACCCTCATGTGCATCACGCCGTGGGACGTTTTCTGCCTTTAAAGTGTCTTTAAATTAAATCTCCTTTCTTTTTAGACCTTACGTCGTATAACTGTCACTGCGCGTTTCCTCGTGCACATATGTGTTCTGGTGGATTTCCTCTTGTCGTAATCAGCTTTACCTGGAAACACAGTTGTTTTTTTTGACCAGAAGCAGCATTTTGACTAATCATTGTTGTTTTTTATGTATTTGGAGTGGAGCCTAAGCCTAAATCTCATCCATGTAGCCCCTCCTCTTTCTGCTGCTGAGAAGAGCCACAGCACCAGAGAGCTGCGAGTCAGTCTGACACCAAACAGAGGAAGACAGAGGATCTCCAGAGAATAGACGAGCACAAGAAGGGATCAAGTCAAGAATAAAAGGATAAACTCACATTTCTTGGACTATGTCAAACGGAGCAAAGGGATTGGACCGGTGATCTCGCCTCTGAAGAGTTTTCTCCTTGTGTTTGTGAGTAAAGACTAAACAGGTTTTCTTCCCTGTAAAGTGGATCCTTCCTTCATCTGGAGAACACTGTCCCTTTCTGTAGCCTACTATAGCACCATGGAAGCTTTGAGTTGTAAACAGTCCAGTCCAGTTCAGGCTTTAGGAACGTGTGTGATTGTGTTGTTAGTGGATTGAATAGTTAATGTAAGAGTTCATAACAATGGTTGAACCGGTGGGGTTTGTAGCAGCATGGAGAGCCCAGTTCCCCGAGTCCGACCCCCCTTGCATGGAGCTGAACTCACTGGGGAACATTGAACAGGAGCTCGACAAATGCAAGACTTCTATCCGGCACTTGGAGAAGGAAGTGAACAAGGAGCGCTTTAGGATGATCTACCTGCAGACTCTGCTTGCAAAAGAGAGGAAGTCTTACGACGGGCAGCGATGGGGGTTTAAAAGCACGCCCCACATGAATGATGGAGACCCAGACAGCCAGAGGCCCCACACAGAAGAGGCACCAGTGGAGCAGCAGCAGCAGAGAGGGCCTGGCAAGACAACCAGGTGTAAACCACATCCAGAAGGAGAGATGGATGGTGCGTCCCCAGCCAAACAGAAGGGTGGGGTGTCACCAGTGCACCAGGACTCAGAGATCCCAGATTTCCCACTGGGCACGGGCTCTGTGGCCGCCCTGAGGTCCAACTTTGAGCGCATCAGGAGGGCCAACTCTCACTCGGCTGGAGACGGCCGAGGGTTGTCAGTCGTGGGCGGACAGGAGAAACCTTTCTACGCGAACATGGAGTACCACACAGAGCGAGGGCTGGTGAAAGTCAACGACAGGGAGGTTTCGGAGAAGATCAGCACCCTGGGCAGTCAGGCCATGCAGATGGAGCGCAAGAGGTCCCTGCACTCCGTCCCGGTGAACCTGTCGGCCGCCACGGGGGACATCGGCAAAGATCTTCAGAGAGGCAGGTCCACCGAGGGGAACTGCAGCCACAACGGGTCGTATGAGGACGCCGAGGTCAGCCCTCATTTCCTGAAAGACGGTGTGATCCGCTCCACTGGGGGGAAGTCTGAGTCAGCAGAATGCCAGCCCTACACCAGCGTGTATGTCGGGGGAATGATGGTTGACGGGGACACCCGGGTCATCCACATTAGGGACCACAGCGTCGAGGAGGACGCGCACCTCACCTGGCCGAGGCGCTCCTACTCTCCCGGCAGCTTTGACGACGTAGGAGGAGGCTACACACCGGACTGCAGCTCCAACGAGAACCTAACGTCCAGCGAAGAGGACTTCTCCTCGGGCCAGTCCAGCCACGTGTCTCCCAGCCCCACCACCTATCAGATGTACAGGGAGAAAAGCCACTCGCCCTCCCAGCACTCCTTTGACAGCAGCAGCCCGCCCACGCCCCTGTCTCAGAAACGCCTGAAGCAGCAGCAGGGGACGGTGTCCGAGGCCTCCGTCGTAGAGGTCCGTAAAACGGGCCAGGTCTGGCCCAGTGATGGGGAGTCCACCACGTCCAGCAGGACCTCTCACGACAACAGTGTTCAAGGAGATCTGGGTAGGTCTGCAAGACACACTGCACAACACAGATGATTCCTTCGAGCCTTTCATTTTTCAGGATTAAAAGCATAAAAGTCTTCTAATGGGTAGAGATGATAAAGTACTATAAAGCACATTAAAGGCCCTCTAATCACGGTCTGAAAGACTGGCATTGATCCAGAATAAGTCACTGATGTGTAAAATGCACCTAATATTTTAGCCTCACACACTCAATCCATCCTAAAATGTTTTCTGCAGCCAGGATTATTATGCACTTTATTTAAAAAAACAACTTCTTTCTTGTTGTGTTTTTGCCATTTTCTGTGGTATCAGCAGGTTTACTTGAGATGAACTGAGCTATTATGATTGAAGTGGCCTACAAAATAAATAGAGGTCCTGTGTGTTTAAATTCATATTCTCGTCCTGTTAGTGAGAATTGTATTTTGTATTATCCAAGTCAACCTGCCATGAAGGGGTTGGGATTGACAAAATGGACTTCACATACACTGATCCTCAACAGCAACCCAGTGGTTTTGCAGCTCTGTCAGTGTTTTCATTACCCTTTGTAAGCAGGCCTGTCCTCTCTTTTTGTGTGTGTTGCCCCCTTCTGCTCTTTGCCCGCTGAGTGCTGCAGCACTCTCACAAGAGATGCTCTGGCTGCCCCCAGGCCTCCCGGTCGCTCGGCCCCGTCCTCCCTGAATGTTTTTGTGTCAGCGCACATCAGTGTTGTTGTCCTTGGTGCCGAGTAATTAACTTAAAGGGGTTCGTCTAGCGTGATAGATTTGGGGAGGCTCTTTGTTACAGGAGGCGACTGGTAGGAAAAAAAAAAAAAAATCCCTGACAACTCACTTAATAAAAAAAAGAAGAGGATCGAGGGGCTTAAAGTGTGTCATGCGGCTTCCAATCAGAACGCCTGCCATCAGTGTTTCCTGCTGTTATGTGTGAACACAATAGGAGAATCACTCATTGAGCACGAGTATTGACATGTTGACAATACAACAATGTTAAGTGGGATAAGGAGAGTGGTCTGGGCTACTTGGTAATGCCAAGGACAGAAGGAGAGGCGGTGGTGTAGTGTTCCTCTGCAGGAACGTTTGTCAAAGTGAACGACACAGGGGGACACGAGGACATTGTTGCTGGTTGAGGCCAAAGAGGGATTGGGATGCAGAGAGCGTTTTAGGATTGGAGCTGGAAAATTGTTTGCCTCTACTCCAACCCCCCCCCCCCCCCCCCCCCCCAAAAAAAGTGTTATCCACTGTGGGTCAGATTAAACAGATGAGCAGAATAGTGCGTTGTTATATAAGGTGATCCAGTCTCCAAAGCTCTTAGACACAAAGCATGTGACGAACAAGCAGATAGTTGTGATATAATCAGCATGAAGTGTGAGCTAGCACGCCGCTGGGATGGCCGGAATGTCCAAATCCATTCCTCTGGGCCGTTTGTCGCGCTGGTGCTGGTGACATGACGTCAGTATGTTTTCACACTCGTAGCTCCTTTTTTTTCTTATTTAATTTGCAGAAACATAATTAAGAGCAGACGCACAGAAAGTTTATATTCCTCCAAAGAATTAATACATTTATGAGAAGGAAAACCTGTTTTCACTTCCATGATATTAAAACTGCACTCCAATGAGTCAGTGCTGCTCTCTTATGAAGTTGTTGGACTTGAGATAGACGGATAAAATGTTAAAATTGATATAGCAATTAGCAAAAATAGTCTGACTTTAGTTCAAAAACGCTGGATCCTACATTAACCACAATGCAATCAATATCATATCTTTGTGACACCCTCTCTGTCTGGTGAATGCCCACTAGCTCTATGTCCCCAGGTTGTAGTGCTTTCTGATAAATCTCTAGTGTCCGAACTCAAGGTCCTCTTACTAGCTTTTTTCCAAAGCTTTCAACTCTTTTGCCGTGAAGACCGTGAGATGTGATTATGGGTGCAATGTGTAAAGATCTGGCCAGAATATTAGTTTACAACATTATCAACAGAATGTGAAGGAGTTACAGTGTTGACGTTATGTCAATGCTATCTATCTCTGTGTTGTGTTGCAGAGATGTCTACTGAAATGAGTACGCTAACCAGCTTGCCCCGACCCGTCCTGTCTTGCAACACCACTTTTACCTTGTTTTCTGGTTTCTGGCACTTTGGATTTAATCCAACAAACAAGCTATCGCAGTGTACACGCACTGCACAGCCCCACGGTTAGCGGCACAGTGAACATAAAGACGGCTAACGTAAATTATTGGCCAATCGGCTATAGAGTTTCAGCAGTTTGGTTGCATTTTGCATAATCTTGTCCTGCTGTTAGTCAGTAGTTGATTTTTTTTTTTTTTTATAACTCAGTAGCACCCAGTAGTTGAGGTGAAATGCATCCTCCTATTTGTTTGCAGTACGTGTCTACATGTTACACATTGCAGCTTTTTAAGAGTTATGAATGTATTTTTTAGTCCTACTACCGATTCTACGATGAAGATTAAAGTTTCATGCTCGTTACACAGCTGTTTTCCCAGTGGTGCGTCCAGTAAACCTGTTAAGTGTAAGATCTGTTGGAGTTCCCCTCGTTCTGCACCCCGTCCTGTCTGACTCCCTCTGTTTAAAGGCACCGTCCTGCAGAGCCCGAGGTCCAGCTTTTGTCCCGAGGAGACTTGTTGCTGATATAACGACACAGCTGCCTCATGTGGATTACCAGAAGTGTGGATTTATTTTCTGATGTTGTAATAACATTGCTGTGCACGTTGCTGGATTAGGCCTCGGGCATGGGAGCCGCTTTGAGGTGAGTTTTTGCAATAAACTGCTCTTTGTTGTGGTTCGTGACTTTCAGGGAGCAGTTGGAATTTCTTTTTTTTTCTTTTTTTTAATTTATCATAAAGCGTTGTGGCATTCACTCAAATCTATTAAATGAGCCGAGTAAAGCCAACTTAATCTCAGTGTTGCAAAGACGCTTTGTGCTCCAGTTCGCTGAGTGTTGTGTAACTATTAAAGCTGCGTAAACCAAACAATCCAGTCAGTGGTTGTACCTAAAGCAAGGCTTTCTAGCCGGTAAGATTCGGTGTGTGTGTGTGTGTGTTTATGTTCTGCACCCTGTCGTGGAACATGTGAGCGCTGGCAGCAGATCAAGAGTTGACGTGGTCCCTGCCGCTGTTGTGTGAGTGTTTTTAGTGTCTGGCATGGTGTCAGCCTGTCTCCGCCTGGGAAAAAATGACTGATTTACCATTAGAAACACCTACTAACTGACACAAACAAACCCGTAGTCCCGCAGATACTCAGCTGCATGGCGGTGTGAAATGGTCAGTCTAAAATTGACACGTCTCAGGGGACCCTTTTTCTATGAATAGAAGAATAAGTGTTGTCTCCTGGTTTCTGGTTATCTAGGCCAATTGTCAAGCCTACTGTGAATAGAGCTGCTGATTAGCTGTGGGCCTAAGGAGGCCAACTCTCTGATGGGTCTATTTTGCCATAATTAATTATCATCATGACACTGACATGCCTGTGGCCACAGCTTTCTGGAAAGGTCTTGAGTGTGTCGACCGTCTCATGGTTAATGTATTACAGCGAGAGGCGTAGAGGAAGAGGTCGGCCAAATGGGAAATAATAAATCTCACCATTCATTATCTTAGTTTCAGTCATAATATCTCTGTGAAAACAAATCAGAACTCTGTCTTTTGGGATGCATTCATGAGGATTTGGCACGGTTTTTGTAAATAGAAAGGTCTGTCTGAAAAGGTGATGACGGCTGTCTGAATGGCTTGGCCTCAGTCCAGAGATCGGCACGACTTGCTGCCTCAGCAGGAGTCACACCGAGGCTGGTCTACACTCCCGGTTAATTGCAGACTCATGAATATTTGAGGTTCCTCAAGGAAGCCCAGACAGGCCTATCATTGTACCTGGATTATCAACATCTGAGGTTTGGTGGTCAAGGAAGCTAAAGAATTCAGCCTCTCCCTTTCCTGGAGTAAATGTAGGCCCACAAGAGAAAGTGCTGGCAGCACTCGGGGGCAGCCAACTTTGCCTATGTGTGTGTGTGTGTGTGTGTGTAAGACACCTGTTCTTCTGTGCAGTGTACTGAGTAAAGTGGTCAAAAGCTGGCAGACCATGAGTACACCAGCCCAGGCATCGCCAGCTGCTCTCGCAGTAAATGTCATGAATAGTCTTTTTGTTCCTCCCCATCAGAAAACAGAACAAAAACACTTGTTTAGAAACTATGCAAGCCCCGATCACACCCGATTGTCCAATTAGCTCCTCTGTTCACATTCACGTTTCCAAAAAAACTTAATAAAAGAAGAATCTTTGGCATGTTTATGAGCCTGCGGGCCTCCCCCGGCTCGGTGATCCTCCCTCGTGCTCCGCCTCAGACCCCTGGTCCTGCAGTCTCAGCTCCCCTCCCTGGTCCCACTCAAAGGGCCCTCTGTGCTGCTGGCTGGCAGGCCAAGTGTTTATGGAATGTCTCAGCTGCTAGTGGGGTGTGGGGGGGAAACGGTTAATGAAATGTTAAGTGTTGTATGAGTTCACCTCTCTCACCACAGCCTGACCCGTGGAGCTTGTCGTGTCACTGCGTTAGTTTTAGACTGAATGTTTTCTCGCAAAGTGAGCCGGGGCAGTGTGAGTGGATGAGGAAAGTAAATGCTTGTGAACTAACTTTGAGCACTAATATTTGCTTGTATTCAACCGTTTAAAGTGGCAGTCCAGTGAATTATTATTGCACTTTCTTAAAGTAAACTAGATTAGATTAAAACAAGAATGGTCAAAATTGAAGCAGCCTTCGCCAAGATATGCTGACTTTTAGTGCCCAGTATGGGTCAAGCTCCAAAAACCCTACATTTCCCATAATGCAGCTTGGTAGTGTCTCTTAATTAGACCGTCTCTGCGTGGCAAACTTGCACGTTTTTCAAACTCCACGCAAGCTTTTTTTACGTTGTAAAATTGTGGTTTTAAACCCAGGCCGAGATAACCCTAATGACATCACTATGACATCATCAGCGTGCCTGACAAAATCACTTTTTTAAACTCAAACATTTGTAACACGCAGTTACTGTTATAAATTCATAGCATCACGCTAGTTTCCTCGACAAAAAGCCAATTGGATTTTTCCATTGGATTGGATTCCATAGGATTTTGGATTATTGCAGAAAGTAAGCTCTGTGGCAAACGTTTATGAGACTTACACAGTTTGTTCAAGATAATCTTCACAAATGAACACCACTTTTAAGCATGAATGCAATCACCATGAGTAAAAAGCTAACGGAAGGCTATAAACGGACGACAACACGGTTTTATTGGCGGGTTTTAGGACTCATTCCTGCAGAGCTCTGTTATCTCTCCCAGAACCACAGAAGACATTTTACAAATATTTTCAAAGCCGTGTAGGTTTTGTAATTTAGCAAAACAAAGCAAATCTCTGATGATTTGATTCATTCAATACTGAACCCACAGACCGTTAACCAACTAGTTAAATGCAAACATGTGCAAACATGTGTTGCTAGGCAGATTATGACTGAGCCAAAGCACATCAGGTGAGGTCTGTTCACTAATATTTAATTATAGTCAGACATGCAAATGAATATTTGATCATACCTGGAGGTCACCGTGCTTTTTTCATTTCATGTGTCTGATTGAATCTCTTAAGTGTGTTCATCATCTGCTTATAATAAGCAATGTCAGCAGTTGTTCACGGTAAAAAGCAAACCTAAGGCTATGTGACTGGCCAGACTCCAGGGTAATTTATAGGTTTTTATTAAACAAGTAAGATCAGACTAATTCCCCAACAATAAAAATGTTCTACTGTAACAAGTGATGAAGTTATTCCCCTCTGTGTCAATGAAGCTAATCTTCTTACAGCCAATGTGCTCCATTGTCTATGTGTATTTCCACAGACTGGAACAATTATTGGGGCTTTTGATTCTCTCTGTTATGCAGCACATTACAAGCAGTAGTCTGACCACCCTGAGCTATTTCAACTCACGCTGATTAGTAGGTGTGCTGCTCTCGGCGGCCCAGTTCTGACCTACACTGCTCAATGACTGGCACTAATTGTAGGCTGCCCTACAACAGATCAGAGACGAGTGCTGGTGGGCCTCGGTGCCTCCACCAGCCCTGCGGTTTAAAGGGCCTCCCGATGCAGCAGACACTTCAGACGGCCCAGGATGTGATGATGATGTGTCGGCTCACATTTTTTTATAGTTTGCCAAAGCGCACAGCCAGTGGCTGCATTTGCCGCAACAGATGCCCCAAAGGTTAGAGGAACGTTCTGCCATTTATACAAGTCAAAGTCAATTTACCACTCGCAGGGAGTTCTACACAGCCCGTGTTTAATGTCTTCTGGGGCTCTGGAGGAGCTTTGTCAGGTCTTAGCAAATGACTCAAGTGACATCATGTGAGTTATCGCGGATTTGGATTGAAGACTACAAATGTTTTGCCATGCTCTCGGCATGTTACCACGCTAACATTAGCAATTAGCCCAGAGCACAGATGTGCCAAAGTACAGCCTCACAGAGCCGCTAACATACCGTAGCTTTAGGCTCTTCTGTTAACAGGAAAGCTGATCTACAAACAGCATTATGGGTAATGTCAGGCCCAGGAGCTTGACCCAATATATATCTTAGCCTCTGCTACATCAATTCTGATTTTGATTTATTGTTTTAATCTGTCCCTTTAAAGTCTTTATGGAAGTTCAGAAGTTTATGGAATTCCTTTTCAACATAATTGCTCAGATATTGAAAAAATAAAACAAATCACGTGATGATGACAGGATTTGAGTGCTACTGTGTAGATCAGCGACATTATCAGCAGTGTTGGGATTCATGTAGACGCTTTGTAATCTGGAGACCTGAATGTCACCAAAGATTCACGGTGAAGTGCAACACAGATACATCTATACAGATTGTTCCACTAGTCATGAAGTGAGGAAAACTACGAGAGCCACAGGCCGGGGCTCACTATGTCCAGTGTCTGAAGAGCCATCACCCTTTAGCCAGTTTCCCTCTATTTGCTCCCCATGCCACCTCTGTTTCCCCAGTGACCGCACAGTCTGCAGGAGAATCTATTTTCTGGAGCCATAAAGTGGTGCTAAGCTTTTAACAACATCTCACATTGGCATCTTCTGCTGTTCTTTTTCCAAATGTGCAACCTTTCTCTCCAGATTTATACAAACCATTCGAGAGGCGACAGAAAGGCTGTCCTTCATTGTCACTTTTTTTTTTTTGGCCCTGTGGTGAATTATAGATGTTTAAATCTCATTTCCAGCTGTTTGAACTGGATCGATCAACACATTTGCTATGTGGTGTTTATTTCTGGGAGCTTGTGATCTGAATTTTGTCCATCAGCTGACTGATCTTTATGTGGCCGGTCAATATGTTCACAGTGGGGAACAATAAGTGGGCCCTTCAGCTATTTAAACACACTGATGGGCACCACCGTGCCCATTCCCGGTGGTGAAATGGGGATTTATGGATGCTGCTATTCTTGTTCCAGCTCTTTCTGGGACAAATCAATAGACACTTTTTGCTCTTTTATTTTTTTATTTTTGGGAATTGCTGTCAGAATGTATTCTCATCAATCGAGTTGATATTTTATCCGTTGTACTTTTAACAGATGAGTTAAATGGAGGTCCAGATTGGATCCAAAAACCTGTTTCCCACTTTTGGTTGTTTTCAAGAACTAATAGCAAGCTTGTTCTTCCCCATATTTGAATGTCCTGCTGTGAAGTGAAAAGGCAATGCTTTTGTGTCCATGCCACATGATGATGTCAATCATTTTGAAAACAAACACAAGCTTTCAGTCTCAACATAACAACGGAAATGTTTCCCACGGGAAAGTTCCCTCTTCTTTTGATACTGTCTGTTGATCTCGTGTGAAATACGACCACATGATTATTTCTCTGATTGTGAGTCTCTGATGCTGTGACTCCGTCTCAGCTGCACATCTGTCTCTGTCTCTCTCTCTCTCTCTCTCTCTCTCTCTCTCTCTCTCTCTCTCTCTCTCTCTCTCTCTCTCTCTCTCTCTCTCTCTCTCTCTCTCTCTCTCTCTCTGCCTGTTTATTGCAGTTCATCTCTATGGATTAGGATTAGCGCTTTGGCTGCGTCTTTGCTTTGTCATCAATAGGACGTCCAACATGTCCCCAGTATCAAACTGCTGTGTTGTTTTTCTCATGAACAACCTGGCTGTTGTTTGGAGGAAGGAAAAGTGTTTCGTGATGATTGATGATTGTCCAGAAGGGGGCTGGAAAGTCAGGAGTCCTTATGTATCCTTGAGTTCTGTTTGTAGTCGGGGTGTTCGGTGTGGTGGTGTGGGAAAGAAAAAGGCATTGTGTAAAAAGAGGATTAAAGGTGATTCCAACCGTAATCTTTTTCTTTGTGATGATTTGCAGTAATCTGACATCTATAAAACCATGACTTGTGGGAATTACGGTGAAATAAAATTCTTGAAAAACACAGAATTAGCGAGTTCGGAGACAGTCCAAAACAAAATCGGCTTCTCTCTGATCCACGGCTCCACGCAGCTCACAAGCACAGCTGTTGGGCTCAGCAATCTTATGTAATGTCATTAGAATGTATTTATTACAGCTCTATTGCACAGTTGAAACCATTTTAAGCTGCAGCTCGTTGTGTGTGTGTGTGACAGGGAGGACACACTGTAGAGCAGCTCATGTGTGATACTTTGTAAATGGTCACTTATGAGTTACTGCAGAGTGGAAACCAAAAAATCATTAACAACATGGTCTCTTCACTGTGACTTCTGATGCACCGCCTCTAGTGTCACTGTGTTATTGAACATTATTTCCACTCGTAGACTGACAGAATAAGTGAGCTAATCGAGGACTGACTGCATAATAAAGCCTCACACGTCAGCCAATTCCAGTTTACGACAGATATTTCTGTATCAGCGTATGTGTTGGTCGATAAATAATAAGACATTGCGCCAGTTATTATTTTTGACTGTTGTTCAATCTCTCGTAGCTACCACCGAGGATACCGAGGTCATGTCCTCTAATATTCCTTTGAATATGGGGGATTTAATAATAGAGTTTACATTGTAAAATTACAAACATATTACACATGTTAGGTTTTTGTAGGGTTGATTCTTATGTGTTTTAGACAAAACCTTCAAATTTCACTTCATTTTGTAGGCAAAAAAAGCAACCTTAATAAATTAAAATGTTTTAATATTCTCCACTAGAAATGCATACCTTGGAGCAAGAGGAACACATTTACAGAAAACACCAACTCAAAGTTACTACAAGGAACTTATAACTGGTTATGAAACCGTCTCAATTTAATATTTATATGACCTACATAAGTAAGCACGACCATCTTCTGTATAGTTATTCATTGGGTCTGATTCCCCACGGAATCAGACGAGACGATTCACAGCACGCAGGTTTACCAGAAAGTCCTTCAGCTCAGGCCAGCCCACCGTGGACAGAACCCAGATCCGGGCTTCGCTGCAGCCCTCAACCTGGAGAGACCTGCGCCCGGCACCAGCTGTTTTGCTGGGCCCGCTTAAGGGAAGAGAGGCACGGGAGAACCAGAACCAGGACTGAGTGGAGCACACTGTCAGACCCTGCTACAGTAAAATGAGAAGTTTTCTAAAAGGAATCTGGTGATCAGAAACACTACCGCTTTTACCCCCAAAATCAACACAAAATGAAAGTTCCTCGTAGTAGCTTTAACAGTTAAAGTAATAAATAAAATGTGCCTTTTATATTTTTAAAGGCTCTAAAAATATAACAGAGTTTAGTTGAAGGTCACTATATATGGTATAATTTGTTTTAGTTCAGTTCATATGTTTGAGTCTTATTTTTCATCCATCAACTTTAATATATTTTGTGGTATTTGTGTTATTTACAGTTGTTGTTCCACATCAGCACCCTGCGAGTAGATCTCTTAAACGTGTTTGAGGTTTTAAAAGAGCAGTCTGCACTTCGGGTTATTTGTTCAGCTCTTGTTGAAAAGGTCACAAACTCTTTAACTATCAGGACAAACAAAGAACCTGAAAACAGGTTACAACAGAGACGAGCATTGGAACAAAAGAACTGGTTCTTACGTAAAAACAGACTTGCATTTTGAGTCACAATGGTTCATTGGACATTTTGTTTCCCTTTATGTCTGAAAGTTTGTAGTCTTTAATTGTAAAAGGCATCAAAGTGAGCAGGAATGTAAATATGATAGCCGTGACCAGTAGCTGGACGAGTGTGTCAGGAGAGGGAGAGGGAGTTTGTGAAAAGATGACCTTGTGCAGAAAGCCTGTTTCCGCTCTGAAGCAGATGAATTGCTGAATTTTCCGGGCAGACCTGCCTGGACACTTCCTCAGTCGCGGCCCTTGTGATCGCCAGAACATCGGCGCTCACTGAGGCTCTATTGTGACGTCCACTTTCTCACACTTGGCACTGCCAAAACGAGACCTGTGCGTTTAAAAAATGTTCCCACAAAAGACACAAATGGCTCCGTGTTCAAGACTTAGGAACAGGTTTGTAAATCCTCCTCTTAACTTATTATTGTTTAGTAGTGTTTTTCCAAGCTCGGACTGTTGTTGTTTTTTCCCTGGAAGAAGATAGTTTGTGTGTCCGAGGCCGCTGCCTGAGAGAGGATGTGTTATTCATCCAGTGCCGGGGCTGATGTATAATCTCTCTGGAACACAGAGTGGCCTTTCACATGGACTTCCCCTGTGCTCTGAAGCTGTTTGTCCTGCAGTAGTCCCTTCCTCATGCAGTCAATAGAGCCCTCTGCCTCTCTGCTGGGCCCAGTGTGTTTGTTTGAGTCCTCTGTCATGGCCTCTGTGGGTGTCACCCTGTCAGTTCGCCTGTCTTTTCAGGCCTCTCCAGGGTGACTGGGCTTTATCCTCCCCCGGTTTCCGGAATCCTCTCCATCCTGTTTTCAAGCCGAGGGGAACAAGTTTTTTTTAGCCTCTTCTTAACATACCTTACTCCACGTTGCCAGACATGGCTGTCTTATTTCTTATTACTGCTGTTTGGAGATGGCTATTCTGCATCTGCCACATCCTTGCCGACGATGATAATGATGATCGGTGCTGGTGACTCAAGGGTGGCTGACAGTAATTACAAGTTACAAAGCCTGTTGATCTCCAAGGGTGTCCTAAAAAGTCTGAAATCACAGGGATGACGAGCACAACATGTATTTCTGTCTTGTCTCTGGCACATACTCCCTGTCAGCTCGGTGCAAAACGTGTGTTTCTAGTCCCAGAATGAAAATCTTTTCTGCCCATCTTTCTTATTTTTTTCGGAAGAGCTGTGCTCCTTTCTGAGCTTCGACGCCTCTTTGACTTGTAGACCCACAAAGTGAATATTATACCAGGTTACGGCAGTGCCTTGCAGATTCTCTCTGATCCTGAAGGAGACACGCTGCACAACAAGGCTGACATGAGCAGAGCACGTGCGTTGCCCCGGCAGTTTCCCAGGCTTATCCAGTCGCCTGGCACGAGCCCTCGGTGGCTGGCACAGGCTGTGTGGTAGATCTGTGTTGGTCACAGGTTTATGAAGGTTAAAAGAGGATTAGATGTAAAGACAAATGGCGGTAAAATAAAAGCACGCTGCTTGGTGTTTATTGTCAACTGACGATACTGGTTAGACACGTCCTTTTTCAATCTCTCTTTATTTTGACGCTTTATAGACAGGGGGCTGGACAAAATAACAGCAACAACAATTTAATGCGATTCAGTCATGGACGGATTAACAAAATGAACTGTTGCCTACTTGTTCCTTTTGCTCTTGGTGGCTTGCACATGTACATGATGTCAACTGAAATTATGAAGCTATTAACACTAAATGTCAGTATATTTCAATCAGTTCCTAAATAGCTTTAATAGCCACCATCTACTCTAATCTCTATTGGCATGGTATTGGAATACCAACTGAAAATGATGTTTCAGTTTGCTGCATTTCCCACGATGTTTGTCCGTGTTTACTACACGGCTTAACAGTTTAATGACACCCCATGTGACCATTGTCCTTTGTTTCTCACAGAGGCTCCCTACAATGAGACCCCTCCGTCGTATGGCTATGACCTGGAGCACTCAGAGGAGCACCAGCCTCGCCACGACCCTCTATCCTTCACCGGATCCCCGTCCTCCTCGCCACGACTCCGCTCCAAGAGCCGGAGCAGTCGAGACACCCAGTCCTCCGGCTCCCTGGAGTCCACGCTGTCGGTAATGTTACTGGGTCAACTCCCACCAATTTGTCACAGCTCGCAGTGCTGCTCCTCCATCTCTCTGTTCTGCTGCAGCTGCTGCTGCACTGTCCTTCACTGTCCTCTCTCCACGCACCATTCACACTTGGAGCACCCATCATTCCTCCTCAAAACAAAAGCAGATATTTAGTTTCAGCCAACAAGTTAATTTCAGGTCTTTTATTTCTTAATGTAATTATTATTACTAGATATTTGTCCCCTCTGTCGTCTGTCTTAATGCTAAGTGTTTCACTGAGTTACGGCATTTCCTATAAACCTCATTCTTCTTGTTGAAAAGAGGATATTGTTTCCACTTATTCTGGTGTTGCTGCATATACAGATACCGCATTCTATATTTGTGTTGGCTTACACCTTCATGTTTTGTGCTGTTAAACAAACCACTAGATCTCCTGCAAAATCTGACAGAAGGTCCGTAGTGTAACCATGTTGTTCTGATTGTTTAGTAATTACACAAATCTTTGAAAATCATTACTAATAAGTAATGCCAGTTCTACTGTTTGTTGTTGCCTAAATGAATCCCTTTTCAAGAGGCTGACACGTGACATTTCCTGAGTTGAAATGCTCTTCCTGATTAAGTCAATCATGCGCAAAGCAGAGCAAATACAGGGTGACTTTAGTGATTTAGTATTACACTTCCTCAAATGACGACATAATTAGGGTTATTTTCTCGGACTTTGGATATCTCCTCCACAGCCATTAAGGACATTTTACAACTTTTTTTTGTACTGCTCTGTATAACGAGTTGACTGAACTTCATGTTTAAAATCAGTGAAGGACACATCATAAAACGACAGAAGAATTGCCCTTCAGCCAGGCATTAAGTCGGCTGAGGCATCCAGAGGCCGACAGTGAACTCCACAGTTGACAGTACAGCTCCCAGATGTGAGTGCTTTTCATTATGAAACAGGGCATTGCTGATAAACACCATACATGCTCAGCAAACATACTGTGGGCGAACAGATGTTTAAAAGTGATGCAGCTCCCTTCCCCCTCTGCTCTGTTCCTGTCCTATCTGTGGTATTCTTATCCTCTGTTGTGTACTCTTGGTGATCTTCAAAGCCTAAATCATGAGGGGGGGGCTTAGACAGCATGCAGTGTTTTAAAAAAACGAGCTAATATAATGGCTTACTGACATGATAGCCAGGATGACTGATGGCTTTGACCTGTTTGGAGTAACAACTCCCGGACTAGAAACACATTTGTCTTCCTTAAGATGCTAGGAGTCTCTGGTGCAGGCCTGTTGGAATGTAAAACTCCTACAGAGTTTAATCAAATCTGGTCCGTCCGTAATCCCACAACAACAAGATCTGCTGCCAGGGGTTTGCAGAGGTGTGTGGGTGGCTTATTAAAGATCAAACCCATTAACGTTATCATATCTTCATCGTGACTCTTTTTTTTGTTGGGGAGTGTCTTCTCTTCATATTTGAAAATAGTTTTCTCTTTCCACCATGCTTGTATATCAGGTGGAGTTGGATCAGGAGAAGGGGCTGGAGATGAGAAAGTGGGTTCTCTCAGGAATCCTGGCCAGTGAGGAGACTTATCTCAGCCACCTGGAGGCCCTGCTGATAGTATGTGAAGCTTATAGCGCGCACACACACACACACACACAATAATTTCCTGAGATGGTATATTATTGAAATTAGCTTGCAGCATAGAAGAAAAGTGGTGATATAGCTAGCATCTTTAATTGTGTTTTTCTTTAAATGCTTGAGTGTTGTATGTATTTCTTTTTTAAATAATTATAACTTTTGAAAGAAGAAATAATGCTCCATCCTCTTACAAATAAAAGTTTCATTCGTAAGTGATAAAACAAACATTTTGCTCAGTTTAATACACTAAGGCTTTGCAGCTGAAGCCTTGGTCTGGTAAGACGTAGCTTATGTTAGCTAACGTTAGCTAATGTTTGCAAACCATTGCTAGATATTTCTGTTTAACGGACATTACTGAGTCAGTTATTAAAACTATCTAACTTTAGACAGAACAAATAACACATTCTTCGTCTAATGAATTTCTAATACTATTATAATTGTGTCTTGTAATTTATCCAGCCCATGAAGCCTCTGAGGGCTGCAGCCACAACATCCCAACCAATGCTGACCATCCAGCAGATAGAGACCATCTTCTTCAAAGTGACGGAGCTTCATGAGATCCACAAGGACTTCTATGATGCTCTGCTGCCCCGAGTCCAGGAGTGGGGCCACCAGCAGTGTGTGGGCGACCTCTTCCAGAAACTGGTATGGAGATGATATATTGGTTAGCTTCAGTAGGACAACCAAGGGAACAAATATACTTGAATAAGTGTGTCAACACAAGCGTACCAAGTAATCATTGACGGTGGAAATCCATTTATATTGTATAATCAACAATTCCTCTGAAAAATGACAAATATCATTTAAGATGTATTATGGTTGAAGGAAAACATGTCATGACAACGTTTCAGAGCCAAAGCAACAAGAACCTGTTTTTCCACTTCTTTTGACCTAACTTGAACGCAGCAGTGAATTGTTAGCAAATAGAGTAAACAAGGAAGTCTGAGAGCAGTGGTAAACAAAGTATCTGATGGGCTGATATGAGTGAAATGTTGCGATAGTTGTTTGATTGCAGTATGAGTGCGTAGTTACCACACAAAGTTAACTACAGTACGGCAATCACTTCAGCTGATGTACACCCTGCTTCGGATCAAATAACATGGAACCTCACAGCATCAAATTGTATGTTGGATTTTGATCAAACAGACCACCATTTGTCTAGTCAGTAACTTTCAGAAAGTAATTATAGCACGCTTTAAATGTCAGGCCTTGATCATTAATGATAGTTAAAAGAGGGGAGACTTTCAGGGGGGAAAGGTGGGAGTCTTTGGCTGTTAGTAATGCTCTGTGGATCTTGCAGTGCACATGTGAGTAGACTGACTGGAGTCATCCCCCGGCCAGATAAAAGCCTCGCTTCACCACATTATAGGCAGTAAAGGAAAGAAAAAACGTTCTATAGGAGGTCGCTGAATAAGAGCTTCTTCAGTGTTTGCTGTTGGATAAAAAAAAGCACAGCATACAGTGACACTGTTAAGTACCCAGTGGCAGTCACATGCTTAAATCTACCTTCTCTGTCCAGGATGAATCTAATCTCTGCTCTTTTGTGCCCTGTAGGCGAGCCAGCTCGGCGTGTACAGGGCCTTTGTGGATAACTACAAAGTTGCTGTGGAGACGGCGGACAAATGCTGCCAGGCGAACGCTCAGTTTGCAGAGATATCTGAGGTATGTAATCACGCTACGCGCAGCAGGCACGTATTTGATGTTGCACAGCTGCCCTGAGACAAGTGATGACAGGGCAGTTTTCAGCCGTCCTCACTGTGTAAAAGCCACGCAGCTCTTAACAGTGGCGCTGATTGTTTTAATTGCGCTGTGGGGCAGTGATTTAATGAGGGTATTTCTTCTCACCGTTCCCTCTGGTGTTATCTTCCTGCCAGAATCTCAAGGTCAAAAGCACAAAGGACTGCAAAGACCAGGCGGCTAAAAATTCCCTGGAAAGTGAGTACTGATTGAAATGAATGGCCAGCCGCCACATTAATCAATATTGCTGTAAGTAGTTGAGCTGTGACTGGGCCTGTTGAGCTGACTCTGCCTCCTCCACAGCTCTTCTCTACAAACCTGTGGACAGAGTGACGCGCAGCACACTCGTTCTGCATGTAAGTCCATCTGCCAAACGCAAATCTGGAGCAACACCTTGTCTGCCTGAAGAGAGTTTGGGGGATTGAATTTGTCATGATTTGTTTTTTTCTATTCTAGGACCTCCTGAAGCACACGCCCTCCAGCCACCCGGACTATCCGCTGCTACAGGACGCCCTGCGCATCTCTCAGAACTTCCTGTCCAGTATAAATGAAGAGATCACTCCACGTCGACAGTCCATGACAGTTAAGAAGGGAGAGGTCAGTATGGAGAGCTGAGTCCCTTCATCGTCTCAGGGTTATGCTAATGATTCTGACTGCAGACAGATAAATAAATCCTCTTTTCAAATAAATGTGCTCAAGCCCGCTGAATCCCAAATACAGATAAAATGTGTTTTTGGTAGATGAATCATAAAGGGTCATCCCATCAATTATTTATGATTGACTGTTGCCCAGGTTGTCCTAGTTAATATGCACTAAGGGCTTGAGTAGAGAATGACAAATTAAGAGGTACAGCTTGTTCCCTTAGTGGAGCACTTGTTCCCTTTGCCAAGGACAAAGTCAGTGGTTTGAATGTTGTGGTGGCACAGCCTGGCAACACAAAATAGACTCCCTGGGCCGCTCCTGCTTTTACTTCACTAACTCACACAGGCGCAATATTATTTTGTAGCACATCATTTAGGATAATCTAGCTTGCTTTCTAACCTTTTTCACTAATATTCAACATGCAAAGTTATTGAAAACTCTAAACTAAACAAGACTAGGAGTCCACGGTCATGCTCGTGAGTCTGTACTTAGGTGCTTTGAGCTAAATGCTGACGTCTCTATGCTAACATGCTGATGTTTAGCAGTTATAATGCATACCATGGTCACCATCTTAGCTTAGTGTGTTAGCATGCTAACATTTGCTGAATGGAACTAAACATAAAGTACAACTGAGGCTGATGAAAATTGAATGGCAATCCATCCAATAGCTGTTGAGGTATTTCAATCTTGACCAAAGTGGTGGACCAACTGACAGAAATGAGCTACATGTGATGAGATTATATGTTAATAAAGTTATTGATTGACAGAACACTTGATTATATTCATCCGAGTTTTACATTTTGTCCCAAAGTGAATATTGTACAGTATTTTAGGACACTTTCACTTGATTTTACTCACTGAAACAGCAGTATTGTGGAATTTAGGATCATATCTTGCCCCCGCAATTTCTGTCATGTCTTGTCTGAACCGGATTGTGAGTCAGGTTGTTGCTGACTCATCTCGGCGTGTCTGCTTTAGTTGCGAAGGAAGTCAACGATAGAGGAAGCTCATGACAAAGCCCTGCAAACACTGGAGGCAAGGGGTCTCCGTGTCGCAAACCAGGAAAACCGATTCCTCCCATCCTTCCCTGCCGCAGTGTTAACTCTGCTTCCCCGAAATGACCTGCAGCACTCCTTATCAACCTAAATGTCTAACCAGCCTTCTGCACTGGGTGTGTACCGATTAGGCGTGCTTCCTGACCCCCCCCCTCACACACCATGCATCTCAGGGCTCTGATTCAGATGACCTGAATAAGAACTTCCTCTGTTTTTTTCTGGGAACTGGCCCGGCCCACCTGTGTGGGATATTAAATCAAAGAAAGTTCTTGGGAAAATTCTTCTGTGTATAGTCGAGGAGGTCTGAAGTCCCACAAGGAGATTGACAGATAACAAGCCAGCACATGACAGTTCAGTCACCAGCTGGAAATACGAGTTATTGGGACTAACTTTGCACCCATTGCAAATGTTTAGCACCGTAATTTCCCTGACCATTTAAACTCATGAGTTTATTTAGTTCCACTTCTTGTACATGCCTCGCTGCACAACATGTCATTATGGTGCACAATAAAAACAGAAGCAGATTCCAGTGCCAGGAGGGCATGAGCACTGTGCAGTTACAGCTCTTGTTTTTCCATTGGATTATTGACTATTTGCGGTTGTGTCTGTGCCACAACATAATAAGCGGATGTCCTCTTCTCTTTGAAACCAGGACAGTGCTTGACATGTTCGAGGGGCTGTTTCGTCCTGTGTCCCAAAAACCGAATAGGAAAGCCATGCTGCAGTGGTTTCCTTGTTTTTGTTGAACTGTGGTTGGTGTGGGATGGTGAAGTCTCACATGGGCAGTGTCATTGTAAACCGCAGCCTCAGCCTTTTGACCTCTAAGGCTGAGGCTGCTGCAGGAAGAGCTCATGTCGTCACATGTTTCTAGCGTGGGCTGGATGGATCGCTGAGGATGCTGCTGCTGGTTGAAGAAACATGCTGCACACACTTTGTGCCTTGTTTTGGACACGTTGCAAATGATTTATTGTTTTCCGTTATTGTGTTTACTGCCGCCATGAGGTTTGGTAGCATTCATCCGACAGCACATTAATGTGTACAGTAATTATAAGCACGTACAACCATCAGCAAAAAATCATTGTTTGTGAACCCCAAATTAAAGCAGTTTGAACTGAGCATCGATATAAACCTCAAATGAGATACTGTACTGTCAGCAGTTCTTAGTATTGCAGCTTTTGTTGCAGTAGAATAGTTGTTGAAAGCACCCTAATTCTCACTCAGTTTCATTATTTAAAAATACTGAATAGTTTAGATTATTGGGGGTGTATTTGAGACAAATGAGAGTCGTATACTATGAGTGTAATGATGTCATTTCTCTTTTCCTGTTGGTAGAACCGTCAGTTGCTGAGGGATCGCTTCATGGTGGAGCTGATGGAAGGTTCCAGGAAACTCCGTCACGTCTTCCTCTTCACCGACCTGCTGCTCTGCACCAAGCTGAAGAAACAGGCTGCAGGGTGAGTCTGGGTCGGCGTCTAGCCCGAGGTTCGGTGACCTGGAAGATCCACTGGTTCAAAATCCCTGTTGGGGAATGAGAGTCACTCCTGCCCAGACAGACATTAAACTTGTTAAAACTAAATTCTGCTTTGCTGGACATAGAACAGTTTCATTGTGACCATCCGGCGGTTGCAGTTGGAGATGAACGTTGTAATTTCGTCAACAGTTTTCAAGCTTGTGGCTATTTGTACTGTTGGTTTCACGCTGCTTAAAAACACGTTCTGGTGAAAGAGCAGGGCAACATGACAATTACTGGGTGAAAATAAAATAAATTGACGTCGTTATACACACATTTTGTGCTCCAACAGAAAAGGGCAACAGTACGACTGTAAGTGGTACGTCCCACTGGCTGACCTGACTTTCCAGACCATTGAGGACTGTGAGTCCACCCCCATCCCGCTGGTCCAGGATGAGGAGATCGACGCCTTGAAGATCAGAATCTCCCAGATCAAGAACGAGATCCAAAGAGAGAAGGTGAGGATACACAGATATTAAATACACCTACAGAAACTCAAGCCTCAGAATACAAGGAAATATGTAGTTTATGATCCATTGGTTTATATGACGTGAAGTAACTGCACTGTAGAAACACCACAACAATGACGGCTTTGTAGACACAACTAAAATACAATGAGGAAGTTATAGAATAGAACAAATGTCTAGACAGCATGTCCTGCCTCACAGTAAACCTGGTGCTGTTAATCTGTAGAGAACCACCAAAGGACCCAAGGTGATCGAGCGACTGAGGAAGAAGCTATCAGAACAGGAGTCTCTGCTGCTTCTCATGTCGCCCAACATGGCGTTCAGAGTGGCCAACCGAAATGGCAAGGTGAGTCAGGAGTCCTAAAGAAGGTTCCCTATATAAAAGATTCATGCTAAATATCATTGTGAATATCTTGTACTGTCAATAAACAACTTCTTAACATGGTTTCTGCTGCCCTCTGCTGTTAACAAGCATGCCATTACAGCAATGAGAGTGCAATAAAATACAAAATATCACGCCTTTTATTTCTTTCAGGGTTTCACGTTCCTCATCTCTTCCGACTATGAACGGGCCGAGTGGAGGGAGATCGTTCGCGAGCAGCAGAAGAAGTGTGAGTTAAGCCGGCACTTTCTACAAGAGACATCAGAGTATTGTCAGAACGGTTGTTATGAATGAATTCACCTTGACTGTGTTCCTGCAGGCTTTAAAAGCTTCTCTCTGACCTCTCTGGAGCTGCAGATGCTCACTAACTCGTGTGTGAAACTGCAGACTGTTCACACGATTCCAATGACCATGAATAAGGAAGGTAAGGTTCGCAATGCATTGTACTTTTTAGGGTTTAATATACATTTTAATATACCTACAGTTTTTGTAATTTTTTTCTCAACGCCACCCGCCGTAGATGATGAATCTTCTGGTTTGTACGGCTTCCTGAATGTCATCGTCCACTCTGCGTCCGGGCTGAAACACAGCTTAAGTAAGTTGGTTATTCTCCTGTTTTTGACAGCGAGCCATCTCACTGATAATTCTAGAGGTTGCATGCGGTGTCTCATCATCCTCTGTGTCATCTGTTGTACCTCCCCCCCCCCCCCCCCCCCCTCTCTCTCTGTCAGCTGGGTGGACAGCTGCATTGGAACAAGTGGGATTAGTCAGGAACACTGTGTACAAGCAGCCTCAAATATGTCTCAAATCACTGCCTGCTCAAACTTTTTAAAAGGTAGTCGGGTAATAATCAGTGGCATGTTTCAATAAGAGGGGGTTACACACCTCTTTGCCGTTTCTTCAGGTACTGAGACAGTAACTGTAATGACACCAGACAGAGAGTAGATTGATGTGAGTCTTTAGTCTTCAGTTTCATTTTGATTCAAACGCTCAAACTGCTTCTGCTTGCGCCCACTAGACCTTTACTGCTCTCTGGAGGTGGATTCCTTCGGCTACTTTGTCAACAAAGCCAAAACACGCGTGTACAGAGACTCTACAGAGCCCAACTGGAACGAGGTGAGAGTGCATATCAGAGCGGAGAAAGCTAATAATGAGTGAGATCCACCTTCAGTATCCACTGCTGTGTGTCTTTAAGGCCGTGTTTCCCTGATACATAAATGTTTGAAAATCAAACATCTCAGTTTTGGATGCTCAGAAAAACTGTTCAGTGGATGGAATAAAAGCACATTGTTGTGCACTGGGCTGAAACCTAGAGTAACATGTTTTTGCTCTGTGTCTGTGCAAGGAGTTTGAGATTGAACTGGAGGGCTCTCAAACTCTGAGGCTGCTCTGCTATGAGAAGTGCTGCAACAAAAGCAAGCAGAGCAAAGAGGATGGAGAGACCGCAGACAAGATCACGGCCAAAGGACAAATAAAGGTACGGACAAATGTGCTTGTGTTTTGGGGAAATACCTGAGAGGACCAGATGGGTATAAGTTACCACACTTGTCTTAGAAGTGACCACTTCTAGATTTTTAAGGTCCAAACCAATATCAATAACTGAGAGTTAAAAAATACTATAAAGATATTCATTTTTAACATCAGAGCATAAACAAACATTTTAATGAGTATCTTTTAAAGTTAGTTATGAAAGAAATATTATCAAGAAACTGTATGTACTGAGTGGGACATTTTACACAATAAAGTTGTCAACTTGTGCACTACCTCAGACATACCATGTGTTTGGCTGTAGCTTTATATTTGATCATAAAAAAGTGTATTTCCCAAAATGCCAAACTATTTATTTTATTGCCAGTCACAGAAAGGTAAGGTACATTAACTGATCTAAAAATCGATATTTACGGACTCGGTATGAACCCAAATCTATACAGTTCCACTCACATATATAGGAAAAACAATCATTGCCTATGTGGAGTGAACTTGCTCACTCTATCGATTCTAGTACCTCCACAGTGGCATCTTATTTGCACTGCTGACAACAGCAGCTTTTTTTCGGGGGGGCTAATCCTGCCCTGGGAGGCCCTTTGCTGATGAAATATAAGTGAGCCAGTAAGTCACTTCAGCTTGACCCCTGTTCGGGTGTTGTGACAGAGGGCGGATTAGTCTTGGTTTGACCAAATGTAGCCGTCGGCACGGCTCCAGACTATGACAGAGAGAGAGCGACAGAGCGCTCTTTGATCAGCCAGTGAAGGGATTTCCCTGCTGGACAGGTTGGTCAAAACTCCGTCGAGTCTCAGCCAGATACTTGACATGTTATTCAGGAGCCAACAGCCTGGAGAAAGGACAACCTGTCAGCCATTTAAATCACTTTCATGACCCGTGGTGTCATGTTGGCCTTTCTTCTTGCTTTGTTGGTGTCTACAGCAATGGTATGGAGACGAAACTTGACAATATGACACAACAAATTAGTATAACAATTAAATTATTTGAATTTTGAGGGTGTATAACCTCATATGCACACACACACACATATATAAAAAAAGGGAAAAAGAAAAAAGACAATAAGAAATATTTAGAAAATGAAAATAATATATATATTTATATTTATATATACATATAATACAAAAACATTTGATACACAAAATATATATATATATACTTATATAGCCTTTTAACAAATAATACTGATTAACCTGTATGACCATTTTTTGCATTTCATATCCATGAGAATTACATTGTGTTAGCTGAGGCAGGACATTAAGACCGTTACTGGCCAGAGAGGAACCTGTTTAGGCTACCTGGGCTGCTACATTATCAGCCTGCACTGCTTACATCGGCAGGCGTGAGCATGTTGGTAATGAGGGTAGGAGGGGATTCTCAGGAGTTAATCCCCCAAATCCATCAGGAGAGTACAACAACACACAGGCAAGCGTGGACGGCAGGCTGCGTGGCTTTGTTCCTCTCTGGCTCCCAGTGGAACGAAAGGATTTGGAGTTTAACAATACCAAGACGTGAAGATGACGGAAAGTTTCGTGAAGATTCAGCTGGTCTGCATCGAAGAAGATCATCAGAGTTCTTCAAGGCAATGTGATCAGGTGCTGGTTGTTCAGGGAACACGGACCTGCTGCTCTTGTTAGTGACGCGGTTTAGAAAATAGTGCTGTCTGTGGACCAGCGCTGGTTTCTTTGTTTGTTTGCCGTTAGTCAGTGACCGTAACATTTTAGAGTTTTAGAGTTGCTCATGCCAGAAAGAATGAGTGACAGTAATCCTAAAGAGGAGGAGAGTGTGGATCAGGTCAGCAGCGGTCTAGAGGAAGAGGGGGACGCGGCTCAAAGGAAATCCCCGGGTACGGGGGCCCGTCTGTGGGACCGAGTCCGCAGCAGTCTGATCAGACCAAAGGTAAAGAAATGGAAAGTGAGCTGTGGACAAACCTACATGGGATGTTGTCGTAAACGAAGCCTCAGGAACCTACATTCATGGACAAACTTGTTTTTGCGTTCTCTCATTTTCTGGTGATATGTAATATTATTTCATTATTATTTAAGTTGCACACTGTTGTCACTGTGTTCAATTCATCACTTTTCTAGCCTGTGATTCTTTTTTTTAATTCTTTTTTGTAAAGAATTATTACGTAAGAAAATAGATTTTCACTGAACAAAGGATTAACTGAATGAGATTTGATGGTTTCTTGGTTGAAAGAACATCTGCCATCTTGGACAGGCACAGTGCTTAGCAGCAGGACATGATGTTATTGCATTACTCATGCCTGATCACTGTAAATACATGCGATCAGATTGGTATTAGTCAGATGACTAAAATAGATCCCTGACACCACCTGGCCATACGGAGTTTATGTTCATGTGGGGCTGAGTGAAGTCGTTGAGCAGGTATCATATCACCTGGCACAGTATTTCCTGTTTTTTTTTATTTCTGAAGAGAATCTGAATCTGAATAATTAAATGTGAAGTAAAACTTTTCTTTTTTCTTTTTCTTTTTCTTTTTTTCAGCTGGATCCTCAGACGTTGCAAAATAAAGACTGGCAGAGGGCAGTCATCACCATGAATGGGGTAAGTGTTTTTTAGCAACCCAGTAAAAAGAGGAAAGTTGAGTGAAAGCTAAACTGTGACATTTAGCATCTGATTCTCCATTTTGGCACCACTTCCTTCACAACTTGCTGTCATAGTTGTCCGAAATTTCTGGTTTCAGGTCGAGGTGAAGCTTTCGATGAAGTTCACCAGCAGAGAGTTCAGTTTAAAGCGAATGCCTTCACGGAAACAGTCCGGCGTCTTTGGAGTGAAGATCAACGTAGTAACTAAGTGAGTTGGTCTTTTGAGAAGCACCAGTACTCACTATACTCTGACATGGTACTTATTCCAGCCATGGTCTCTTGTGTTTACAACATTCACATGATGTGTCTGTTAAAAACGTGTTTCTGTGTGACTACGTCCTCACCAGGCGAGAACGCTCCAAGGTTCCCCTCATTGTGAGACAGTGTGTGGAGGAGATTGAGCGACGAGGGATGGACGAGGTGGGAATCTACAGAGTGTCTGGAGTCGCAACTGACATCCAGGCACTGAAGGCTGCCTTCGACTCGAGTGAGCTCAGTTTGATTTCTTGTCAAGCTCTGCAGGACTGACTCATACTCTCGTTTAGAAGTGTTTTTCAAAGATCACTGTGCAGCTTGTATTCTTTGGCATTTAGTGACTGTTGTGTCATCTGCCCCCGCAGACAACAGAGACGTGTCTGTCATGATGAGTGAGATGGACGTGAACGCCATCGCTGGAACACTGAAGCTGTATTTCCGCGAGCTTCCGGAGCCTCTTTTCACTGATGACTTGTACCCCAACTTTGCTGGAGGCATCGGTCAGTCCCCACTTCTTTATTTTGGCACAACATTTTTTTTGGCGATCAAGGGAGGCATCAATGCAGTTGCGAGTTGTGAATACCAGCACATTTATTTTGTGTGCTTTTCGCCTTGCAGCTCTCTCTGACTGTGTGGCCAAGGAGAGCTGCATGCTCAACCTGCTGCTGTCTCTACCGGAGCCCAATCTGGTGACCTTCCTCTTCGTGCTCGACCACCTTAAAAGGTAAAAGACCTCACAAATATTACACTATTTGAGCTATCAGGTATCAGTGTATGTATGTTACCCCCACCTTTTTGTCAGACTTTTACATTGTGATGAGAGGAGAAACAAGTATGTTATAGTTGATATAGTGTTCAGCAGTGATGAAATACAGTAAATACGTACTGTTGGGTTTGGATCTTATTATTATTATTATTATTAATAATTGTACGAAGACCCTGAGAGGCAAGTTTTTCCAGCATACTTTTTCTAAATTACTTCTTTAAATTTTCATCTGTGAAAACAGGTTAAAAATAAAAAGGTTTGGCATTTTAAGTGAAGTGCAACACTATCTCATGTTCTCATCTGTTTATACGATGGGAAAAAAATTATGAACTTTGAAAATGTATTTGGGCAAACCGTCTTTCACGTGTTCCTAAGTCATAAACACAGAAGAAAAAACAACAAAGATCAGACATAGATAATAAATCACCAGAATTTGTCTCACTTCCTTCTCAGGGCTTCCATATACATGCATTAAAGCAAGTCTGTGTAACTTTTAAAAGATTGAATAAAACATTCTTCCTGTTAGAACGCTAGCTAACGTTGGCAAACTTTAGATACATTACTGAGTCAGTTCACAAGTTTTTTTCCTTTGCTCTTACAGGGTGACTGAAAATGAGAGCATCAACAAGATGTCTCTGCACAATCTGGCCACAGTCTTCGGCCCCACTTTGCTGCGGCCCTCTGAAAAGGACAGCAAAATCTCAAACAGCTCGCAGCCCATCTCCATGAACGACTGCTGGTCCCTCGAGGTCATGTCTCAGGTAAAACCCGCGTCGGGATATTGATAAGTGAGACGGGGACATTTGGACCGCGGGTCTGATCACCTTTTCTGTGTCCGCAGGTGCAAGTCCTTCTCTACTTCCTTCAGCTGGAGAGCATCCCTACCCCTGACAGCAAACGTCAAAGCCTTCTCTTCTCCACTGAAGTATAAACAGGAACATTATGTCTGTAAATGTTCGGTTCAGAGGCAGAATGTCTGCCGCTCAATGAGCTGGATGCTGCTGAGCAGCCACGGCTGGCTGGTTTACCCTGAGGATGCTTATTTTAGCCACCAGGTGGAACCATCGACACATTGCGAATTAGAAACGGCCACCATGACCAAAGCCATGTCTTTTGGAGATGTGCGTTCTGTTTCCCTACAAGCTTGCCTGCTGTGTCAGTAAAGACAACCCTACATGATGTATGTACAATATATACATCATTCCTTTTTTAATTTAATTTAAATTTCAAGAGGCGTTATTTACTGTACTTAGATTTGTTTTCCACTGGTCTGTTCTGTCACTGTGCACATTAGCTCCATCTTCACAGAGGGAGATTTCTGCTGTAGTTAGATATTGTAAGATGTATTTCTGTGGACGGACGATGGCTGAATGAATGGTCGGATGAATGGGCAGATATTTTTCATGTCTATACAGTCTATGTTTGACCTGGTTGAAAGCTCACCTGTGCCAATGTTTCCCTGCTGATGGCCAATAGACCATTTCAGTTACCCAAATGTTTACACACACACACACACACACACACACACACTCTTCATTTTGTAAAGAATTAAAAAGTTTGAGACTGAAAACTGTAGTTAACACACAGCAACATGCAGGCATGTTGACCAAAGCATTTAAAGCATGGTGGGATCTGTGCTGTACTATTTGTATAGCGCCCGTATTCAGTTCACAGGTTATTCCTGTGGTGCCCAAACCAACTTTTATGTAGATATGAGTGATTTTTTTTTTTTGGGAAGTGGTACAGATAAGTAAACGGCAAATTATTCCAGGAAAAGGAGATGCCTGATCTATGGAATGTATTCTGTGCTGTGTATCATTTTAATTTCACAGTTGTCTTTTGTCCATATTTCCTATGTTTTGTGTCCACGTTGTTGTTGTTTTTTTCTGATCTGATTTATTCTGTTGATGTATTATGTGTTGCTTCCTGCATTCCTTGTCTGTAGTCTACCTATATAGGACAAAACCACACTGCTGTAGAAATGAGAGCACCCGGAGATTATCTCAAATACCAAAGTAGGACCCTTGAAGCACAGTGATTCACTCATCTCCACGTCTCCTGGCTTATTAATAGGTTTGTCATCCACATACCTGTATTACTTACTGAAAATACACCGTGTTCTTGCATTCATATTTTTTTTTCCAAATCCCTACAAGTATTCAAACACTTGTTAGCACAAACTATAACCCTAAAGGCTTGTGATTTAAGTAAAATAAGCAATAAACTGTTAGCGATTCGTAGGATGAGACTGGTGAGTCTTGTGTGTATGATTTATGTAAATAAAAACTTGGCAACATTATTCTTGCAATGTCTACTTTCATAGCATGAGATAAAAACATACTCTTAAAGTTGTACCTCTTTTATGAATATATTTATGGTATAGTCTAGTGTGAATTCTACCTGAGATGTCATGCAAGTCGTTCAGTGTGGGACTATAGAGGACAGTGATGAGCCTGTAAATTAAAAACACATTTACTGTGTCTGGGCTTTGGTGGTCCAGGATCCCCAGGTATGTGCCGTGTCTTATTAATCTAGACATTTCCAATAATATAATGGTAAATTAAAGGTAAGTATACTTTCAACCTGTTATCATTAGGCAACCACCAAAACAAAAATAAAGTTTTTTTAACAAAAAAACTGATTTATGCACATGTCCACATAGTTAATAGTCTTATATTTAAGGTGTTTGATATTTTAGAGATATTGTAAAGATGTATGTAAACTTTCGATGGGATAATTCTTGGTAACTTTGGCCAACATGTGCCCACTAACTCTCCTCTTAATTGCAGAGGGTGTGAAGGTGTAGTGGACTTGGTTGAGGAGAGGCGCTGCAGACTTTTGGCCGAGCTTCTGGAGTCATTTAGGAGCACCAATAAACGACCCACTGGATACTGAGAGATCCTGGAGGCAGTAAAGTGTCCCCCCTGTCCAGAGGGTGATGCAACCAGAGGAGGGGGAGAGAGGATCATCCGGCTGCTGCCAACAGAAAGAAACTGATGCTGCCTGCAGTCTGAAGTTGTTTAATGAGCGAACTGTTAGCGCCTACAAATGACGAGGCATCGGACATTTATCAACGTATCAAACAGAAACATTAGGAGAACCTCAGGTATGAATAGTTCATCTTCGTACTGACAGAGCGCTGTCTTTCTACCGGCTATGCTAACATCGTTAGCCTACCGATAGCATTAGCAGCCTTAGCTTAGCCGTTGCTTAACTGGCAGTTGAGGTGAATTAACTGCCTGAAAAGAAACGGACAAACCTAATCTGAAGCTACGTTGAGTACGGAGACTCGCTTTGTTTGTTCGTTTGTTTTAAATAGCAAACAATTGCTGTTTTAAGCACCATCAAACCAGATTTTTGGTCAGCTGTCAAGCTAGGAGAAATCACTTGGACCTATACTAAAGACAATTTCAAAATAAGTTATGAGGTGTTGACATGTAGCCTCAGTGTCGTTCATAATTAAATGTGCGTCAGTGTAACTAACTGTGGTAAACACAGCTTTATTTAAAATGTAAAGTTATTTAAGTTTAACTGCAACAGTAATTGTGTTGACTTTTGTCACAAAGCTTTTGTTTGTGGTGATTTTAAATCAATTCTGTGATACATTTCTAATTCTGCTACTTTAGTACTCAGCACATCTTTACAAGGCTTACGTTAACTATAGCTACATATTTTTCAATGATTTCTCTAATGTAAGTTCTTTTCACCGTTTTGACTCTTATAGTAAATTGGAAGTGTCTTGGCTCTTACTATCGGCAGTATAACCCATATTACATCTACTATACTTTACTTTATATCATCTATTATACCTCTACTTTAACTCTATGTATATAATCTTGCTCTGTCAGAGTTTTGATATAATAACAACACTGTCATGAAGAGTTGTTGAAGGGTTGTGCTTACGTGTCTAGCTCTGTGCTTTTGTTTTGAAGGCGTGTGTCCAAACAGGAAGTGAAATGACTGACATTCCCTGCGTGCCTGACCTAATGGCTAACTAGCTAGCTGTGTTATCTCCTTGGTTTTAAAGTTGATATTTTTGTCTACAACATGATTGAACCGGCGTATGCTCTCTCCATATAGTGGGTTTGTTGTCTTCATCTCAAAGTGTTGGTTGGTGGAAGCATCTGCTTGTGTGGTTGAATGACACTCTGTTTGGGCTAACGTTAGCCGTGCGGCTGCTAATGTAGGTGTAGCCCAAGAACAATGTAAATGTGCCACCCCCCTGAGAAAAGTCAACAGTGAAGTGATGTTGCAGCATGTCAGTGGCCTTTGGGCATACTATAGCAGAGCTGTGGCCTCTGTTGAGTATCTTCCTAAATCCTCCTCTCTCTCTCATACTAAATCATCTCCCCTTTTGACCACAGATGTTTCTCAACTTTCCTGGAAATGGCTTAGGAAGAGCAATATTTCACAGCCCACTCTTTAAATCAATGTCTTGGTAAATCTGACTTATGAGACACTCCTTGGCTCTGCCTGATCATTGCTTTGCTCTTAGATAATCTTTTTTTTGGGGGGAAAACTCTCCAGTCTTGGGAACTTTGCCCCGAGGTGAGAGTAAATAAATAAATATGTTCCCAAGACAGCCTAATAGGTCAGGTTTACACCCATTGGTTAAATGTATTAAAAATGGTTCAATTAGTTGTGTTAGGCAGGACTACTCACAAAAACGCCACAGCTCAATCATTTCTTTACCTATACAAAGATTAATGTGAGCCTACATCATAAAAAATGGCTTCTTTAATTGCATTCCAGGCTTGTGTATTAATAGGCATATTATTATATAATGAAATTCAAGGTTTGACAGTGTCTGCTCTGTCTCAGGCAGACTGGTGCCTGCTTGTCGTTGTACACACACAGTCACCCTTTTTAGGGTTTTTTTTTACCACAGGAAACTGATGTTATGGCAAGTAAGTGCCTCCCCGCAGTTAAAGCGTGAATAAGGAAGGCGAGCAGGGAAGGGGCATTAATGAGTTACTATACCAGTGCTGCGCTCCCCCCCCCCCCCCCCCTCCCCTCCCTCTTTCTCTCCCCAGACTCAACTCGGCTGTTTCTTCTTCTGCGTTTTCCGTCTCGTGCTTCGTCCGGCTGTCTGTAAAGGAACACTACACACACACACTCTTGTTCCTTTGGCCAGCCTCGGATCAGATCCATTGCATTCATTAACACTGAAATTGAATACTGCCGCTCTATTTAATTTGAATCAGGATTAAGTGTTATTGGCTTCTGGCGTATCAAGGAGCAGCTTACATTCTGCAGCGCACAGAGCTACATGGCTAAATTGAGTCACATGTAAATTCTGTGGACAACCTCTTAGCGCTCATAGCATGGATAATGATGGACTTTTTGTATTAAATAGGCAACATTATGACATTTTTAAATAATCATATCCTTTGATGTTTAGTAGATTCTGAATATCGGCACCCACAATCTTTCTTCCTCCTCAACAGATTGATGCAGTTAGCTAATATTTTAGAAAATGTCTGCTAGTTGTAGAGAAACCTTTTCATTTCTGTGTGTGCTATATTTAAACAACAATGCATCATTATCTCAAACGGTCCTGTGGGGTCACCAAAGAAAATAGTTTTTCAGCATCACAGAAACGGCATTGTTTTCGATGCGGTGTGATTCATCACAGATGTTGGTGTATACGACGGTGGAGTCTGAGAGGCTAGTGTGTATAAATGCATGGTATATATATTGCAGTTATTGTTTTTTTTTTAAGTTTCTAAAGTGGTTCACACACACAAACCCTTTTTTGCTGGAGATTTGCAGAGTGAGAGAGTGAAGGAAAAGGCAGCTGCCCCATTTAGCTGCACTTCTGGTCCACAGCCTGTGCTCCCATGTCTATTCAGATCCAATGAAAAGAGATCTGCCTTCAGCTAGCTGCTCCCTGTTTCAGACATCTGCTTTGACACACATTCAGCTATTCAGAAAACTGGCTGCAGTCGTTTCTGAGTGCACATGTCAATGCTCTGGTAAAACGCCCTGTCAACCGTTTGTTTTATGAATAAATACACGCAGTCCGTACGGAGTTATGTGTACAGATAAGGCTGGAAAGTGTTACATAGAAGGGTCATAATATAGTGTAATGTAAGCTGAGTCCTATTGATTGTCCTGTAGCCTCAGCTGGAGACGATAGTCGCCTGGTGGCATGTATGAGTTTAGCAGCTGCGTTGGTGCTCATACACGTCTTTGTACCCCTCAAATACGTAAGAAGACATGCGCAGCAGGACGGTCGAAGTGCTGGCAAGACAACAGAAGCTTCCCAGACATTTATTCATAGCTGCGTATATAAGTTAAGATGACCTGTCGACATACAAAGTCCAGGTCTGGGTAACATGTAGCGAGACCTGTTCAGACATGAGTATGGCCACAACATAAAGCTTCCAAATAAGGTGATGCCTGTGGGGATGCAGATGTTCAAACTGAGGAGACCCTGACTGGGGGAAAGATGCATGGTGTCGACGTAGACTTTATATTCATGAGTGGTCGAAGAAGTTGCAGATACAAACATGCTTCAAAGTATACTCTGAAAGTTGAGTTTGTGTCATAACCATAACCCTGCTGTCTGTTTTCAGGGACTAAAATCTACCAGCTGAGACACATTATTCGCCATTTCCTCCCCATGAGGCGGGGAAGATTGTTTCTTTCTAACCTTACACATAACTGTCTGTGGTCTGATGGCATGTGACCTGTGTTTTATTGCTGTAAGAACAGTTGGCATGTTATTTTGAGTAAAGATTTCAGGTCCTGCAACTTCACATTTTTATCTTGAAGTCCAGTCAAACTCTCCTCCTAACTCTTCCTGAAGGCCAGGGCTGTGTGTCTTTGTCGTCTGGTCGTATGAATTAGGTGAAGCTAAATACTTCTCAGCATCTACGTCACTGGAGGCCAAGGTTAACCCGACAGAAACGATAACCAAAATAAATATCGCCACAGGCAGTAAGAAAATGGATGGCAAGCCAGTACGCTCAAAGTGAAAGATTCGGTGCAGGATGACAGATTTAAAGTAACATCTGTACCAAGAAAAAACACAGCTGAAATCTATTAGAGAAGTATTTGATTTTGAAGAGAGTCGAGTTGTGGTTTAGTAGCAGGTTATTTTGGATTCTCTGGAGAGAGAGAAGGTTGACAATGTATGTGGCTCGGATGGGAGCTATTGTGTGCCGATCACCCCCGGCTTTATCAGACCTTAAATATTGATTTATTTTCGCAGTGTGTGTGTATGTAGTTAAGATTCATGGAAATGCTTCAGTCTGCGTATTGTCTAAACATTTGTGCTTCTCACAGGGTTCTGTTTAAAGTCTGATTTACTGCGAGTTAGTGATTATATGTATTTCCATATCCGAACAATAAACTTCTGCTCAGGAAAACAACAGACCTCAGAGATAGATTGTTTGTTGTGTTCCCGATGCACAATAACTCACTTTGTTTCCTCTCAAGAGCCTTCAAGCTAAAAAAGAGCTCCAAATCTGTGCTAAAGTACTTACTCTTTGTCTCCAGCTGCGTCCCAAATCACTTTTCTTGCTATCGTGGCATCGAGTCAGGTTCTCCTCAGACCTGGACGCAACATGCGAACAATACGAAATAAAGAATAAAGTTTTATACAAGCTTTTGTGATTTGGTTACAGCCAGTTTCACCGCCCTGTCCACTGCCAAATGAACACCGTTTTATAGGCAGCAGATACATCCAACATCGCTTTAGGTGCTTCATTTGAAATAGTTTGAGAGAATAATTTTTTTGTCATTAATTCAAGCCACATTTTCGCAACAATGCACGAGGCAGCACACCAGATCACACTCAAGAATGTGCTCCCATTAAATAGGTATTAGGAATCTTTTCTGGGTCGTCGAGTTGTTTTAAATAGAGCAACAGTAATTGTGAACTGGAATGAGCACATCTTGCACGAACATGGCACTAAATGATTTCTTGGCCGTGCGAGATGATTATTCAGTGCATCAGACCGGTTGCCCGGTAACAGACTAACACACTCATATTTTTTGGGCTCGCTAAATATGACTGCAGTTGTGTTGGTTTGAGCTTTCACTTTGATCTGAGAAGGAATCTACTTTTTTCCCTTTTTTGGGGCTCTGCTGCTTATTGTTCTGCACCAGAAAAAGATGGAAAAACTCTGTCTTGCCCATCTTTGTCCATGCAAACCACCCACACTGATTAAACGCTTTATCGGCGCGGTCGGTGTTGCAGCTGACAGCCGAGTGAAACTCTGAACTGACTGAACCATCACAAACACACGAGAGCCATCTAGTGGAGATATCGGTTGGCCTTTTGAAAGCCTCTATTTCAATGTCCGCCTTTAGAGTCTGGTATCACCCCTAAAGCTGTTTCAACAGCTTCCAAATGTTACTGCAGTGATGGGGATCGGGAGAATAAGCAAAGGAATATCCTATCTAGAATAAACCACAGATAGGAAAAGGTTTTCTACAAGTGCTCAGCTATTCAGTGTGGTCTCACCGTTTTCTAGTGTTCAGGGAATAGCCTCTGTGGAAAGAATTCCTCCTCCGTGGAAAACTAGAGCTATCACTCTGCGCACTGACATACATTACCTTTCTCCTCCCCTCCTTCGTGCACAGATTGAGCTGTAAATGTATCGGCGTCACAGAGCTCAGTATGAAGAAGTCGGTCCGGCCAGCGGTGAGTAAGGTGAGCGGAGATCGAGGGAAGGCGGACGCCACGGTGACGTCTGGGACCGGAAAGCCTGCAGCCAAGACCAGCACTACTGCACCGCTGTCTAAGGTAAGAGACTCGTCACGTGACCGACTACATGCAGGTGTGAATTTGATTTGATTTTCTTGTTTGGAAGTGAGTTTATTGGTTGTTTTGTGTGCTTTCAGGTGAAAAGCAATGATGATCTTTTAGCAGCTATGGCCGGAGGATCAAGTAATGCCGTCAACAAGACCAAGAGGACGGCCTCCACCGGGACTAATGCTAGCAACCTAGACAGCAAGCCAAAGACAACGTCGGGTAATATTCTACGCACATATTTGAGTTTCATCTTTCGTAAGTTGTTTCACTGAAAATGTAAAGAGTACTTCTTTTTTTTTTTCTCTTTCTCTCTCTTACCAGGTGCTTCATCCAAGCGGACGACCACATCGATTTCCAAGGAGCCAAATTCGTCACGAGACCGTCTTCGGACATCCAGGACCTCCGCCAATAAGAAGCAGTTGGTCTCCGGGACTGCAGCGGGCGACACAGCCTCGGGGAAGCGCTCTCGTGGCCAGCTCCTGCCAGAGCCTGATGGCCGTATGAGCAAGTCTAAATCAGACAGCCAGATCAGTGATAAGGTGGCTCTGGAGACCAAAGTGAAAGACCTGTTGGGTTTGGCGAAAAGCAAAGATGTGGAGATCCTCCACCTTCGCAGCGAGCTGAGGGGCATGAGGGCCCAGCTCGGCTTGGGAGGGAAGGAAGCGCCGCAGCAGGAAGAAGCTGGGGAGGAGGAAGAGGAGGAGGAGGAGGAGGAAGAGGAGGAGGAGGAGGTGGAGAAGCCCCCGGTTTCAGCCATCACAGCAGCTGATGTGGAGTCCACTCTGATTCTCTTACAAGAGCAGAACCAGGCCATCCGAGTGGAGCTCAACCTGCTGAAGAGTGAGAACCGGATGCTGAAAGACCGGCTCAATGCGCTGGGCTTCTCTCTGGAGCAGAGGCTGGATGCGTCCGACAAGCTATTCAACTACGCCTCACTGAGCCCGGACCTGGCCGTGGGCAGCGGGCAGAGTGATGGCGGAGGAACGGGTACGCTGACCTCCTCGGTGGAAGGCTCGGCCCCCGGCTCCCTGGAGGACCTGCTCACGGGACACCAGCACGGAGGCTCAGCGGACAACCTCGACAGTGAATCTAGCGAGGTCTACCAGGCCGTCACCTCCAGCGACGACGCCCTGGACGCCCCCTCAGGAGCCTCCTCGTCATCCGAATCGGAGTGCGCGCCCAGCAGGGAGCGCTCGCGGAGGGGCAGCAGTGACAATGCCAGCGAGGTGTCAGTCGCGTGTCTGACGGAGCGCATCCACCAGATGGAGGAGAACCAGCACTGCACCGCCGAGGAGCTCCAGGCCACGCTGCAGGAGCTGGCCGACTTGCAACAGATCACCCAGGAGCTGAACGGAGAGAACGAGCGGCTCGGCGAAGAGAAGGTGATCCTCATGGACTCCCTGTGCCAGCAGAGCGACAAGCTGGAGCTGTACGGTCGACAGATCGAGTACCTGCGCTCCCTGCTGGATGACCATCACATATCGTACGGACTAGAGGAGGACATCAAGAGCGGCCGCTACATGGAGCTGGAGCAGCGCTACGGAGACCTGGCAGACAACGCCCGCTTTGAGAGAGAACAGCTGCTGGGGGTTCAACAACACCTGTCTAACACTCTGAAGATGGCTGAACAGGACAACGCCGAGGCCCAGGAGATGATCGGAGCGCTGAAAGAGCGGAACCACCAGATGGAGCGCATCATGGAGTCCGAGAGACAGGGTCGGGCCGCCATGGGGGCCGCTCTAGAAGAGTACAAGGCCGCGGTGAGCAGTGACCAGGCGGAGCTGAACCGCTGCAGAAACCAGCTGGACCAGGAGAGGCAGAGGGTGGCCGAGCTGTACTCCCTTCACACGGCCGGGGATAAAAATGACATCTGCCAACTGCTGGAAGGAGTGCGTCAGGGGAAAGAAGAGGCGGAGGCCAAGGCGGCGAAGTTGCAGGAGGAGCTGAAACAAGCCCACAGCGAACTCACCCGGCTGCAGGAGACTTTCAGTAAGGTGAGTTGAAAAGCGAAAGAGATTTAGAGATGTCAAATCGCAGGCTATTACAGAAATAATGTGTAGGGCATCAGTTTCCTGAAGCCATAGGATGCTAAATTTAAGTGTTTGGCCTAGATGGGACTGAGAGTTTAATTGTCTGTGGAGCAGAGCCAGATTCAACCTTGTAAATGTCACAGATTCAGCATCCAGGTCTCCAGAGTCTACCTTCCTGTTGGTACCTTAGCAACATGACACTAAGCAGAGGATGTACTTAACACACTGTACACAATACATCTCTATAAATAACTGTATGACACTGCTGCAGCTTTGTTGCACATTAGTCAGCTAATTACTTCGTGGCTTGTTAATGAAATGAACAATACAACTCTTCCTGTGTGTGTGTGTGTGTGTGTGTGTGTGTGTGTGTGTGTGTGTGTGTGTGTGTGTGTGTGTGTGTGTGTGTGTGTGTGTGTGTGTGTGTGTGTGTGTGTGTGTGTGTGTGTGTGTGTGTGTGTGTGTGTGTGTGTGTGTGTGTGTGTGTGTGTGTGTGTGTGTGTGTGTGCGCGTGCAGCTGGACAGGGATTACAGACACTTCCAGGAGCAGGTGCAGCAGCAGATGGCCGAGCAGGAGCGCGTGCTGGAGAAGCAGCGCGTGGAGCTGCAGGAGAAGGAGACCGAGATCGCAGACATGAAGGAGACCATCTTTGAGCTGGAGGACGAGGTGGAGCAGCACCGAGCTCTCAAACTCCACGACAACCTCATCATCACGGACCTCGAGAGTAAGCGGGCCGAACACACGGAACAGTGTAAACTCGTTGTGATGGTCCGACTTTGACTGACTTTGTAGGTTTATGCGCCCTCATGTTTGCTGGAGCAGCCAGTAAGAACCAATGAATCATGTTTCACATCTCAAAAGTCTTAATCTCCTGGCACCATGTGTTTGTCAAACTTCCTCTAACTGTGAATCTTCAGTGTAACACTTGTGGTATTGAGTCAAACAAACATGCATTCACTTATATACCTGTTTCAGACTCGGTGAAGAAGCTGCAGGACCAGAAGCACGACATGGAGAGAGAGATTAAGATTCTTCACCGCAAACTGAGGGTAAGAGCGCTGCAGGCGGGTAGTGAGCGATTTGAGGGCAGACATGCAAATAATAGTTAGCATGAAGCTCTTTTGTTTTAGATTGCTTCATTAGGAGAAAGGAAGACGGCACATGAAACTGCAGCAATTTTAGGCCGGTACTTTTATGTCGACACTGGTTGAAACCATAGACTGTATGTAAAGATGGACGACGCATCTCCACTTCCTCCCATTGAACAAATGTGAAGCCAAAAATATTGCTGATACGGGCGCTGCCATCTTGCGCTGGTGCCAAAGTCTGTGCAGTTGTGATCGGGGGTGGAGCCACACTATCGAGGTCCCGCCCATACACCGGCCAAACCCAATCACGAGCCACCTAGTTGCTTTACCTGCTGTTTCGCTAGAAAGATACAACTAACCATAATATCTCTATGAATACATTCATGATCAAATTGACTGTTCTATTATAGAAACTCGTTATTCATGTTTCAGAAACATCATCTACGTGATGTATGTAAAGATCTTTGTATAAAGTCTCTTTTTGGAACAGACAATCATGGTTATTGAAAGTTAAATCTCCTCTCGTGTGTGTGTGTGTGTGTGTGTGTGTGTGTGTGTGTGTGTGTGTGTGTGTGTGTGTGTGTGTGTGTGTGTGTGTGTGTGTGTGTGTGTGTGTGTGTGTGTGTGTGTGTGTGTGTGTGTGTGTGTGTGTGTGTGTGTGTGTGTGTGTGTGTGTGTGCGCAGGAGGAGTCGATGGAGTGGCGTCAGTTCCAGGCTGATCTGCAGACGGCTGTCGTCATTGCTAATGACATCAAGTCCGAAGCGCAGGAGGAGATCGGAGACCTGCGGCGCCGGCTGCTGGAAAACCAGGACAAGAACGAGAAGCTGTGCAAGGAGCTGGACGAGGTCAAGACCCGCAAGTAAGACCCACGGACAGACGCTTGGACGAGCCCCAACGTCACGCTGACATCGTCTGTCTTGTGTTTGTACAACAAACGAGGGAATCTCTAACTTTGCTTATGTGATTGTGATTCATGGTGCTCGGTTACAGGGTTTGCATCCATTTATCTCTGAATTCCACAGTTGAAAAATTGCCTTTTACAGAATAAACAATTTATTTATACTTAGAATTTCCCCATAACTGTCGCTACAGCATGATATAAACCCCAGAATAAGATCCTTCCTCCAACCATGATTTAGAAGATGACAGCGTAGGAGTTGTGAGTGTACATACTGAGCAGAGTACTGTGTGTTTCCCAGGCAGGACGAGGAGAGAGGCCGAGTGTATAACTACATGAATGCAGTGGAGAGGGACCTGGCTGCTCTCAGACAGGGGATGGGTCTCAGCCGGCGATCGTCCACCTCCTCAGAGCCCTCGCCCACCGTCAAAAACCTCATCAAGAGCTTCGACAGTGCCTCACAAGGTACCCCACAACCACAACATGCTCCGCTTTCCTCACTTGTATCCCTTGCTTGTCCACACAGAAGGAACTTTTCTCCCGACACAGTTCATGGCATCAGGAGTTGTGGACCAGGTCTAAACTGAGCTGTGTGTGTGCGTTCCTTTTCGCTCTTAATTTAGGTCCACCTTCCAATGGGAGCGCCCCGGCGACGCCAACAGCCACGGCCGCTCCGATACCACGCACCCCCCTCAGCCCCAGTCCCATGAAGACGCCCCCAGCAGCTGCTGTTTCCCCCATACAGGTACAGGAGGACAGGCTTCACGTGTTACCTTTCACATTTCATACTTTTCAGTGGTTAGTTAGAAGCTTTATTGACCGCAGTGTGAAAAGACGGTATTAAAAACTACGTAAGATGGAAAACTTATCATTAACAAACATGGTTTTAAAAGACATGAATATAGTTAAAACTAGAATTGACTTGATGCAAGGTTTGGTTTGCAAAGTTCTTGCACACCTGAAAGTCTTATCGCCGGATCTAACACTCATGAATGAGGATCAAACTATTATTGTTTTGTGTATGATAGTGTGTTTTTGCCCAGTGAAGTGTTTATTAATATTCAGATAAACAAACTTTCCCAGGAGTCAGTGAACTGTGTGAACAGTAAATATGAGACGCACCCTGTCCTTTCTGTATTTGTACTCGCAGTATACTCTCTCAGATGTGAACATACATCCCACTCATTCTTATACACTTTTTGTATAATAAATAACTTTGTCTGTTCACACGGTGAGCACACATATGTAAGAGTATATCACTTGTAGGTGAACTAACCATAATAAATCAAAACACACATAATATAAATAGTTTTTTACTGTCCTGTGAAATCCATGTGTCTGTGTGTTTTTAAAGAGCAATTCAAAACCGCTTTGTTCCGGTGGGTTTTTGATTGTTAGCATTAATAGTTCAGGCTGTGAAATCACCAAATTTAGAGACACTTGGTTTTCTTTGGACAGCAACAATTAATTTCGCTATTTAGAAATGTTGTATTTACACGTTTTAGATTGTATTTTTCTCAATTAAGACCACTTGCATGATTTGTAATACAGAAAGCTGTTATTTGCTGTTTCAGAGACACTCCATAAGTGGCTCCATGTCAGCAGCCAAGCCGCTCTCCTCCCTGAGTGATAAGAGGCCCAGCTACACGGACATCACCATGCCAGGTGAGTCAGCCGTCACAGTGATCGTTTAAACACACTCCACACGCCGTAGAGGGCAGAATAATGTGCTGGTAAATATGGGTCACACACAGGAAATGCCAGAGTCCTCTGCCCTCCGCTACACTTTTGTCACAGTGAACTAAGGACTAACAGGAACGGACCTCCGCTCTCTCGTGAGAAATGACCCCTCAGAGGCCTGGAGTTGACAGTGAGCAGGTTTACTGTATGTTGACTTCATGTTTGAGTTAATCAAAACACTGGAGTGGGACGATAAGAGGGAAAAGATGAACCACCACGTAATGTAGAATTTCCCACAGTTCGTTCTCACCAGTAATGAGTTCAAGTGTTTTATGTGAACGTGCAGACTTGGCCATAGGCTCCATCCATTTATTTTTCTCTGAGTGATTGTTTTGGAATGTGGCTCTTTTATTGACCCTGTTATCTAATTCCAGAGTAAGTCCCTTATAGAAGCACTATATGTCATGTAAATACTGTGATGTATCCACAGCGGAGCACCTTCTCAGGGGAACCTCGGCTAGCCGACCTCCGTCTGTCCACCAGAGGGTCCCCAACATGGACTCCACCAAGACAATATCAGGTCAGAGATGCTTGCTGAGTTAAACAAACTTATTTTAAACCAGCTCAGTCGATAGTTTAGTTTTAAGAAAAACGGTCTTTAATCGTGTCCCCCATCCTGAGCAGTGTCCCGCCGGAGCAGTGAGGAGATAAAGAGGGACATGTCTGCTCCAGATTCCTCCTCAACCTCCCTGATGGCTATGAGTGCTGCCTCCTCCCCGCTCTCCCTGTCCTCCTCCTCCCCCACCGCCTCCATCACCCCCACAGCACGCAGCCGCCTAAGGTACCACCTGCTGGGCCACTGACTCACCTGTGTGTTGTACTGATATGATACGAGTCGCTCACGCTGCCGGTTTAAAGTCCGTGTTTTCATTCTGGTCAGTGATTTTAGTCGGCCGGTTTGACTTCACCTCTTCATACTGTAGTCGCGATTGGTCTCCTGACAAATCATACAGCCCAGGACGCCTCTCCGAGCTCGCTAAGCAAACATGCTTACCATGTAATCTGCTCGCCTCACTGACTTAGTAAATCTGTTAAAACTGTTGAGTGTTTGCTCACGCGTGTCTTCTGTGTGACTGCTACAGAGAAGAGAGAAAGGACCCGCTGTCAGCACTGGCCAGAGAGTATGGAGGCTCCAAGAGAAATGCTCTGCTGAAGTGGTGCCAGAAGAAGACTGAGGGTTATCAGGTAGGTCCCTGGAAGGTACCAGCTGATCCGATCCCACATGACGTTTCTAGAACTCTTCCCCAATATGTTGGGAAGAAGCTGGCATTAAGTAACAAACATAGCGAAAGGTTTTACACATCACGGCCTGTTTACAGGAGTTGGGGAGAGAAAAAAGGTTGTATGAAGCCTTTTGTAATCTCATTACAGTGCCAGTTCTCATCAAAAGCGACAAGATGAGCTTCAAAAACAGTTTTTCCTTCCGCTGGTTTGAGTTTCATGGTAGTATAATATATTTTGTACTACATGTCAGAAACTGATGTTTATGTTCGTAGTTAAAATCAATGAATCATGCAAAATAAGAGACGGAGGTTTTTCTTTTATAGTATCAGAGCTGATTGTTGTTGTTTTTTGTTGTTAGATCAGTACATACTGTCAAGAGGGTAATCATTTTTAACACTTAACTGAATCTGTAGCAGCTCCCTGAGCTGTACAGTGACTGTGACAAAGCATGAGCGTTGTCCTGGTTGATTTGGCGACTCCTGTGGTTACTGGTGGTACCAGCAAGTACAGTTTAATACTACAGTTCCCAGAATTCTGGAGGCAGCAAACATGAATGAAAAACAGTAAAGATGGATTACATGCTGCATCACTTCCTGTGAATCCCTCGTACATACTTAAGTAGCAAATTACAAGACAGAGCGGGAATGGCAGACTCCGCCACTAAAAATGAAACTTACTTTATAGAGAGTTACGAATAAAATGTAAATACTTTTTGCAGAAGAAATTCAGACCATGAGTAGAATCAAAAACGATGGTTTGAGATCATTCAAATCTTTAGGATTAGAGCTTTGCCTCTTTGGAGCTGAAGTGCGTCTCTGTCCTCATCTGTCCTTTCAGTCCGGTGTGATGGTGGTGTTGTTGTTGTTGTTGTTGTTGAATGCAGTTTGAGACTGATTCAAATCGAAGCTCACCTGTCTAAATGTGTGCAGAGATAATAAATGTCAAAGTTAAACCTAGAAATGACCCACAGGTGTGGCACTGCCTCTTGCCACATTGAAGCGATGTTTACTCCTTTTAAACTGATGTAGGTTGTGGTTACCATGACTCTGTGGTTGCTCTCCAGGAAGTGTGCAACATTTCACACATCCTGCAAGTTACATACCTGACAAAAACACGAGGCTATCTCTGAGTCATAGCGACACTATCCAGATTATAGTTGAGGAGACTCGCTTGTCGAGTTGCATTTAACCTTAGTGGTTGTTTAAAATGTCACGGATTTACAGCCTCCGCAAAGGTCAGCAGGCAGTTGATGATAAATATGATATGGATGAGTACTGTTGACACGTCATATAAAATCCCAGATCTGTCAACAGATCAAGCTGCAGGTCTCTGTGGTTAAATCATTTTAAAGAGTTCCACGACAACTGAATTTATACTCTGCTCAGATCGGACCCACAGATTGGTTTTCTATTGACTCCTTGTTCTGTCGAGTTAAATCAAAGTTTACGTGGCTGATCGCCGCTTTGTTTTTCAGAACATTGACATCACGAACTTCAGCAGCAGCTGGAATGATGGCCTGGCCTTCTGCGCTGTGCTCCACACCTACCTGCCCGCACACATCCCCTACCAGGAGCTCACCAGCCAGGAGAAGGCAAGTAGAGCCCCCAGGAAAGCCCCGACCTTTAGGCCGCCACGACTCCGTCATCGCCGTTGTGTTAGAGTGTGACTTTGACTCTCTCTTCTTTTCTCAGAAGAGAAACTTCACCTTAGCTTTCCAGGCTGCAGAGAGCGTGGGCATCAAATGCACTTTGGTAAGCTTGATACCAATATCAAACGACTTTATTCTGATAAATATGAGAAAAAACGAAATAATGGGAAAGAAGGAAAATCCAGACACAACTTTGGGTCAGATGAAATGCCTTAATTTGGACAGTATGTATACTCAGAGGAATGTGTACATAAACGTGTATGTCTGTCTCTCTTTGACCATTTTTAGAGTTATTATTTTTCATATATCATCTGTTTTTGATATGTCCCCCTTACTCATAATTAAATATACTGACATTCTAATCATTAACCAGAGATGAACTACAGTACAGTTTTCATCTGTATAGTGTGGCGTCTATACAATAATAAAGGGACCCAGGAGACGATTAGCTTAGTTTAGCAAAAAGACGTGTGTGTAGTGTGTAGTAAATGAGATACAACATGTTAACTATTTAGGTAGGCAGAGTTTGTTAGCTTTGGAAAGAATCAGGAAAGCTGTCTTTATGCTAAGCTAAGCTAACCTGCAGCTGGCTGTAGCTTTATATTTAGCAAGTGATGTCAGTCGTCTCATGTAACTCAGGAAGAAAGAACTTTTCCCAAAATGTCAAACTACGACTCCTTTTAAGGAGAAATAAAGAGGAAAGGTGTTTGTTAAGGGGTTGAATGTGTGGTCTGGTTCACAAGTATGTACACAGTATTAAAGTGTCTTGTTTACATTATCTAGGATATACTGCAGGTTTTAGTGGGACAGATGTCTTCAGTTTAGCGGTGAGTTTTCCTCCTTAACCGTCTCTTTCTCTGTCTCTGTCTCTGTCTCTCTGTGTGTGTGTGTGCGTGCGTGTGTGTGTGTGTGTGTGTGTGTGTGTGTTCCAGGACATAAATGAGATGGTGCACACAGAGAGGCCGGACTGGCAAAGTGTCATGACTTATGTCACAGCCATATACAAGTACTTTGAGACCTGACTCCGCCATCTCACCCACCCTGCTCCTGCAGCACAATCAGAGCCACGCCAGCCCTCCTGAGCTCTCAGCAGCCTCTCGGACCCATGAACGACTGGTATACCTCTCCCCCCCCCCCCCCACCACCACCACAAAACACCCAGTCACGCTGCATGTCCTCAGTATTAAGCAGCATTAAACCTGAACCTCACTGAACTCACACACAGATGCTACATCCTTCCAATGCAGCGTAGCGGGTGCTTTGTGTTGCCTGTTTGTCTACTGTTACACTAGTAAGCCATGAGAAGTAACTCTGGTCAACCAAGTATGAACTGACCTGCGATCATCTCTTCCTTTGGTTCACGCCTGAAGGAGCTGCATGAGAAACGTCTCAGTGCCTTCGACCCGACTTTTCTTGGCAGATAATATTCCTTCACCCGCAACCTAGTTTCCATGGGAATTCCTGCAAAATCTGACCGTTTTTTTTTTTCTTTTCTTGGTTGTGAATAATTTGCAGAAAACATCAGCTTCTACAGAATAACAAACCACAAGTCAGAGATCTTGGAATTCCCCGGACAACCCTGAAAATACAAAAGACAGACGCAGCCTTTTTGCACCAAGTCTTCCAGACGTGACGGTTCGATACAGGTGCCTCTCTTTCCATGGATAAAAGTGCCTGTGAGAGTTATGATGCAGGAGACCAGGATATGAGCTCTCTCTCGCTATGTGCCAATCCTCCACAGAGGCCGGCAGTGACTTTTCACTACAGTTTGTGAAGCTGAAGATTTCGGGAGTTGTTGCCAAATATGTTTCCCAGCCCTTGTGATTGTCGATTTCTGATGCTGCAGACAGCTACTACATCAGCATCGGGTCGAGACTGACAGAAATATGCCATGTTCTACAACACTACTACACACTAAGCAGCACTAACGCACTCGTATGATGCTTGTTGTACACCGGTGCGTATAAACACGAATGAGTGTTTGCATTTTGTAGGCCTGCATTTGCCGTCTTAGACTTCTTTCATTAGGCACATACATGCACACGGCATCATTTCATCGTAAACCAAAATATGAGTGAGTAGTATTTAGTCTTTAGATAAAATGTGTGTTTGACATTTAAGTTGTGTTTAGATCAGAGAGCCTTAAACTTTAGAGTCTAATTAGAAGAATAGACTCAATGCGGCGCTGCATTAAAGGAATAGTTCAACTTATTGGGAAATACACGTATTCACTTTCTTGCAGAGCGTCAGAGGAGAAGATTGATTCAACTCTCAGGTTCCTGTACGGTTAATCTGAAGCTAGGACAAGGAGCTGGTTAGCTTAGCCTAGCATTAAAAAAAGCTCACTAATTGACATGCTATCTCTTAATTGTCTCTTTAGTCCTCGAGTCTGCTTAGAGGTGCTCGTTGGCAGATTTAGTTCGTACAATGCCAGGCTAGCTGTTTCCCCTCTGTTCCCAGTCTTAATGCTAAGCTAATCCCCTGCTGGCCCTAGCTTCATATTCAACACACAGACATGAGAGTGGTATCTTCTCATCTTTCACCCGGCAAGACGGCAAACAATTGTACTTTCTAAAATCATCTATCATCATTTCTAGCTCAAAATATGCAGAAGTAATTGGACATTTCATTGCGCCGTTGACTTCTGTTGTGTGTGTGAATACTGATGCGGTGTTAGACAGGTCATTTTTGAAATTCCTAGTATGACTTACAGTTACTATAGAGATACTTCGCAGCACACAATGTCATATAGTTTGTGCGATTTCAGTCGGCAACATTAATGTTGTGCATATCGCTTTAAGTCTCCTTATTTAGTATTTACAAGCTATATACAAACATGTAATCATTGATTTAAGAGCTTTAAGGACATTTTAAATGTTTAATAATGTAGTTTGTCAGCAGTAATAACTTCTCCAATAAGACTTATTTATATCATTACAACTGTGTTTCACTATATTGTCATTATTTATCTGTTAATATCCTACACTTATGGGTGTCCACGGGAGGAATTATAGTTGTGGACAAATGCATTAATAAACACTTAAATATGCTTACAGCTACATTTTATGTAAATTATAAGCCTTTTATTAAATGTATATATATATACTGCTTTGAAATGCTAAATAGGGGGATTTAAACTAAAGTGCCACCATGTTGTGCTGTGTGTTTATCGGGCCTCGACATACCAAGTTCACTGTATTTATTTTGCATGGTTACCAATTGTTGTAGTGAGGTCATTGCTTTATGTGTGTGTCTGGAGTGTCAATGAATTTACTTCACATACAGTACGTAGCTGCACTGAGATACGCTTTTTGTATTCCGCACTAATTTCCTGCCTTAACCAGTTCAGCCGAGGCTTCTGCGAGTGAAACTGTGATTCAAACCGCGGTGATCTTTGCTCACCGGGCATTGTGTCGCAGCGCGGAAACAGTCACTGAAACAAGGTCCTTCTTGTTTGAGCCCCTTGAGGAACACTTACTAGTGAGTGATGGTCATCAGCCGTGTCTGGTGGATTTGGACCAGATGAGGCTGCCAGCTGGCATCAATAGCAACATCAGATACGACATCTTTGTCTCGATTTAGAAGCACATCCTGCCAAGCTGCATCAACACAGTGTGTACAGCTGCATTAGACATTCAGTGGTTTAACGTTTGCACAAGGGCCTGCAACAATGACAGTTTTCTTTATTTTCTTTGTGTGTGTGTGTGTGTGCAAGAGAGAGTGCGAGTGAGGTATTTAATGACATTTGAAAGCATCGGCTCTCTGTTGATAGTGGTTGTGTGATAACATGTTGCTGAGGATTGTCAGCCAACAGTTTTATTGTGTGTTCCGCTTGGTTCCCACACCGGCCCACGTGTTTTATTGCTCCCGTCAGGAACGTGTGAGAGCTACAGAAAGAGTTGAAGCCTCTCCATCCTGGAAGTGGAATGTGTTTTTGATCACGCTTCAGTGATCCTGGGACTTTACGAGGTCCAGCGTGTGCCGATATGTAGAGTGATTGATGAACGCGAGGAGAGACCAGACGGCTGGCAAAAGCTAGGAAGCACATTCCACCTCCACACGATGCCGCCACGAGGGACATGTTACACTATTTGGGACCTGAGGTGTGTGTGTGTAGCTTTACCATAACGAGCAAATGTGAACAGTGCATTGTGTCTTTATTGGGTCCACTTCATCACAATACATTTATTTTTCTTTGTGTTTACTTGAAAATGCTCTGAGAATTCCACTGAACCTGCTTTAGTTTGTCTTTTTTGTTTCCATGTTGCCTTTTATTGTTACAATCCATGCCGCATTTTGTTTTTGGTGTGATTTTTATTGTTTTTATTTTTCCTCATCACACTACATGCAGTGCTGAAATGGTCCCTTTGAAAGGGTAAAGCTGAATGAATACGCGTGTGTGTGTGTCTTTGTGTGTAAAGGGACTAAGCTACAGTATTAAGTGCACATTACGATGATAATCAGTAAGAAATAAACGAAAACAACAAATTCCTTCTTTTGCTTAATCTTTTCTGGGACCATTGAAACAGACTCGTTTGTTGGTTTTAACTTCAGAAAAGCCGAGATGTAACATTTCTAGTTGACTCACAGTTGGTGGGACTGAGGGCAATTGTGACACACTTAATTCATCCAATCAGAATCAAGCTAGAGTGATGACACTCACTCTGCACATGCTCAGTAGGATTCTCTCTCTGTCTGTGGAGAAGGATCATTTCACCTCGGCAGAAGTTTTCAACAAAAAAAACAGATTTTGTGGTGTGAAAATTACTTTTTAGATGTAGGCCTACAGTGTTTATCTTCTGCTGTCTAAAGTTTAGTTGACTGCGAATTTAAACTTCAGTTTTATCTCTAGGTTATTGGTTACAAATGAACATGTACAACTGATGCTAAGCTTGCGTACCAGATTTTGGCCAAATAACCACCTTGTTTGTCTCTGTTGATATATTTAGTTTGTTAGAAAATTAACATATTTCACTAATTTAAAATGTAAAATACCATTTAAATGGGGTGTGTTAAAATACATCAAGTAACATACTTTTTGAATAAAATTACGTGTTTTATATCTGTTGAAACAATATTATATATTGACAGAAAGTAGTACAATATATATATTTTTGAAGTGCTTTTATTTGAGATACAGTGTGTTAATATAAGGGGGAAATTGTACCACTGACTTCCTGCATTCAATTTAATATTGTCCTTAGTAAAAAATACATAATTTATATTAATGGTGCACATATGTTTCTTATATCGAGAGATGACTACTAGTGTAAGGCGCATTTAATTCAACAGTAATTAGACTGTGACATGGCTCTAAAAGCCTAAAACGATGATAAACGGGATAACTTGTGTCTCGGGTTTCGACATTGATGCAACAAGTTTTATTGTGTCAACAGACTCATCTGAATACACAACAGGCTTTTAACTGATCCGCCCTCAGGAGAAGAAACACATGCTCATATCAGGCTGAATATGTTTCACGAGGGAGGAGTGCGAGTATGAGTGTGAGCGAGAGGAAAGAGCTTCATCCGTTTGAAGTCATTCACTGAAGAAGCGCTGTTATTTCTTACAGCGCGAGCAGACAAATTCTTCATTTTCCGGACTTATAAGCAGCACGGGGAAGTGAACCGGTCCTTTATTGACATCATTCAAGTTTCAAACTTGTCTCTCAGTGGAAAGTGAAAACGGTAATTTGCGTGTTTCTTTTTTAGAGCGAGTGTGTTTTTTTTTTTAGTACCTCTTATCATTGCCGGAAATCCTCTGTCTGCACTGAGGGCGTCAAGAAAAAAGGTGAGTCATTTTATTTGACAAAAAGTTTAATTATGCAACACCTACATACTTAAATAAATACCTGCTATTATACAGTAAATGAGGTTTCTGTCAGAGTTTATGCATGCAAAGATGTTATATCAAACTGTAGAATGTTGCGCATAGAAAGCGTGCAGACTAACGGGAGCTGCGTGTAAATCATCAGACAGCATGTGTTGAAACAAGGTGATGTGGGTGTTTGGTTTCCCCACATGTGGGAACAAAAACAAGCACTTAACCTGAAGAGAATTCATTGCAGTGAGTTTCCCCACTGCATTCCTGTAAAGGCCCTCGCCCAGTGTCCTATCATGGCCGGATCAAGCTGTTTGGGGTCCTGGGCCTAAGGTTTGATGTTGGGGCCCCTAGTAAACACTCCCTTAATAGCCTGAGCCGGCGGCTAGAAGCTAACTGTGCTAAAAGTGCAAACAACAGTGCTGACTAGTGTTTACCTGAGAGGGGAGCCTGATGGCGTTTTCAGCTGTAACCGCTGCATGAGCCAAGTGCAGAGTGGCGGTGATTAGCTAGCCGGTCAAGTAGTAATAATAATGATCATTTTATTTGTATAGCACTTTCTGGCTGGGAGCACAAAGTGCTTTCCATAGACAACAGATCGATACCAATACAAAATATCAAGAAATAACGACAGCAAAATGAAAGCACACACTTTAAAGACCGTATAAAATACGTTTACAGATGAATCATCCCAAAGCATATAGGGTAGGACAGGTGAAACTGTCAAAAATAACCTTAAAATCAAGTGGTTGCACAACAGAGCTATATCTAAAAATAAATGAATAAATAAATATATAAAATGAATTGTCAGGGGAAAAGGCAAGTCGGTAAAAATGTGTCTTAAGACGGGATTTAAAAATGGAAACAGTGTCAGCAGATCGGATACTAACTGGAAGACTGTTCCAGAGCTGAGGTGCCAGTATACCGCAAACGCTCGATCACCCTACTACGCACTGCATAGAGCGAAAGCATGTGTGGCCGGCCCGCCTGTGTAAACAAAGCACAGAGAAGCTGGAGTTACAGCAACGCGGCAACCTCCAGGTCAGAAAAGTAAAGCCAGCGCTGAAGTGCCTTAAACTTGCATTCTTTCTAATGGCCATCAGGGCGACACCTCTGGTTGCAAAAAGAAGTCCGATTGCATAAAAGTGTATAGTTAGTAAACATTGTCATGTTCATTTAGTAAATCATGGTCCCATTTAGAGTGTAATAAATGATAAAGCAGGGTATGCTTTAGGGCGTGGCTGTCTTGTGATTGACAGGTCGCTACCACTGCGATGTCTGGTCTGGGAGTTGTCCGTGTTTTAGTCTTACAGCTTTAACCCTTTCATAGTGCCTTTTAACGTCATGAAAGTTAATTGTAACACTTTGGTTGCCTAAAAATGTCTTATTCAGCGTTCGCTTGTACTTAGCTCCACCCTCTCGCGTCACTTCTGGTTGCAAAAATCAAGATGCTGACGGCCAAAATGCCGAACTTGAGGCTTCAAAACTGTAGTCCACAAACCAGGTGACGTCACGTGTTTGATTCTATACTGATGCTCTGAATTTTTAATTTAGTACTGTTTAGTACTCATTTAGTAATGAATCTCTCAATCTGTTCTATAGTGACTCATCGTTATCTACTATATAGTCCTCCATGAGGGAAGTATTTATCAATGATTCATAAATTACATGTATGCTATGAAGTCGTTCCTCACTTGTTTCTCAATTAACTAATCATTAGCTACTCTTTGAAAATGGATTATCAGATACTGATTAACTTATGGTTCACTTGCAGTTAGTTCCTCATTCATTTCTTATTTGTTCAGAAATAGATTGACACGTAATGAACCCGGGGCTTTTGAGGCTCTGGAGCCTGGGGCAGCCTGGTTGGTTAAACAGTCTGATAATCAACTGTGTTTTCATGTTCAAGCCTAAAGTAAATTTACCGAAAAAAATTGATTAAATTACAAAGTCAGGTTATGGCAAGTTTAAATACACCATGTCTAAATGAAGTCAATCAATTATTTAAGTCAGTAGATGAGGTCTAATACTACTCACATTAAGATGTCTTGGTAAGTCTATCAGGTGAAAATAACCTCATAAAACATCAGATTCCAAAAATATGAAACCGTCCTTCACGATATGTAATGTTATTCTCAATAACATGTCTCAGTGTTTAGCTGGTGCACACTTCAGTCTTGTCAACAAAGCTGCTCTTGGAGGACTCACTCTGCCAGCAGCCATGTTGTCACTTAGAGCGTCCGTCAGCAGCGTACAGTGACTGTTACCAGGAAGCTGAGCGCTCTGATGTTTGTTCCTCCTGTGCTTCCACTGCAGGACGAGTACGATGTGTGATGAGGGGATTTGTTGTTTTCTTGGTGATGATGCTGTGGCAGGGTTTGGGGCAAATTGAGTAAATGCCATTTTAATCCTTAATTCACTTACCAATTGGACAAAACATTTCAATCTGAATACAAAGATAATTTTTAAATTAAATAATTTCTGAGCAAAATTCATTCAAGAAATTCCTCACTGTCCCTTGTTTCATAATAAATATAAATAATTCAATCTCATGACTGCTCGTTATTATGCATCGCTTGCATGGGAGAGTCACTGCCGTATCTTTCAGTGATTCATTATTTCCATCCCTGTCCTCTGGGATTTCTGTGTTGGACAAACCGCAGTTTGCATTAAACATTATAATACATTGCAATATAACACCTCACGTCTCCGACATCAAGACAAATGAATACCCAGGGCTCAGAGGACAGAGACCAACTAAAACCTTATTTGTAAGTCAAATAGAATGAACAAAAAAACCTACTGATAGCTATCAACTTTGAAATAACAAAGTCTTTGGTATTGATAAAAACATCTCGTCCAACCCAAAGGGAAAACCCTGACTCAGAGAGCAAAGACCTCTGTGTTCCACCACAGCTGTAATCCCCGAAAACCTCAACTCAACCTCAGGAAACCTTCCCTTGAGGGAATTCAGCTCCACAAAAACAGCAGGTTTCTGTTTGTTAAGCCTTTTATGGACAAAGGCTCACAGATATCTGACAACCTTGTGATCCACAAATTGAGAATAGATGATATGGGCCGTATTTCTCAGAAGAAATGTACTTAGAAAATGCCCCGAAGAGCTACATTAGCATAAGAGTCAAAAGTACTTTGTCAAGAAAGAAGCTATGAGAGGAAATCGTAAAAACGCTCCGTAGAACTGAGAGAAACTTTCACATTACATCAGTAAACATCTGATTTACTGTATGATGGACACGTGGTTTCATGTTGAAAGCATTTCTCCAATGCATCAAATATTTATGAATCAAATATGCAATAATCAAAGGTAAAGGTCCCTTATTATTATTTATTATTTACACTTACAAATTGAGCTGACCTGCTTCATCAGGACTTTTTCAGGTTTGATCAGATTTGACTGTCAGTGTAGCCAAAATAAACAAACAGCTGTCAGCACATTCTGATTCAAGTGTTGCCAAATCCTAATTGGTTGGTTGGATGTGTGACATCACCAGCATCACCTTTCTGTAACAGGAGCCCTGCCCATTTAAAACCAGTGAGAGAAGGTCAGAATAAAAAAAACAACACAAAAAGAAACACACAAATACAGAAATCACTCGTGAAGAAACCACTGTTCACGGTAAGAGGTTGACTGAGGAAACACTTTTTTGGGTCTTTACTGTCTGACTCAAAACAGTACGTTTGACTCTGATGACGTCTACACAAACCGCTCTCCCTCTGCAGGGTTCAAGAGCAACAGCAACCCCACACAACACTGACATGACCGCTTTGACTCACGTGGGTTTATGAACAAATTCCAAATCTTCATTTTGAATCAGCTTTTGGCGATATCTTTCAAATTAAAAGTTGAAGTATTTCGTGAAGGGCTCATTGTGTCGGTGGAATTATTTTATGGTCTCAAAAAAGTATAAAAAGTAAAAAAAAAGAATCCAAAATTGGCTGTAGGGTTTGTGTAAAACGAAAATGCCCGTATTCTACATGACCTCTGATTTGCTCTAAAACGTATCTGATGCAAGTGTGTGTCTGTTGAAATTCACTTCCTTTATTGTGAAAGCATTTCCTCTTTTTCACTTCTGCTCCTCTTCAGCGACATAACGTTCCATCGATGTGCGTCGTTGGCATCATCTCAGCCCCTTGAGAAGTCTGTGGGAAATAGGCGCTGAGGGGAAGGACCTGGGGAAAAGAGGACAGCAGAGGATGAGTGTGGAGTTAAGAGAGATGACTGCTCCATCTCAAATTCAATAAACCGGAGTCTTTTTTTTCGGCTGTTTGAGCTGAGCAGGTGTGAAGGAGCTGCCGGCGCTGCTTCGAGAGTCTGGTGGCTGTTTGTGAAAGTATTGGAGGTGAGAGGCTGAGCTCGGTGGTTTGCCAGGCTGCAGCTATGGTCGTTGAGGCGAGGCTTCCTCCCTCCTCATCAGTGACCTCGCCCTTTGTCTCACCATGCTGAAAGACCCCGTCGCCACCTCCTGCTACATCGTCCTGGATTTGCTGATTGCTGTGTTCTCCGTGCTGGGCAATGTGCTGGTCTGCTGGGCCGTGTGCCTCAACAGCAACCTGCAGACCATCACCAACTTCTTCGTGGTGTCGCTGGCGGTGGCCGACATCGCCGTTGGCGTCCTGGCCATTCCCTTCGCCATCGTCATCAGCACCGGCTTCTGCTCCAACTTCTACGGCTGCCTGTTCATCGCCTGCTTCGTGCTGGTTCTCACACAGAGCTCCATCTTCAGCCTGCTGGCCATCGCTATGGACCGCTACATTGCAATCAAGATACCGCTCAGGTCAGTGACCCGGGGTCGCTTCTCATACAGGAGCCACGGAGAAATGTGTGGCTTTACAATAAAGAGTTGATAAGTTCTTAGTAGTGGCTTTGTTAATGGTTAATACATGTTTTATTCATGCTTTATAGATCAGTTATAAGCCGTTAATAAGAACCACTTTTCAGTTTCCAGGTTAAGAAAAAAAACCTCACTCACTTGTACTGAAGTGAAATCTATTTGTTAACATGTGCAACTACAGACTTGGGAGAATAAAACCCTTATTAATGACTTATTCACTGTAACAGCTGCAAACTAGAGGGCATAGAAAGGGATAGCATTTATGAATGGTTTATAAACATTTAAAACTGCATTTAAAACCCAAAAGTTGAAAAGCTGTCCTGAATAGTTTCCTTAATAAGTAATTTATCAAGCATTAGTGAGTGGTTTATTAAGTACTTATAAAGCCTTTCGAAATGACGCCTTATTGGAAAGTGGCATCACAACCTCTGAATCAAAAGTAAGAAAAATAAGAAACAACCTAAATTGCATTGTTTCATGGTTCTTAACAGAAAGAAGGTATTTGAAATATGCCATAACTTGTTGTCTTTTCTTTGTCTTTATTTTCAGTCTAATCTGTTTCGTAGTCCCAGGCAGTGGAGCTCTCACAATTTTCTATTTATCAGTAAAGACGTGACATTTGAACCAGAAAGTCTTGGCTGAATAAGTGTGTCCAGAAATGGCGTCTCCCACGAGGCCGTGTCCTCCCCCCCGGAGCATTCAAATGAATTGTGCTTTAATTGCTTACACAGACAGTGGGACCCCCCTGTAACTCTCCGTGTAATCTTACTTTATTATTTCACTGTAAAAACACAGCGTTTTCAGACATTAGCTAGGATTTAGCTTTTAAATTATCTAAGGACGATATGTCTCCAGACAGTCACCTAATGACATGCTGACAGCAGTGATCGGTGTCAAGTTGTGAGTCATTATAATAAAAATACTGAACGTCAGAGCCACATGGAGCTCAGCCTTCCTGTTCTCCCTCCTGCTGAAAGATGCATCCCTGAGTGGTGGTGGTGGGGGGGGGGGGGGGGGGGACTTAACCTTTGCACTTTAACATCTCAAGAATGTGATAGAAACAAGGCAAATATCTCAGCTGCTCTCCCACACAGGCTTACTCAAAATAGACTTCCTATGAGGACTTTGTTTATTTATCCTCTCTTTTAGTTCCGGGAGGAGAAGTGCTTCCAAGGAACAATCAGCTGATCAAATTATAAGTCGAGGGGAACATCACATGTTTACAAAGGATTATTAATTACAATTTTGCAGTTTTTGGCGGACGTTTGAGCTGACGCTTGATGTTTGTATCGTCTCCCTCTTCAGGTACACCAGCTTGGTGACAGGTCAGCGGGCTCAAGGCATCATCGCCATTTGCTGGGTTTTATCCATCATCATCGGTCTGACCCCCATGATGGGCTGGCACAAGCTGACCAGGAGCACCAACGTCACCTGCCCGCCTGGCCTGATGGGGTGCCTGTTTGAGGATGTGGTGTCCATGGAGTATATGGTCTACTTCAACTTCTTTGCCTGCGTACTGATTCCCCTGCTGCTGATGTTAGCCATCTACCTGTGTATCTTCATGGCCGCTCGCCACCAGCTCAAGCTGATGGAGGTGAAAGCGGTCCATGGGGAGAAGTCCCGCTCCACGCTGCAGAAAGAGGTCCAGGCTGCCAAGTCTCTGGCCATCATTGTCGGGCTGTTTGCAGTCTGCTGGCTGCCGTTGCACATCATCAACTGCTTCACCCTCTTCTGTCCTCAGTGTCAGCGTCCTCCATCCTGGATCATGTATGTGGCCATCATTCTTTCCCACGGCAACTCTGTGGTCAACCCCTTCATCTACGCCTACCGCATCCGGGAGTTCCGACAAACCTTCCGCAAGATCATCCGCCGCCACATCCTGGGCAAGCAGGAGCTGTTGGAGAGCGGCAGCGGTAAGCGCAGCTCAATCAGACTCAAGCTAAACAGCCTGAGCGTTGACCTTTTCACTGAACAAAGCAGCAGCAGCAGTAGCTGTGAAAGCTCCTACCGCTGTCCAACTCACATGTCTCCTGTAGGGGGCGGCATGGTGGCAGTATCCCGCCCCCCTCTGTCATTCATCATCTCCCACTGTACTAAAATAGGCCCTTGTCCACTGCAAACCCTCGGACACGCTCAAATCCACATAGGCCATCGTCTGCAGGACGCGGAGCAGCAGCGTGACTGCGCTGGAACAGAAGTCGTGGAGGACAAGGACAAAGAGAACCTCGGCTCCGGCCAGGTCACCTCGCTGTTGAACAAGCAGAACACAAAGAGCTGCTATAGTGAGATGGCAAAGGTGTTGTGACGCGTGCACATACCCTGATAGTCAAGAGCCTTGCAGTAACATGCCAACGTCAGCTCAGCAGCGGCTCACAGAGCATCTGGAAAAGTCCTGATCCGCAATGGAAGTGGGAGCACTGTAAACAGATAATGGACAGCGAATGATTTAAAATTCCTCGCCGTGAGAAACTCTCCAGTATTTAAACACAATGACTTGTTAATTTAAACCAGACTAAAAGTCTAAGAGCACTGCTAGTAACCCAAAGAGGTTGTGTTCCTTCACCCCTCATGACCACGAGTCGACTGAGCGACTGACACGTCTATCTTTAAGATGCAGGCACTTCACACATCACAAACGGCTCCGCATTAAATTCAACAAACAAGATTACTAAATGCTTTTGCTCACGAATATTTAGGGTTTTAATACAAATGCTCTTTGACTAGTGAAATTGCATGACCCACCAAAGCTTAGCCAAAATGGAAAAGAAGTCACAGTATTGACCCTCACTCTCTTTAAACTACTTGTTTAACTGCAGGTTGAAGTAATATACCATACTATGCATGTAAATATCATCCTGATATTCCTGGTCTGAATGGGCCTTTGGCTGAAGAAAAATACTTATTAATACATTATTGGTACATTTAGAAAATGTTCAGGGATGTGAAATGTGGATATAAACGCACTCTGATGGATTTCTTCCTATAACATGCATCACAATGGGCAGATGATTATTTCTTATGCAGTATTGCACCATCATGTGCACCATTTTAAGATTCAGTCCATCCTGAGGACCTGCATGGACCACAAACAGTGTCACCAACCTGCTTAGCAAAGTTCACGCTCATTTAAACATTTTTCACATTCGGCCTGATCCCTGCTCGCACATTGTAATCCAGCTTCATGGCATAGATTTATGTGCGTTCACACATAAAATGAACAAGTTCTGATTGGTTTAAAAAACCAGAACAGCACTTTCACCAGTGACAGATCGGTTCATGTCACACATGTTGAAAGGCAAGGGCCCCAATGTTGGTAATGCAATGCTGAGATGTAACCTCGTATTTTTGTTTGCTCAGTGTGACAATGTGACTTGACTTATTTCAATTATATTCATGTAAATGGTGACGTCTGTGATTTGATGAATGTCTGGAAATTGTTATTTTTATTATTTTAGATTTAGATCAACTCATGGAAGAAGTTCTGGTTTTCATTGTCCTGATGAATGTGTCCTCAGTCCAGCGCAGCTGTTGCCTTCTTTGTAATCACAAGCAGGCAAAGTCCTGTCTTTAAAGTTACTGCAAGGGACTTTCATTTTGTGTTGATTTTGGTGGTTCCTGTGGACAAAAATGGTAGCTTTTACAAGCACCAGAGTTCTTTTAGAAAACCTCTCATTTTACTGTAGCAGGGTCTGACGGTCTGCTCCACTCAGTCCTGGTTTGGGCCCAGCAATACGGCCCGGGTCTCCAGCAGCGGGGTGTCGGTATTGACTCCTAGCGGGGTAAGGGAGGCGAAGCTCTACTCCTGGTCAGTAGCTGCTGCCGGATGCTGAGCTCTCCTCCTTCCGCCGGAGCTTCCGACTGCAGGTGGAAGGCAGAAGCGAAGCCGGGTCTGGGTCTTTCCACTATGGACTGGTCGCTACTGGAGGCCCTGCTGGAATCTGAGCTGGAGGAGTTTCTGGTGAACCTGCATGATTTTATCTGGTTTTGCATCAAATCCGACCCTGTGTCACAGACGACAAGCATCAAGAATAACTACTGTATACTGTATATAGAATCAATCTTCTCCGTGATGGTCTCGTTTACTTATGTAGGACATATAGAGGCATTAGTTTTCCATTGAGTCTGTTTCATAACCAGTTTAAAGTTCCTCACAGTAACTTTAAATAGATCCCTTTACATTTGCAAGTGTACTATACCAGAGCAGCTCCAGGCTTCCCATTGGCTTTTCACCAGGCAGGGTCATGTTTCATATCAGATCTGGAAGTCTATAGAAGTCAGAGATCTGGTTTGCTTATTCTGGGAAATGGTTAGTCAGGTAGTCGGACTATCTTTGGTTTATTTATTTTCCCAGCTTGCAGGGTAAATCCCTTGTGAGTTCAGGTTACAGGGTGCAGGGCCCTCTTCTTTTTCAACGCTTTTTGAAGGATCCAGTGAGATAACTTGATTGCCATCGCAAAGAAACTATAAATGTGTCTATTTGTTTGAAATCATTCAAAGTTGCTCGAATCAATATTTTATAATAATGGAATAGTTAAAAATAGTCATTTTTGCAAATATACTTATTTGATTGACATAAAGACTGGAAGCAGAGGAAAACCGCTAGCTGAAGCTCACTAATCAACATTTGTTTAATCCATCCAAAAAAGAAGTGCAAACATGCTTACTTATTCACTCTTTCCTGCAACATTCAATTAGACTAAATGACACGCCTAACAAGGCACAGCTGGCTCAGCTGAATGTAGGGATCTGGACATGTGAGAAGGTAAAGAGGCAACCTTTCTCACAGTCAAATTAACATTTTACATTCTTATATCAGACATTATTATAAAAATATTGAATATTGCCGTTTTAAGGTATAGTTCTCAAACATATAAGTACTGATTAGGCTATAGAGCTGTTGGTTTATCACTGTAATGTTTTGTGGGGAGATAATAGTGATTATTGTGTTGTCCCTCATAAATTAATTCTGAACTAAGATTAAAACTCGCCTCCATAGGTTTTACAGTCAGTAAGTAGAAACAGGGTTTGGTCAGGCTACTTCATTTCTTAGTTCCAATCTGTGGCGGGAAACAACAAAGCCTCTTTTTGTGTTGCCAGTCTTGACATCACTGTCCAACATGTATCTATAAAGTCCAGAGTGCCAGTCTGTCTGTGTGTAGAGACTCCATGGATACGAGCAGCTGCAGTCCCTTGTCTCCCTCATTTAAAAGGCTTCTGCTTTGAAAGTAGAAGAAGAGGAGGACGATGCAAAAGAGGTTTGTGTGTGTGTGTGTTTACCGTCTCTACATTATGCAGGCCAGTTCATACAGCTTCTCCCTCCGAGCTGAGTCTTTGTCACAAAGTGTCGACCACAACACTGATTTAACAGCCTCCATTGTTGCATTTTGTGCCCAGTCCAAACTACTCCCTCGGCTCTGTGGAATAAACAGGTGCTGGTAGTGGCAGAACTAGTGGAGTCTAACTGCAGTCAGGACCAGAACATGTTTGTCACTATCCTGCTCGGAGGTTAGTAAAGTTCCTGGATGTATTATATTCTTGCAGCTTTTCAAGTAGGACAAAATGTAACCAATAATACTGTTGATGTAGGATTGAAACTGTTATTTGAGGTTTGGTTATTGTTATTTGAGAGTGGTTGGTTGCCCGAGTACAGGGAGGATAAACTAGCATTATGAAAGATTTAAAGTTTATTGTGCAACGTAGTGTTTTCAATAGTTTTCTTTTTTCTTGACAGACAGCAGGATGGAAATGTTCAATCTCAACTGTAAGCTGATAAACTTCATCCATCATCTAAAAGAGAGATGCGGTCTGGACCTCAAAGGTACTTAACAGCTCTCAACACTGTTAGTGGTTTGGACTTGCTGTAAGAATAGGCTGAAATCTTCCATTAGTGAAGCTTAATTATTCATTAAAATTCCTTTTATCTGCTATTGGGATCAATATAATGCAAAGGCAGCATACTGCACATAAAGCACCAACTCTATGCAGTCAGATTGTCTCACAACAGCTTCATCTATTGACCACTTCCATTGATTTGTAAGTACAAAGTATTTAATGTTGAGTGCTATGTATAAAAATAAATCCTACAATTCCTCCTGCAGAGTGTGTGGACCTGATGGACAGCAGCGGCAGAGTGATGAACTTGGAGGGGAAGCAGCAAAGTGTGGCTCTGGCCAGCAGCGTGCTGGTAGAGAGACAACACTACGCCCTGCTGCGAGTGTGCCGTGAGTCATCTAGTAATCTAATATTTGGGGGGGAAAAGGTCGATAACAATCATAGAACAAACAAATGATGGTGCTTTTTAAAGTTTCAGAGGTAACATGTGTTTGACTGACAAAATAATTAGCATATCACAACCCACATTTTGGGAAGTGAATGTAAAAGTGTGGCATTTCTTACAATACATAGATAAATCTAGATGGTATAATAAAATGTTAGAATATTATATTTTCATTTTGGAGGATATAGTAGTTTGATTTGCTGCTCGGGGAGGTATTCTACTGTAACAAAAGTATATTTCATGTTGTTTTATGGGGGAAAAGTCTGACAAACTATAACCTTGTCAAGCTGTTTTATTACACATTAAAGTTCATGACTTTACTTCCCTTCAGGAGACGATGATACTGGAGGTCGTAAATATGTGTCTCTCCTAAACAACTGCAGCCAGAGTCATCCCGAGTTAACAGGTAACAAAAACCAGCAACAGCTCAACAGCGCTGAACCAACCAGCAGACTTTAAGTCACGATTTAAATTCAACTGTTCTGTTGTAGAGCTGCTGAGGAAACTGTCGAACCCCGACAAGGAGCGAGACAGAAAGACGAGAGGACGGACACAAAGGAGCAGTCCTGCCGGCCAAACCAGGAGCAAAAACGTCTCTGCAAATAACAAGAAACACCATCTTAAATAGTTTCTGTTTGTTTCTGTACTGGTCAAGACTTTAAAGTCTGATTTCATTAGATTTCATAGACTATTATAGTATTATAACCATGCAAACAATATGTCAGATATAGTTTTTGTGTAAATGTATGTTTTCTATCTTTTGGCCACCTTAGTTGTAATTTATGATGTATTGGAAGATGGTTGACGCTGTCTTCAATAAAAAAGTTAGTGAAAAAAAAACACAAGTTAATGTCATGTCTCATTTTTTATTCTATTGATAGCTTGAATCTCACAGTTGCACAAAGGACATAGCATATCAAATTGCTTTAACCACAAAGGATTTGAAACAGCCACCTTCACACTTCTGAGAAATCTGGGAACCTTCTGGGAGGATGAATGTTTCTGTAAGAAATTGCATGTTTGAGTTACTTTAGACATCAAGCTCAATATCAGAAACATTTGTATCCAGATACTGAGCAAGTAGAGCAACTATGGTATGAAGATTACGTTACTTTTTAAGTTACTTTATTTTTGAAGTTACTTTATTTTTGAAGTTACTTTTTAAGTTACTTTATATTTGAAGTTACTTTTTAAGTTACTTAATTTGTGAAGTTACTTTTTAAGTTACTTTATTTTAGAAGTTACTTTTGAAGTTACTTTATTTTTGAAGTTACTTTTTAAGTTACTTTATTTTTGAAGTTACTTTTTAAGTTACTTTATTATTGAAGTTACTTTTGAAGTTACTTTATTATTGAAGTTACTTTTGAAGTTACTTTATTATTGAAGTTACTTTTGAAGTTACTTTATTATTGAAGTTACTTTTGAAGTTACTTTATTTTTTAAGTTACTTTTTAAGTTACTTTATTTTTTAAGTTATTTTTTAAGTTACTTTTTAAGTTACTTTATTTTTTAAGTTACTTTTTAAGTTACTTTATTTTTTAAGTTACTTTTTAAGTTACTTTATTATTTAAGTTACTTTTTAAGTTACTTTATTTTGTAAGTTACTTTTTAAGTTACTTTATTTTGTAAGTTACTTTTTAAGTTACTTTATATTTTAAGTTACTTTTTAAGTTACTTTATTTTTGAAGTTACTTTTTAAGTTACTTTATTATTTAAGTTACTTTTAAAGTTACTTTATTATTTAAGTTACTTTTTAAGTTACTTTATTTTTTAAGTAACTTTTTAAGTTACTTTATTTTTTAAGTTACTTTTTAAGTGACTTTATTTTTTAAGTTACTTTTTAAGTGACTTTATTTTTTAAGTTACTTTTTAAGTTACTTTATTTTTTAAGTTACTTTTTAAGTTACTTTATTATTGAAGTTACTTTTTAAGTTACTTTATTATTTAAGTTACTTTTTAAGTTACTTTATTTTTTAAGTTACTTTTTAAGTTACTTTATTTGTTAAGTTACTTTTTAAGTTACTTTTTAAGTTACTTTTTAAGTTACTTTATTTTTTAAGTTACTTTTTAAGTTACTTTTTAAGTTACTTTATATTTTAAGTTACTTTATTTTTGAAGTTACTTTTTAAGTTACTTTATTATTTAAGTTACTTTTTAAGTTACTTTATTTTGTGAAGTTACTTTTTAAGTTACTTTATTTTTTAAGTTACTTTTTAAGTTACTTTATATTTTAAGTTACTTTTTAAGTTACTTTATTTTTGAAGTTACTTTTTAAGTTACTTTATTATTTAAGTTACTTTTAAAGTTACTTTATTATTTAAGTTACTTTTTAAGTTACTTTATTTTTTAAGTAACTTTTTAAGTTACTTTATTTTTTAAGTTACTTTTAAAGTTACTTTATTATTTAAGTTACTTTTTAAGTTACTTTATTTTTTAAGTTACTTTTTAAGTTACTTTATTTTTTAAGTTACTTTTTAAGTTACTTTATATTTTAAGTTACTTTTTAAGTTACTTTATTTTTTAAGTTACTTTTTAAGTTACTTTATTTTTTAAGTTACTTTTTAAGTTACTTTATTATTGAAGTTACTTTTTAAGTTACTTTATTATTTAAGTTACTTTTTAAGTTACTTTATTTTTTAAGTTACTTTTTAAGTTACTTTATTTTTGAAGTTACTTTTTAAGTTACTTTTTAAGTTACTTTATATTTTAAGTTACTTTATTTTTGAAGTTACTTTTTAAGTTACTTTATTATTTAAGTTACTTTTTAAGTTACTTTATTATTTAAGTTACTTTTTAAGTTACTTTATTTTTTAAGTTACTTTTTAAGTTTTTTATTTTTAAAAGTAAAATCAGCATGTCGAAAAAAGTCAAAAACGGTCAGTATAGTTTTTGACTTTTCGACATGCTCTACTACAGGGGTCACCAACCTTTTTTAAACTGAGAGCTACTTCAAGGGTACCGAGTAGGACGAAGGGCTACTTATTTGATATGAACTTCCTGAATAACAAAATTGCACAGATCACCTTAATAATAATAATAATAATATATGTGAAGAGACCGTTTGATCACATGTCAGTTAATTATTCCTCACAATAATTATTAATAATGATTTCCACAACAATGATGGTATAGCTACACATACATAGTTCTGCTTCAGGTTTACCCAAAACGTTTGTATATTATTCTAACAGATAGTTAAGACAGTATCAGTAGAAACATAAAAAAGTAAAAGTGGCAATAAAACAATTGGAAATTACTATGAACTAAAAGTTGTGCATTTAAAAGTTTAATTAGAAGTATAAGCTGCAGATGAAAAAGTAAATCAAAATAAAGTAAAAGTTATCATAATGAAAAATGACATTCAATTATTAGATGTGTGTGCGCATGTGCACGTGTAGCTCTGTAAAAAGGCAGCATGTGTTTGTGTTTTCCTCACCAGACACGGAACAATGAGGAATGGATGCATTAGTGAGGAGAAGCTCCTGCACTCACCAGCCACCACACCTCCCATTAATACTGCACTGCCGGGAATAGATGAGGGCTTTGCTGTGATTATTCCTGCATTAAGGCACTGTTTGCTATCCCTCCTGGGAGAATACCGAAGCCTACTGCTACAGCAGCGCACAGGATGCCTAAACCCCTGAAGACTAAAGACCGATGTGGTTTCGCCAGAGACCAGCGGGATTGGTTGAATGATGAGAAGTGTGAGCTCCTCTCACACTTCTCATCTGTGAACTGTGGAGAGAAAGGTGTGTGCTGGCTCACCACCTCCATAAAACACTGGGAAACCCTGCAGCTCTTGAATGTCCACCAGGTGGCACTAATTAGTTAATTATGGGATGTGCTGCAGGGGCTCCTGCTGTTACTATAGGAGACTAACTAGAAATAATTGAAACCTGACCTGAAGAGATTTTATTACGTCTATACTTAGTCAATATTAGCCAGACCCATAGAAATAGAAATAGACCCTCTGCTGTTAATGCAGTGGCAGAGATGACTGGCTCACTGACACACACACAAAAACAACAAACATAGAATATTGTTTTTAACAATGTGAACAATAATTTCATTTAATCGTAAATAAACAAAATATTTAGGTATCAAGTATTTTACAGTTTATATCATTAAATCTACTGAGGCCAAGTTATAATGATTTCATGATCTACTGACAATACTACATTCCACCTGTTTTTTCAAGCCTTTTCCTTTGTGCTAAATTTCAAATTTTTCACCAAATGGATTCTCAAATTGACAATTAAACACAGATTAAACATGTGTTACAATGAGTTATGCTGACTCCAGCCACTAGAGGACAGTTCTCCTAAACTCTTGAGGATGAAACTAGTAAAACGCTTTTGCAGTTGAAGGTAAGTGTGGAGTTCCTGGAAATCCATCACAGGTACAAATTATGGAAAAGACAACCAGTTAATGTAACATTTAAGAAAACAGCAGCATTGTGAACAATGAGATACATATATCTGGATGTCAAAAATGGCGAGGGAGGGTTAGACTCTATAAAGACTATATACATGTACCACAAAACAACTTTGGGCCTATTTGCCCATCTTTTTCGAAGAGTACTGTATTTTCATTTTGAGGTGAGATTGGTCTTCAAATATATTCTTTATTATTAAGATTAATTAATCAAACAATTGTCTCTGAAATACAGTTTGCAGGTGATAGTAATAATTCATTTATTATTTAATATTCATACCCTTTGTTTTAATCCTTTATTTATTTATGTTTGTTTATTTATATAATATGACAGAATATCAAGTTCACCAGAAGATAGCTTTTATTTTGAAGTCAGTTCTTGCACGCACATATCATAATGCCTATACATGTTCCGCAAAGCGGGACTAGCACGAAGTTGAGAGGCTAAATAGTGTGTGTGTGTGTGTGTGTGTGTAGTGGGGTGTAGTGCTGGTTTAATTATTCCCACAACACATACACACGGGTGACGGGACACATATGGTTAATAAATGACCAAACTTCCGCCGGACAGACACGGTCGGGTCTTCTTCCTGAAAAATCCTGAATTTGCGTCAGACTACGACAGATAACGAGTGCAACAGATTAAAACGTGCGTCCCGTCAGACACCGCAAACCCCAGGACACCGCAGAAATGTCCGCATGTGAGTTTGAATCGCTGGAGAAATCTCTGGAGACCCACCTGCCAGAGACCGAGCTGTCCGAGGTGAAACGCATCTTATTCGGGAAGGAAACACAGTGAGTTGTCGCGAGAGTACTTTAACTTTAGCGAACCAGGCACTCAGACCATATTATTTTCTTTTAACATGCTTTTTCTATTCAGTTTGATTCTGGTAAATCATCATTCTACTGGACTTTGGTCACTGTTGTCTGAGCTGCAGCTTTCAAGACACAACCTTTAAACTGTGCAAAGAAAAGATTACGCAATACAATGTTTGAAACTTTAAACGTGTAGTTTCTGTGTAGATGCAGGCATCACACATTGCTCCACTTAATAATGATGTTATGAGGATTATTCCAGACTCCTATTTATGAGTCACATCTCCAATTCTACACACAAGGGAGAATAAAGCAGTGAAGCAGGAAAATACAAACTAATGCGGAAAGGAACTATTACTTTCATTATCGATTAATCTGCAGAATAATTTCTTGATTAATTTAATAACACATTTTGAAAAAATACAATTATAATATCCCAGAGCAAAATGCTAACTATTTGAGTACTATCACATTCTGTCCAATGTGGCATTTGAACAGACACTGATTTGACTTTATAAGAAGAATACACATAAACCAAGGGGGCAAATGTTTTGGCCCAAGAAACACCTAAAAAAATATGTTTGACATTGTTCAGTTCTTACAAGGGATCAATGTTAGATCATCTTCCTATCTTCTTCCTTGAGTGTCCATCCTGTGAACAGTCATGAAGAGTCTTCTCTGTCGCAGGAAGTTGGACCTCCCGACATGTGCTGTGAGCGCTGCCTCTGAGCGGGACTTTGAGCTGAAGGGTTACAGGTTTGAAGCTGCACAGGAACAACTGAGGCCGCCCAGAAGGATCCGCGTGGGCCTCATTCAGAACCGCATCGTCCTGCCCACCGATGCCCCCATCCTGGACCAGGTCAGGACTCGGGACACATGTTATCAAACAGGCCATAGACAGACAGGATGCCGTACATTTGATAGTATTTCCTCTTGAAGCCGTTGATGTAGAAGTCACTGGTGTAAACCCTCTGGTTGTCTCCTCCACAGATCAATGCCATGCACAGCCGTGTTGGTGAGATGGTTGAAGTGGCAGCCATGTGCGGTGTAAACATTGTCTGCTTCCAGGAGACCTGGAGTGAGTGCTTTCATGGGTCACAACTACACATTTCATAAAAGCCAGTAAAAAAAAAAATAAAGACTAACCTGTCGTTTGCCGTCCACAGCCATGCCCTTTGCTTTCTGCACCCGCGAGAAAGAACCATGGACGGAGTTTGCGGAGTCTGCTGAAGAAGGAAACACCACGCGCTTCTGCCAAGAGGTGAGATTGCAGATGTCTGCCACATGTGCCATGATATGCTTCGCTGCAGTGGCCTAATAAACACTGCGATTCTGTCATTAGCTGGCCAAAAAATACAACATGGTAGTCGTCTCTCCAATCCTGGAGCGAGAGGGGCTGCACAGCACTCTGTGGAACACAGCGGTGGTGATCTCCAACTCTGGAAATGTGCTGGGAAAGAGCAGGAAGAACCACATCCCCAGGATTGGAGACTTTAATGAGGTCAGTGAGGGGTTTCCGTAACTTGCACTTGTGTGAAATTAGGCAAACTGCTCTGTTCACTGTGTTTCTTTTACACCCAGTCTACATATTATATGGAGGGCGACACTGGCCACACAGTGTTCCAGACACAGTTTGGGAACATTGCTGTGAATATCTGCTACGGCCGCCATCACCCTCTCAACTGGTTCATGTACAGCATGAATGGAGCGGAGATCATCTTCAACCCCTCAGCTACTGTTGGAGCTCTCAGGTGAGGAGCAAAATGGAGTTAGCATTATTGGGAATACGCAACATGTAATTAATATTGTCAATATTAGGCTTTAGTTGTACATATTCCCTTAATTCCCCCATAAAACTAGACTTATTGCTGTTGGTATATCCCGTACTAACGTTGTCGTTGTATATCGTTTTATATACATTAAGAATAATGTATTTTTCTTTTGCCTACAGTGAGCCCATGTGGTCTATCGAGGCCAGGAATGCAGCAATAGCTAACCACTGTTTCACTTGTGCAATCAACCGTGTTGGGACGGTGAGTCGGTCTCTGTAACTGCAGTCAGTCTGTATTCACAGACGCAGGGCTTTCACACTCTAGAGCAGGGCCGTAGTCGGGTTTTAGACGTACTCAATCCTACTTGTGGCTTTTGTTTTATGGATTAAAAAGTGTTCTTTTTTCATCTGGTTTGGTTAGAAAACATTCATAATTTTCAAGCATTTAAAAAAAACAAAACTGAAAGCATTTATTCTTCAGTGATTTATTATCCTGAAGTTACAAAGCAGTAGGTTGCAAAACCTTCCACGTCCCTGAAACATGACCTCAGTATCAGTGGTAGCTTTGGCCCTCCACTCAGCAGCTGAACAGTCTCTGTTGGAAGCTTGTGTGACATTCTGTGCATTCTTGTATTTCACACAGGAACATTTCAAAAGTGAATTCACATCTGGTGATGGAAAAAAAGGTAAGAGATTGATTTCCTGGAATTGAGAAACTTTAATTTAGCTTCCTTAACATGTACATTTACATTAATAAGTGTATTCTTAAGGACAACCTAAATGTTTTGTAATGTCGCAGTCTTTATGTTATCTATATCTATACAGTGAATAGCTGTTTATTATTATGAATGAACTGAATTATTTCAGTTGCAGTGACAGACAGATCTTCTGACTTCTGCAGCTCACCATGACTTTGGACACTTCTATGGATCCAGTTACGTGGCTGCTCCTGACGGCAGCCGCAGCCCCGGTCTCTCCAGGACCCGTGACGGACTGCTAGTTGTAGAAATGGATCTCAACCTGAACAGACAAATCAGCGACAAATGGAGTTTTAAGGTAAATATAACTGGGAACAGCATTTGAGGCCTCCCTGTAGGTCTCACTTTGACCTACTTTAAAAAAGGATGTGTGTGTGTGTATTTGTTCCTGCAGTGATTGAAGGCTTGTACTTGCTTAAGTAATGTGAGCTCCATTGTGGTAAATACAATCTATTCTCCTGATGTACTGTTACTCTACCTGTGTACTGTGCTTTTCTTTGCAGATGACTGGGCGGTATTCTGAATATGCAGAGGAACTTACCAAGACTGTGAGACATGACTTCAAACCCAACATTGTGAAAGAGTAGATGATATTCCACAATAGGAGAGGTAACCCGTGTGCCTTTTAAAAAAAAAAAAAAACTGTGTCAAACAAAACTGCCATAAAGTTATTATATATTGCTAAAATAACAAATCTAAATGTGTTAATTTCCTAACTACCAATATCCATTTATTTTAGAAGATGAGCCTTTTTAATGCCAGTTTGTTTACATAATGCCACTGTTGATTTTATTTAAAAAACACAAACATAATTTTCTGTATAGTCTGGGATATGTCAATGATTAGAAATGGCATTTATTTTAATGAATTTTTCATTTTTGTGCAGTCAGATTAAAAACCTCCCACGTGTTACTTTAGAGGACTAAAACTGCAATAAAATATCAGAATCATACTGGTGTACTTTATTGATTCCCAGGGATTAGGGAAGTTGGCTAACTACCAAATATTCGTTCATTTTCTGAATTTTCAGTTTGTTAACACTATGTCACTGTTGTAAAAAATAAAACCACAAAGATGTAATTATTTCCTGCATTTTAATGTTTTTGTGCAGGAAAATAGCATGTATTTGCCCAGCAAATGTGAGAAAAATGGCTAAAGTAGTAGACTCAAATTTTGAAGCCGTAGCTCTAGATCGAAGGCCTGATGTAATCGAATGCATGATTTTATGCTTTAATGGGATCACAAATGTTTTTTTATGGGTTTGATTGGGGACATTTTTGTCATTTTTTAAAAGGTCTGAGTGTCTTTATTTTGGCTATATAGTTTATTATAGACTTATTATTGGACCTGAGGTTGAACTTCTAAAATTCAAAAAAGAAATTCACAACCATGGCAAATTCAAGGCATATGCATTATAACAGCCAGAATGATCTAAAAAAAATAATGTCCCAAAATGTCCCTAGTGAGACCCAAAATATGAAACAAACAAAGTTCAGTTCTTTTCTATTCATTGTGTTCATATTTGTCCGTCTGTCAGATTGGTTTGATTCTGTTGGTTCCATCACTTTATCACAGGAAAGTCAAACCAGTGTTCTAAATAACTGGATAACTAACTTGCCTTCATTTCATCCTTGATGATTTGACAAGGCCGATGATTTTTCTGTTGTCTTAAAACTTATCTATAGTTGTAAACAGAGAAACAAGTAAAGCGAGACCATGTAACTGCTGAACAGCGGCCGCTGCAGCCGCTTAATGCTGAGTCACAAAGTCAGTGAACTGACTCGGTTACACATTAACCGCTAACATTAGCCACTGTAAGCAAGAGGGCACAGACCATGTGAGGCAGTAGTGACTGAGTGTATTGAATTGAAGATTATTATTGCTTATGAATTTAAACATTTTAATCTGTGAGATGAACAATTTCTTGTTTTAAGAATAAAATGAGTTTCTTTGAGCTCAAATCTGCACGACTCAGACCTTTTTAAGATGAATCACACACCAACTCCTTCTCAGTGCGAGACATCCTTTATCTTTCTTAAGAGGCACCAGTAGAAAGATGTTGGGATGGGATTTAGTTAAAAGCTGCATTTCAAATTGTATTTTGTATAACCTAACCTTTTATATAACTTAAACCAGATATAATTTAAGGTGCAGGTTTCTCATTAAATACTCCAGCAAAACAAAGATGGCGCACGTGTTCAAATCCTTCTTTAATCACAACTTATAATAAATGCAGCTCTATGTTTTAATAAAAAATAACGTCTGAGGTTTAAAACGTGCCGTTTATTCTTACCGAAAAAGCACAACCAGGAAGAAATCACTTATCGGTTCAAGAACAGCAATTTCATGATTTATTTAAATAACACATAATAATAATAATAATGTCTGGTTTGGAAAGTGTAGTGCAAAAACGTACTCATAATACCAAAATGACAAAATAAAACTTAAGTGACAACGAGGAACGGTCTTCACCACTTTCAACTTAGGACACGAGTCAAAGATCCACCTTCTTGTTCTGCCGCAGTCGAAACAACGTCTCCGTCCGTCAGCATGTCGGGCTGCTCTTTCTCTATTGAAATGAATCAATCTGGTGAGTACATGTTTCAGTATGTCCACGTCCTCCTGCAGGCGGATTGAGTTCCACAGACATTATGGGGTATTGCATTGCACTAACTATCTGTGGATGATGTCACACTTTAGGGCATTAACTACCTGAGACTCTCAAAGCACAACTACTTCCTGTATTCCCTGTTGATAGACTCAGAATAAAAACGTGATGAGGTGAGTTAGGAGGATTTATCTTTTTTAAAAGGCAAGTGGAGGTGAGGCTGTTGATGAGCCTCTTCAGGACTTCAACACTGAACAGCACAAATAAATTGTTTATAATAAATGTTGTTTTAAGCCCTGAATTATGTGCACACTATTTCCAGGTACGTCTTCTTCCGTCACGATTCCCACATTTCATCCACTGTAGTTCCACAAGTCTGAAACACTCCGCTCACAGCTTGAGATTTCAATAGCTCATATTTGAGTCATTCAAATTCAACGAAGACGCAATAAAAATCCATTTGGTCTATCTGCTAATCCCCCCCCAAAAAAAGAGAATACAAAAATAAATGGAACTTAGATTTGTGAAACTCCCAGCTGTTAGTCCTGCAGTGGTCGAGTGGTGGTGGTGGCTTTACAAGAGCGGTGGATCTGCAGCAGTCATGTGAGCAGTTGGGCTTCTTAGCACCGGAGAGGAAGGCCCCGGGGGGGGGGGGGATCTGCGATAGCAGGGAGGAGCCGCTAGTCCGAGACTGTGGACCTGCAGCATCAGGTCACTACAACGATGCGCTGAGGAAGAGTGAAATCCAAACCCATCATCGCTGTCAATCAACTCTCCTTAAAGACCAGCAGGATGTCCTCGTCTGTCCCGTAGCTCCGCCGAGCCTCCTCGAAGTTACCGACGCTGGTGCAGCACACCCCTGAACACACACACACACACACACACACACACACACACACACACACACACACACACACACACACACACACACACACACACACACACACACACACACACACACACACACACACACACACACACACACACACACACACACACACGCTCCAAACTTAAGACATAACTTATTACTACAGTGGCAGTAAATAAATGTTTTCTTATTCAAATACACTTTTGCTTTGGCCATATCACTCACGGTCAGAATACGCTGGGTTGTTGTAGAAAACGCAGCCGGTGGTCCTGTTGAAGCCGCATACTACGACAAAGTGACCCTGGTACTCCGGCTTCCTGCAGAAACACTTCTGGCCTACAGGCAGGAAGCAGCAGTATTTGACAGGTGAGGAGCAGAGTTCACATGTCAAGACGACGGCATTAACCAGCACTATGGCAACGTGGCCCTGCTCCAGATGAGACTGGATTTCCTGAACCGTCACAGAGCTGTGAGGAGACATCCACAAGCACACGTCAGGTGTTAGGTTTGCTTTGTCTCAGGCAATAGCTGGTGGCTTGTACACATGAATAAAAAACCCCAGAAAACTCACCATTTGTTCACCGCCACACCTTTGCTGTCTGCGTTAAGGAAAAGCTCATTCACTCTGTCTTCTTCTGTATCAAAGTGTTTCTTATAGAAGGACTGCAAACCACACCAAAAGACAACAGAGACCCCGTCAACATACACAGAAAACTAGAAATCTGGTTCGGACAGTACTGACAGCTTAGATTGGGGCAAAGTACCTGATTCCTAAATCCCTTATCAACACCCAGAGTCTGGGTGCAAAAGCAGTGTTTGATTCCTAGATGGCACATGAGGTAGGCCAGGTCAATAGTCCACACACTCTCCGTCAGCTTGAGCTCCCAGCATGCTCTCTGAAACTCCTCATCGCTGACTGGATGGAGGTACCTGCAAGATCGGACAGTTAAGAGACTGTGGGTCAACTGTAGTGCAATGGTGTTAAACATTTCACTTTGACTATAATGTGTATGCAGAACACCTTTTGGCAGACTTCATAACATTATGCAAACATGATTCACATTATGTTTTTTTTTTTTAGAAGTTAACAACTTTGTTGTGCACTTACTTGAGGACCATCCTGGAGCAGGCTAACCCACAGTCCCAGTGGTAGAGCTGCCGAATGACAGGGACATCCAGCAAGACGGCATCCTCTGAGAAAACCCCGCAGTGTTAATCATTAGTTCGTGATTAAACAAAACTGTCAGAAAAGCAACGTTAGGCTAGCTCGGTCCGTGTGTATGAAGTGGTTGATATGGTGTCACTCACCTGTCATTCTGTTGTATTCTTTCTTACTAGCTAACTCGAGACGAGCCGGTCAGTCTTGCTCACAGCATATTTATCCAGGGTTGGGTTTCTTCATGGATGCTAACGAGCAGAAACCGGGCTGCCCAACTGCCAGTTTAAACGTTAGCTGTCAGGCTAACAGTAGGAACTGGTCAGTTGGCCGGTTAGCTGCATAAATAGCGAGGCTAGCTCCTCGACACGCGCCACTGCAGCACATACACTTATTAGTTAACTAAACAAATAAAGGGTACAAGTATGACAGTTTTTTAGGTCGGTGCCTCTTTCTAAAAAGCTGCTCTGCTTCACTTCTCTGTTGTTTGCTAGCATACTGAGAAGCTTCTTCTGTGTGGTCATGTTGTCACTTACAGTGATGCTGCCCCCGTGCGGTGCGGGGGACTCATCTTTAAAATGATAATTAAAAAAATAAATATATATATATATACCTTTTCTTTAGATTTAGACATTTAATCAGTTTTATTGAAGAATTCAAATAATTATGAAGATATCTGTTTTTTCATTATAAGTTTAACAATCACAAATTAGCCTCAGAGGGCTTTACAGTCTGTACAGCATACAGCATCCTCTGTTATTGGACCCTCGGAAAATGTTCAAGTGAGCGAGCTACTGGGTTCCGTAGCTGGTTCCCATCGACACCTGTGTTGTAAAAAGATAAATAAAAAGATTGATTGTACAACTCGCCAAAATTATTGTAAGCAGTGAGGAATGTAAAATGTGAAACTAAAGGATCGGTCACTTACTGATTCAGTGACAGCGTCCTCATTTAGATATGTGACTTTATGTCTGCTATAAAGATCTCTTTTTCTCACGCATGTCAACATAAACCAGTCAGCAACCATGGGAACCTGCAGGAAAACAAACAAATACTGTGTATTATTGCTTCTTTTTTTCTAGAAAAGTGCATTTCATTTAACGCATCACGTCAAGTGCAGGACTGAACCTGTCTACTCACCAAACTGAGGAATGACAAAGCTGCACCCAAGTTCACTATGGTTGGTACAATTCCAAATTTCCCTGCCTGCGAGATAAAAGAACACCCCAGGTGTTGTTAAAGCAGAGAGAACAGACATTAAGTCATTGCAATTTAAAGATTTAATCTGGCCTCACAGTTCCAAATACAACGACGTCAAACCGGATCCCGTATGCTTTGATTAAGGTTCTTGTTTCCTCTCCATCTTGGGTCTTGTAGTATTTTGCAAACCTAAAACCAGTGTTTGTTTTTTTTAATCCATTTTTTTCTGATGAAAAATCACAAGCGTTTGTTAAAAAATGGTTTCACCTGAAGTTGTATCCAGGAGCCACATTGTTGACAGGATGTTTGCTGTCCAGCCGGCGGAAGCTGTACTTGGGGTAACATTTCCTTGCCCACAAGTCCAGGTCACAGCTCCAGTCAATAATAATACCGACGATACCACCCTTTATAAACAACAAATACAACTTTGACACTTTAATCAGTTATATAACTGAAATCTAAGGGAGAAAAGAGATAAGAAAGTGTGGAGGGGAATCATATTAAATTGTGTGCATGTACCTTTACAGCCATGTCTTCAAATTCCTCTCCAGCCTCTGAAACAATGTGTTTGAGGCGGAATATGGGGCAGTCAGGGTCTGTTGCACGATTGAATTCACACCTCTTCAGGTATGAGGAGTTAACATGTGACAGTATGTTTCTTCTGAGGCAGGAAGAAAGATGTATATTTGATATAATGGCACACAATAAAACAGAACATTGGCATATTCTACATTGATAAGAGCCTTTCTGTTACACTCAGAAACACTGACTTGTGGAAGTTGAACTTCGGGTATGTTATGCTGTTTTTGATCAACACAGTGAAGTTCTCTGCTGCAGCCAGCAGTGCATGTCTGTGGGACACAACATGTCAAGCCATATCTACATTATACTTCTTACTTGTGAATACTATAACATCGAATATATTCTTACTCGGGCAGCGTAGTGTCTATTTCAAGAGGGCACCATGAGAGCACTTCACAGGTCTGGACAGTCGTGGAATAGTTCTCACACAGCCCTGTCCGTATACCTGAGTGGGAAATCAATGTCAGGTGGTTTTTGCTGTGTGGTATCACATAATTAATAGCTGATGTATTAACACTTATTAATGGGCCTACCATTGCCTCGGGGATCACTGTATCCCTCGATACAGTCACAGTCATCCACACAAGTAGAAGATAGGTTTGGAAGCTGGAGGAGAAATCACCACCGTTAACCTGTCGCCTGATGATGCACCACGGAACGCCACAGGAAGTCTTTCTACCTGTGGCCATCAAACTGTTTAACTCCTCCCCCTTCTTCTGCAGGAAGGACAGCTAAAAAATCTTACACCTACAACAATAATAACCACATCATGTGCAATATTATTTTTCATTAATCTATGTGAGAAATAACTTTCTACTACTTTTTCAATATCATTGACAATATTTCTCTCATTATCATGCTCAATATTATATATATTTTTTCCTATTTTAGTTATTTAGCAATCCTTATTGCTATTGTGTTCTATTTTACAATGGTGTCAGTATTATTTTTTTTACACTTAATAATTGTTATTATATTGTTTGTTTTTGTTTATATTTTTATTCTAATGTTTTTTGCTCTTCTTCTGTTATAATCTTTATGAAAGTGGCACAAGAATTTCCTTCGGGATTGATAAAGTTCTATTTTATCTTATCTGATTTAATCCTGTTAGTATGAGACAAGGTGCACATCTGCATCAGGATGTCTATGTGGTAAAGTTATTAAGCAGGTTGGAGTTTATGTGAGTTGAACAACAACAATGAATCTAAATAATATGCATTGTGCCCATCATAGCCCTGACCTTAGCTTTTTGGGCTTTTATAAAACATACCATCATTAATGCTTTACCATTGCCTGTTTATTAAATTTTTCCATCCAATGCGATAAATATCTGGTTACCAAAGTCATCAGGATTTATAGTCTAGGCACCATGAATTTGTACAGCAATCCATCCAATTATTGTTGAGATATTGCCATCTCTAGAGCCACGCCGCTAGCCAAACATTTGCTGGTTCCACCTTTCCAAAAGTGAGGATTACATAATCTAAACTAATCCAACTAAAATGTGTTTGGGTTTTGCATATGGAAACTTGTGATGGAAACTTGTTCTGGCACATTAGGCTAAATTATCAATCGATTTGTTTGACATATTAATCAATAATGAAAGTAATCAGTTGCATCCCTAAAAGATACACTCGTGTTGGTGACTCACCTCAGGACAACGTGACTGAGTTTGATGGGGGGTAATAACCATATTGGTTAAAACAAAGAATGAATTATCGCCCTGTTAGACAGAAGTGAAGCACAAACGTCACAAGGCAGTTAAATAGTTTTACTCCCAGTCAAACTGTGTGGATCAGTTTAGCACATTTCCCAGACGATATACATGGAGGATGAGTTGGAATGGAACGCGTGTGAGATGAAATGTCTGGTTAAATACCTGAGACGGGATAACATAATCCGCCACGTCCCAAAACCGGGGGTCCATGTCAGATGTGTTGGTGAAGGCAAAACCTTTCACTTTGGTGGTGACGCTACTGACGACAGAGTCTGTCTCCTGGTAGGCCTTCTGCACCACACACACATACCTGCGGACGTAGAGCAACACCAGGCAGCTCACTACAACAGCACTTCAAGACTAGATTAGCTTTATGTCCACATGCCCCCCCCCCCCCCGCATCATTTGTTACTTACCCCACCACATACAGCACCACCAGAAACTGGATGAACCTGAAGACAAATCCTACCCATAGGTTTGGAATAACCAGTGTTTTTGGTGTTTCATAATCAAACATGTAATGCAGACAGCTCTGGAAGCCGCCTGCAGTCTTGCTCATGGCTGCTGCACCACACACCAGTGAAGGACTACTGAGCAATAATGATGAGAGAACGTAGCTTATTCAAATCATTGTATTCAAATACATTTTTTGGCATCAGCACGTTTTACATGTAGTGGACATATAGTCGGTTTAAACAAAACACATACAGTGAAGGCTGGACAAAAGCACTTTCCACATCTTCTGCCCGTACTTAAAAAGGGTGAGTGAGAGGTGTTTTTTATATAAGATATATATAAACATGCCAAACTCACAGATTGTTGAAACCACCTATAACTCTATAGTTAACTAATGCATGCACTTACTACAGTACACGTGATACTTTGTTCATTCTCAGTATTCAACACAGTAACACATGTGAAGCGAAAGGAGTCACTCTGTTGTGTATTACCATTTATTGAGTAGATAACATGTAATAAGGCTGGGGTCAAATAAAAAAATAATTATCTGACACGTGCAATTATATTATTTCATTTTGCGAAAGGTGAATCGGTCAGTTTAACATGCAAAGGTGCACTGCTGTGTTACTCCTCTTTAGTAATCTCTTCGCCGGTCTCAAGATACTCGGAGGACCAACTGCAGCAAACACAATGAACCGTTGTTAAACTCACCTCACATTTACATTTACAGTTTGTGATATAAGATGAATGAAGGAGAAAGGTCGAGAACACCAGTTGTTCCTCCTTCTGTGAGAGGATTTAATGCTTTTCTCTGTTTTATATCAATGTTCACTGAATATTTGGGGGTTTTGGACTGTTGGTGAAACAAAACAAGATATTTGAAGACGTCACCTTTCACTCTGAGAAACTGAATATCTTTGTTTTCTGATATTTTAGAAGAAGAAAATAATCAATAATGAAAGTAATTGTTAGTTAACTTACAGCCAAACCTCTTGTTTCAAATGTAGGACTTTGTAAACAGTTTTTAAATAAGTGCTGTATCAGTACATTTACTGTTTGTTTACATTTCTATATTATATTTATTGCAAATCTTTTTTATTTACATTAAATACATTTTATTTAAAATGAAATAATTAGTGTTGTTCTGTACATAGTCTGAAACTACAACATGTCCTCTCTGTTTACACTGAGCTCTCTCTTTAGAACAGGTTGTGTGGTTGTATCAGGTCATTGTGGTCAATGTTGAAAATCTTCCTTCTTTATCACAATATTGTATTTATTTACAGATATTTTGTTTCAATGTGATAAAACACATTAAAACTTAAATTTTGCATAATCCAGTGAACTAAATACTAAAAAGTTAGACATTTCTATCCGATTATTTAAGTTTTATTTTTCATATGCATATGTAAATATTTCCTGTTATTTCATGTGCTCGTGTATTTTAAGAGGAAATGTTTTGCAAAAATAAAAGACTTTAAAGTATTTCTCACTGTCTTGGAAAAATACATTGTCATTTAATTTAACACTTTGGTTGTATAACACATGATGTGACGTGGTGATTATTTCCTGTAACAAGTTAAACTGAATCATGAAATGTTGTGTTTTAAAACATTTCTCTAGTCAGAAAATGTTGCAATGTCAATGCATTTTATTATGTTGATTTTGTTTTACACTTTAAAATAAATATTTTTTCACAAGTAACAATTCTCAGGCACTTGTGGAAAGTTGCTGTAAAATCTGATAATCAACAAAACATCACCATCTGCTGTTAATGAAATCAAATATCAGGATAGAAAGTGAAACTTAAAGCTGGTTTCTACGTTGCTGAACGGAGCCGAGAGACGCCATTACAGGGTGGAGTATCTCTACTATAAACATTAAATCAGAAGGATTGTAATCTGTAATTTAAAGAGACACAGATTCGGTGAGTCTTGCTGTTTAAAGATATTCACATATCAGAGCAAATGGCTGAGAAAACAGCTCTTTTTGAAGGTTTCCTGAACTGCCCTGTTTGTTCAGAGATGTTCAGAGATCCTGTGTCTCTGAGCTGCAACCACAGCTTCTGTTCAAGCTGCCTGCAACTATTCTGGAAACAAGCTGAAAACAAAAACTGTCCCATTTGTAAAAGAAGATCCTCAAATGACAGACCTCGGGGGAATTTTGCACTGAAGGGACTGGCTGACTCGTTTGCTGAGAGACTGAAAACTGGATCATCTGAGACAGAAAAAGGAGAGAAGAAGGTGGAGGTGGTGTGTAGTAAACATGGAGAAGAGACTCAACTGTTCTGTGAGGACGAGCAGAAAGCTGTGTGTTCTGTCTGTGAGTTTTCTCTCCACCAGAGTCACAAGGTGGTTCCTCTAGAACAAGCAGTCAGTGACCTGAAGGACCAGCTGAGATCTGACTTAGAGTCTCTGCAGGACAAGAGGGACAAACACAAGCAAGTGGAGAAAACATACAATGAAATGATTGAACTCTCCAAGAAGCAGCTGTTGTCCACAGAGAGGCAGATCACAGCAGAGTTCAACAAGCTCCACCAGTTCCTGAAAGAGGAAGAGGAGTCCAGACTGGCAGCTCTGAGGGAGGAAGAGGAGCAGAAGGGGAAGACTATCAGCAGAGAGATGAAGATGATTCAGGAGCAGATCTCCTCTCTGTCAGACAGCATCTCTGCTGTTGAAGAAGACCTGCAGAAACACAACGTGTCATTCCTCAGCAGTTATAAACCCACTCAGACCAGAGCCAGAGCCAGAGTCCAGAGCTCACTGTCAGATCCACAGCTGGTCTCAGGAGCGCTGATAGATGTGGCCAAACACCTGGGCAACCTGTCCTTCAGAGTCTGGGAGAAGATGAAGGACAAGGTCCACTTCAGTCCTGTCATTCTGGACCCAAACACTGCAAACCACTGGCTCTATCTGTCTGATGATCTGACCAGTGTGAGACGTGGAGACACATTCCAGAAGCTTCCTGACAATCCAGAGAGAAACACAGAGTTTGTCATTGTTCTGGGCTCTGAGGGCTTCAGCTCAGGGAAACACAGCTGGGAGGTGGAGGTGGGAGACCATCCTGAGTGGACTTTAGGTTTGATTAAAGAGTCAGTTGACAGGAAGGGAGAGTTACATGTTTCACCAAAATATGGAGTCTGGTGTTTACGTCATCGAAGTGGAAATTACACTAATGGATCTGGTCAGACTGTCAGAGTGAAGAAGAGTCTCCAGAGGATCAGAGTCCAGCTGGACTATGACAGGGGGGACGTGTCCTTCTACGACCCTGAAGACATGACTCACATCTACACTCACAGAGACACTTTCACTGAGAAACTCTTCCCATTCTTCAATATTGAAGAAGCTGGTGATGCTAAAACTGCTGATATCAAAATCTGTCAAACTGATATTTCTCTGTGATGTTTAGGGAGGGTGGTGAGGTCTCAGTGAATTATCAGGATTTTTATAATGGAGGTGTTTCTTTGTTAATAACAGACAATTCCAGTTAGTTCTTTAATTTGATAGTACATTAAGAAAATGTAGAGTTAAAGAAACATAAGATTTGAGTAAACATGTGTTTTTTATGTAAATATGCTGAAAGAACTGGGACCAGTAGATTTCATGTGATCATTTTATTTTCACATTTATCTACAGATTTGTTTTTAATCTTAAGGATGAGCAACAACCTTAACAAAAAAATGCTAAATAAAAAAAAAAAAATGTTCAAATGTGAGAAGATGTGTAGATTGTTTTCTTTATAAATAATGTTTTACAACTAATCATTGTTTATATTAGTAATATGGATGAGTAAATTGCATGTTTTCTACCTGGTCAGCAAATATTGTGGTCAAAAACATGAATGAGTGACTTCTATCAATACAAAGCTGTGCTGCAGTTTGATGTGTTTGCAAACACAGAAACTGATTCACTTTTCTATTTCAATGATCATTTTTATTGATAACACCGTAACACATTTTCTTGAAGTCATAGAAACACGTGTAGCACGTAAGAGAACAGAGCAATAATCCAAAGAATCAGAGAACTAGAGGATTAATATTATCATACAGAAGAAACCCAAAGAGACAAAAAGAGACAAAGGGAAACTAGAAAGAGCCAACTGCAGAGAAATGATTGAATAAGGTCGGAAACAGAGGGAATGGGAGAAAGAGAGGAAGACCAAGAGAAGACAACTCAGTGTTGTCAGTGCAACGTAGTCACTGTCTGGAGAAAGAAGATGGCGGAGGTTCAGAGTGAACACAGTGGCTCCAGTTGATCTCAGTCATGCTTCATCTGACTAAACAGCTGAGGGGAAGGCAGCAGAGCTCTCAGTGACCTCCAGACACCAGAGGACTGTTATTGTAGTTTATATGTAGGGCTGCACAATGAATCATCTTCTATCATCATGTCAGCTTTGATCATTCATACACAATCAGGATTTATCAGTCGTTATGACAGTAAATCTGCATATTTCCCTCTTTTTCAACAGTACAGTCACTTTACGCACAAGTAGCCCAAGGGAAGACAATATCCAGCCTCTTTTCAATTCTTTAAGTTGTCAGTGGAAGCATCAGTGATGTTGTGACTTGGACTGGAACACAGAGGAGCATTTGTGACTTTATATGTGGAGGCTGTTCACGTTATGTTCACTTGTATTTCTTCATCATTTATGGAAGTTTTCTGACACTGCATAATAACTGACCGTCCACTCACATAAGATTCAAAGTGTATACAGCGTTGTGTGCATCGTGAGCTCCGTCAAAGACCTCAGGACATTTTGACTGCAAACAAACCACTCATCCTGTCTCTGGACTTACTCCTCCACCTCACAGTCCTGCAGGATGAGCTCTGCTTTCTGGCTGCTGCGTCTCAGGATGGTGGAGACGGCCCTGCAGTCCTCAGCAGTCAGCCTGAGAGTCTCCTTCAGATCCAACTCAACACAGGAGGAGCAGGACAGATCCAGCCTGTGCTGCACGGTCCTGAGCAGGTGGACTGCTGCCCCCTGCTGGGCGTCAGAGGCAGCACAGCTGTGGACAAACCTCAGCAGCAGTTTCCTGTCAACACTGGAGGAAAAATACATCTAAAAATCGCTATGTTTCCTGACAACTTGTACTCTTATTGTTGTAGTTTTCTCCTTCTTTTCTATCAGTCACAACAACATAGAGCCCATTAATAGATAAGATCTGGGAACATGGTGACGTCACTGATAAGCCTTCTGATTGATCGAGACACACAAGCGGTCGGTTGGAAACAAAGCTTCAGGTTTCGAAGAATCAGTTTTAATTTCTTAACACACATTGACTTCCATGAACACAGGACAGATACAATGTCACTTTGGTCCAATAGTACCTCAGATATAAAGTCTGTATAAAAGAACCATTTCAGCTCATATAGACACTTTGGCATCCTGTTCGTCACGGGTGTAGCTTGCCTTCAATAAAATAGTTTTTCAACCCGCCCTCTTTCAAGTTTCCTTTAGTTATGAAGTCCATGATAACACAGGTAAGAAAGAAAGGCTACAGTAGACTGTATATAGATATATATATACACACACGTGGATATTTTTCATTGGACAACATAGACGCAAAGACATGTTAATTCATCAATAAAACTCATGAAGTCCAGTCAATATGTTTCGTGTTTCAGTGCTGAATGTTCAAGTACGATATGAAGGCATCTACATAAAATCTAGAAAATAAAATTAAATTAAGCTACAGTGAAACGTAGACCAGGAAAACGTCTTCTGTTTACATTCTCCAGTTAAACCCATCCCGATGAGGCTGACATTATTGGAAACCAGCCATCATGTTCGCTCATCTGCCGCTCTTTGACAATGCAAATAACCGGCTCTCTGCTGAGTATAAACTGTGTCCGCTTCTTGAACTGCTAAATGTACGATAACAATGTTCCATCTGAAGGAAAGTCTGCGTCACGGCCATTTAAACTGATGCCATTCAACATACATTACATTACAGTCATTTAGCAGACGCTTTTATCCAAAGCGACTTACAATTCAGATTCTATCACACCGTAGGCACAGCTACGGGAGCAATTTTGGGGTTAAGTGTCTTGCTCAAGGACACATCAACATGTGACCCGGGGCCGGGGGATCGAACCGCCGATCCTCTGATTGAAGGACGGCCCTGCTCTCCACTTAGCCACAGCCGCCTAACATAGCTGCTAAAAAAGGTCCACAGATTTCATTTGTCCAAAATCAAAGTCGAGCCCCCCGTCGTGCAGGTTGCCCTCGTTTGCGTTGTCGAAGCTGTTCTTCCCGTGGATCTGTTTGAGGTGCTTGCGGAGAACTGGTTTGTGAGCGAAAACCATGTCGCAGTAGTTGCAGCGGTGCGGCTTATCCCCACTGTGCAGGTTTAGGTGATCCAGCAAAGAACACTTTTGGGTGAAGGTCTTGCCACAGATCTTACACTGGAAGGGCTTGATGCCGGCATGGACACGCATATGCCGGTGCAGGTTGCCCTTCTGCGTGAAGGTCTTGCCGCACAGCAGGCACATAAACAGCTTGTGCATCTTGAGGTGGTTGGCGTAGTTTTCCAGCTGGCGGAAGACCCGGGCGCACTTGGGGCACTGGTGGTACCACTGGAGGGGCTTGTCGTAGTTCCTCTGGTGCACACTGTGCTTCTCTGCATGAGGGGGACCGGCTACGCCGGGCGGAACCGCCATCTCACTGCCACGACTGTCCACAGTGGAGTTGATGAGAGAGTGCTGGGGCTCAGGAGAGTGGAGTGTAGGGGGAGCAGGACTGGTGAGGAGGTTACCAGTGATGGAGCTCTCTGCTACATCAGACACAGACTCCACTTTTACTATAGTGATGTCACTCTCCACCACACCCTGCTTTGGACGTTTGGCTAAGGTCTGAAGAGGGGACGTAGGCTGTATGATCACGTCATCGTCGTCTTGGCTGCCATCGTCCGCGTCACTGCCGTCGTCCACATCGCTGCCGTCGTCGCCATTGTTGTCGTCCCCAGCCTGCATCACCTCCTCCTCATCCTGATGAGAAGTCCGAACCTCAGAGCGCTCTTGCTCTCTCTGGGCCTGGGAGGTTAAACCCTCTTTCTTCTCCCTCTTCATACCCACATCCACCTCCAGCTTGCGTGCAGACTGGGGTTTGATGAACTTGCTGAGAGCTTGAGTGCACTGCTCCACAATGTGGCCCATTTGGAGGAAGCTGGCCACTGTCAGGTAATTCACGAGCTCCAGCTCAGGAAACTCCAGCTGACCCGTGTAGCAGGACAGCAGCAGCTGCCGGCCCACCTCCGCCCCCTGGATCATGGAGATCTGGACCTCCCTGGAGTCCTGCTGAAGGATGAACTGGTCCCTCAAGAAAGAGGAGCCGGCCGCAAACACTACCTTGTGACCAGGGACCTCCAGCTGGTTGATGCGCACACTGACATCACAGAAGCGTTTCTGGTGTCGTAAGAGGTTCATCTTCTGCAGCATGGAATCCCCAAATGTGGAGAAGCGGAACTGCAGGATCACTTGGTTCTGGGCCATAGTGAGCTGAGGGCCAGCGGCAGCAGCGCACCTGTTGAGGACAAATACAGACTGTGTTATCTCTCCTGGACAGCACAACATAGACTGTATAGTGCGAGTACTTCAGATGGCAGGTAGGATGGCTAATTAAGTTACCACCACCTGAGTCAATAACAATCATCATGATCTTCATCAAAACAGGCGCGTGCTGCCCTCGTGGATAAGGTGAGACTGAGATCCACACTTTGGTTGAGTGAGCGTGTCTGTTTCATGAGCTAGCTAACGTTAGCTCGTCAGTTGGGCGTTCATCCTCTCAAACACATGGTAAGCACATTGGTGACGTGATGCTAACTGGTTTACCTGCTAGCATCACTGACGAGCAGCGTGTCAGCGACACCATGGACGCTACTGTTAAATGATTGCCTTCCTTTAAGGGGAAATAGGTCACGTTAGCCTGGGGTTTAACGATACTCTTTAGGCTGCAGCGAGACAATCAGGTAATCTTGTATAAAGTGACTCTCCATGCCTAACGTTAGTTAATAGCTAGCGTTGTATGTAAACATCAATCACAAATCGACCGCATATTTCCCTTTGGCCTACTCCACACTTGAGCTGACATCTCAAGCTGTCTGGTAACATGCAACACTGATGACTAGCTGTCTTTATTACAAAGTTGTTACTTTAACGGGCACAGTAATGCGTGTTTTGTACCTGTTAACCCTTCGTAAACAAGCCCGTTAGAGGTGGGTCTTCATCAGCAGGAGTCTGTCGGACCGTCAGGGGAAATGAAGCGCTGTCCCGGATGTAAAACCTATTTAAAGGGCCAGTACAGCCGTACGGGCTCACCTCTCTCATGCTCATCCTCACCTCTAATCCTCACTCTTCACCTCTCATCCTCACCTCTCATCCTCATCCTCACCTCTCATCCTCACCTCTCATCCTCACTCTTCACCTCTCATCTTCACCTCTCGTCCTCACCTCTCATCCTCATCCTCACCTCTCATCCTCACCTCTCATCCTCACCTCTCATTTTCACTTCTCATCCTCATTCTCACTTCTCATCCTCATTCTCACCTCTCATCCTCACCTCTCATCCTCACTGTTCACCTCTCATCCTCACCTCTCATACTCACACTTCACCTCTCATCCTCATCCTCACCTCTCATCCTCACTCTTCACCTCTCATCCTCACTCTTCACCTCTCATCCTTATCCTCACCTCTCGTCCTCATCCTCACCTCTCATCCTCACCCTCACCTCTCATCCTCACCTCTCGTCCTCATCCTCACCTCTCATCCTCATCCTCATCTCTCATCCTCATCCTCACTTTGTCAAGCTGAACACACATGGGCCGTCCTCTTTGTTTACCTTTTTTTTTAAACTTCTCCATACTTCCACTGGTAACCTCGTGTTTATTGTCACATTGCTATGGATTGTGGGTAATTTCCTTGGGCAAAGTCTGCAGAAGTGCTGACTTACGAAAAGGGTTCATAAAGGGCTCGAAAAGTCTGCAAGAGAGCCCTCAAACACTGGATGATTTGACAGTGGGATAGCCCTAAACCCTCACCTTCCAGATACAAATAAGCCAAATATAATAACCTAATAATACAATGTTAACATCAGTAAACATATTAAGATAAACACAATGATCAATCGTGATTTCAGTGTCATCATTAACCCCTATGTTTTCTTAATGAAAATATGTTTTTCTTTTATATGATGTATCCTCTCCTACAAGGTAAGGAAGTCTATATATAAGAGAGAGGTGCCAAATCCAGTTATTACAGTAGACTATTCCCAAAATGAGTCTATATTCCCAGGGCTGTCCCAAGAGTGATGTGTCTAAAGATGATACAAGATGAGAAAGAATCAAATCACCTCTTTAGAGCTCAAAAAAGTCTTCTAATTAAACAAGGTGGGAGAGAAATATCCCTCTTTTGTTAAAGATGTGAAAAGGTCACAAATTCAAATAGGCTGGACACCACTGGCTTAATACATAACTTCACGAGACATGGCATTGTGTTTGAATGCATACATTATTAGGGGTCTATATAGTCTCTTCAACTCTACTGAAGCACATAGCTCAGTTATAAAGTCTTGGTTTTGTAATCTATTCCTTATTCCTGTAGACTCTGATCATGGGAGTGTGTCAGAAGGTTTCTCAAACAGTGAAGTCACAAATGGTCTGCTTTACAAAGTGGATTGCTTCATTCCAAGTACACATTGACATCCACTAATCATTCAACTATTATTGAAGTGAAAAAAACAGTTTATTATAATTAGTTACAAAATGTACAAAATAAAATGCACAGATGGGAAGTCAAGACTGTAATTGAATTCGTCATAATGACAATTAAGGAGTTTAGGAGTGTCATGTCCTCTTGAAAAACCTGGAAAAGACGACAGAGGGAAAACAGGTCAATAAATTACAATTTCAAGTGCCGTCTTTCCCCTGAAAGTGTGCAAAATATCTAAGTTACAGTCATTCATAGTGAAATATAACAGGCTACTTGCACGATGCAGGATTACTGTATTTTGTCACCAGAAAACAAATCAAAAATTAATATTCTATTTGCAGGCTGTGATTACCAGTCATAGTTATTAGTTTTTGAATTATCCCCTGATCATGCATTTATTTCATCTTTGAAAATTCCAGAAACACTAGAATCACTTCAGACTGTGTAGATTTGATTTAATTAAATAACAGTTGTTTCACACATAAAATAATATTAACAGGGTTATAACACTCTATTGTACCATCTTACATACCAGGGGAAACAGTATCCACCCAAAATGACCAAGGCAACCAGTGCAATTGCTGCAGCAGCAGACAGAGATGAAACCCACAGAACATAGGCTGTACCTGGAACAAGGAAATGCTGCGTGTGAGTAACTGGCAACGAGCTTTTTCTACATCTACTTATTTGAAATACTTTCTCTTGCCTTTCTGTTACTAGTGTAAGCGACGTGACTGTATGATAAGGAATAAATAAATCAGTCCAACACGTTCTGAGTTTTACTCATAACGTTAGTGAACTACCAACACCGAACAAGACCAGCCCGAACCACCTTCTCCTCGCTCAGCCTCTTTCTCTCCTCTCTTAACCGTATAACATCCGGATGCCTACACTATGTAATTTCCCAAGATAAATCTTATCATTTAAAAAAAGGACACTATAGTATTTGGGTATTTGGCCAGTAAATTACCTCTTACTTTAGCCCAGAGGACACAGGAACATTTTAAAGCCTAGAAGAGAAAACATTCAGGTAATTCAATTAGTAAACTGCAAAGTTTGTTGCAGTTTATAAGTCAATACATTTTTATACTGATACTTTATTGTATCGTAGTTGGACCCACCGATTTCCACTGGCTGACAGCTCGTAAGATGATATAATAGTTCCTGCCGTTCTCCAGTGGTGCATTAAAGAAGCCTCCATAGTGGAGTCCATCTCCCACAGTAAAGTTCATCTCGGTCCCAACATGTCTGACATCAATCTGGGCAGTGATGTACTCTGTTGAGGACTTTGATTTGCTTGAGATGTCTGAGCTCGCAGGAGAGGAACAGTTAAACATTATAATCCCCTCTACAGGAAGCACAGACACCTGGTACCAACTGCAGAATGAAGAACAAAGAAATTGTTACCGTATGGTCATAAATAGAGATATGTTAACACGTTAAATTCTTTACATGAAAGATTTGTAACACCTGAATATGACATAAAGGTAACGTGGTACATGTGATTCTGACTTCAGAACTGGTGAAAAACGGTATTGCAGGATAATCTTTCAACATTTAAAGAATTGTTTTTTTTAATCTTTGAAGCAGGTGGGCAAAGTTTTTCCAGGTGAAAGTTGCTTTTTTTTGTAAAAAGAGGTGAAAAACTTTCCGCTCAGGACTTCCATACTAAACGGTGGATACAGAATATAAATCAACTTGTCAGTGACCTCTGGTGGACAAACTTCTGAATGTCCTGTAACCTAGTTTGTAATTCCTGGACTGTGCTTTCTTTACACAAATCGGCCAAACTAAGCACTGATACAGATATATCTGCAATAAGCTAATATCAGCTGATACGTCTACCTTGCTGATTCATCCGTTTAGCTCTAGCACTTATATCTTCTTTTCTTTCTTTCTTTCTTTGCTATTAACTAGATTTATTGTAAAGATTTATGAATTATCAAACTTATTTAAGCATGTCTGTTTGTTTTATCTCATAGGGTTTTCATTTCCTCTGTAACCTGGCAGAACAATAGAGCTGATTGTTACCTTATTGGGTCCAGTGTGTTGGGTGATCTGCGGAGCCTCAATGTTGGTACAGGAGTCTCAAATTCTCTGTAGTCGACAACTGGTGCTCGGGGAACTGTCAAATCTTATTATGCTCAGTATAAAGAAGAATGCATCACATTCAATACAATCAGTCCTAAATATTTCCATAAATGCTGATAACTCCTGGTTTCACTTTAATGCAGGGAGACATTTGTCAGAGGAGAGTTGGCTGTACAATGATACCTGTTAAACTGGTGTTAGTGGAGATGGTGGCAGTGAATCTGGAAGACAGTGCGGTGATGGAGATGCTGTAGTTTGTGACTGGAAGCAGGTTCAGACAGAGTTCCAGCTGGTCTGCCTTAGAGCTCAGACACCGCTTCCCTCTATCATGAAAGGACCTCTCGTAGTCTCTGAATCCTATGTACGTCACCTGCAACGGTTGGTTATATGCAATGTGGCATCAGGGGAAAAAAAAGTATGGTAATCGCATGAGAAATGCTTAACTGTCCATACACATTCACATATACCCAGATAATAAGGTAAAAAAACACTGAAAGCACTTTCCTATGAAGACAATAATGGTAAGATAGAGATAAGATAAACAGCAACGGCAGTGAAAGAAGGATTATAAAATCTGTTACCTTGTATACTTCTTTATCCTCCTCATACTTCTCTGCTCTCCAATGCAGACATTTTTCATTAAGGACAGATAGGTGATTGACAGGTGGCTTTATTTCTGTAAGAGATGTAAAAAGAGTGATGGTACCACAAATCTTCCCCTTTTTATTTGACATATTACAGATCCTAATGGGGTTGTGTTGTTACTCACCTATGCATCTCAGTGTAGCTCTCTGCCACAGCCCAGAGCTGCCACACACAGAGACGTAGCTGCCCCTCCAGCTGTGATATCCATCTACACAGCGGTGGATCACAACACTCCTGTTATGCCACATCACCTCTGATTTGGCAAGGAAGGGAACCGGACCACATTTAGCTGTCGGAAAACAATGGCACTGGTTAACTAATTTACTGAAAGGCCTTATAAGCATGATTACAGTATATCGTAGACATTCCATCAGTCGTCAGGTGGTAAAAGCCGTGCAACATGTTGTTTCCTCGACATTCAGTCAGCAGTGGATTGACCCAAGGAAAGAATCACACCAGCATAACAATGTGAAAGTTACAAAACATTATTCAGCAATATACCTCAACAACACACAACGTATAGCCCAAGCGGGAATAAATACAAAGGAGCCTCCAACCACAGCTGAGACAATATAGGGCATTCATCAGTTACTTGCCAGATAAGATCAAAGCATCAACTAAATTATGTCAATAACATGTTAACAAAGAATGATTCTTCCGCAGTCAAATAGATGCACTTATAGAGATTATCACTGTACCTTTGCACTTCACAGATACCTTCCCCCACTGTCCTGAGAGTAAACATGTTGAACTATTGTTTCCACTCATCAGGTAAAATCCATCCATGCACTCATACAGCACCACACTGCCCGGTCTACTGGTGCCATCCCACCGGAGGTTAGTATGGGGGAGGGTTAGTGGGGGGCCGCAGCTTATTTCTGAATTAGCAAGATATCACAAAGAAAAACACAAATGGCACAGTTCATTCCTCCATAAACATAATGAGAACAAGTAGCAAACTTTGTGTTTATTACACTTACGTATGTGTACCTCATATGAATATGAACGTTTATAGAATATAGAATTGGTGGACTGGATTTTCATACTTCAACTATTTACAGAGCATAGCAATATACTAATACTTCTATTTTAAAGCAATAGTTTGAATATTGGGGAAAAGGCTTATTTGCTTTCTTACACAGAGTCACAAGATCAATACAGTAAATATGAAGCTTCAGCTAGCAGCCAGTTAGCGTAGCTTAGCACAAAGACTGGAAACAGGGGGAAAACAGCTAGCATGGCACTCAAAAGGTAACAAATGAACTATTTCTTGGCCAAGTGCAGTGAGTGGAGTCTTCTTGTCACTGTGAGATTACCAGGCAACCAGTGTAGACTCGAGGACGTCACTGCAATCAGGCCAAGAAATAGTTACACTTTGGTATTTGTGTGGATTAAACAAACACGATATAACGTGTTGTGAGCTTTTAAGGTGCTAATAGGTTGATTTTGTTACCGTTGAACAGAGCCTGTTTCCTGTCTTTATGCTAAGCAAAGCTAACCAGCTGCTTTTTGAAAATTTCAAACCATTGCTCTAAATATTATGTGCGAATTGCTACAAATATTCTGAAATGAAAACAGTAGTTTATCAATATATCTGTCATCAAACGTTGCACCTTCACACCATAGCTCAATATCCTCCCACAGTCCATTGTCTCCACATACTGAGTAGTTTCTCAGGCTCTTGGTGTAATATCCTTCCTCACATTGGTAATAAACCACACTGCCAATGTGTGATGTGCCGTCCCATAGCATTTTAGCACGAGGTTTAAAAACAGGCTCTTGGCAATTGATTTCTACAACAAAAAGACAGCAAGTCATTGCAGATGAATTTACACATTTTTTCAGTTTCAAGTGATTGTAATGGCAGCTGAATGATTACAGTAACATTCATACTGTTCAATTACAGCATGGAAATTATGTCGACTATGCCGACATGAGGATTGCATTATAACTTTTACTGGAGGCAGGTAACCCAATACTCCATTGTGTAGATTAATGTCATTATTACCTGTACAGAGCAGTGAGGCTCCATCCCAATCTCCAATGGCAGTACAAACTGATACATCTCTCTCTCCAACACTGCGATATCCAGAGTTACACTGATAAACAACCTGAGAGCCCAAAGTGGAGATTCTATCCCACAGCATGATTGAATGGGGGATGGGTGGCGGCACACCACAGTCAACTTCTGCAAGTATAGAAATTGAAATATTTAATTGGGTGAAAACAGTTATTATTTGAATCTACAACAGCAATGGAGAAGCAATGCTGAACCACAGCATTAACAACATTTTGGAGGAAGGTGTTTTTACCTTGGCATGAGATGTTTGGTTTTGTCCAGTTACCAATAATTGAGCACAGTGACATGTTATTTCCTTCACTGGGATAAAATCCTATTTTACAGTAGTACGTCACTGTGCTTCCAGGGCTGGAGCTGCCATCCCACACTTGCCCAGTGTGAGGCAGTATAGGGGGATCCCCACATAATATGTCTGGGACAGAAAATTATGCACACAGTGGGTTATACAGAAAAATAAATATATATTATATATATACATACAAAACATTCTTTATATCTAATGAATTCTTAGCAGTTTGACAAAAGTGTTAGTTATGTTCACATAAGGATCGCTGCCCTGCACACCCAACACGCTACATTGATTTCACTTATGTTGAGCAGCTCTTCTCAGGACTGCGTAGCCATGTGCAGACAAACTGTGCATTCCAATACCCATACTACAATACTATTTAGTCTGCCAGAAAAAGATTTAGTATGTCAAATGTCACTATTCAAAAAAAATAACAGGACGTGCTACTTCATTCCAGTCGCATTTTGCAGCATACAAAGCTAGTATGCTTATCTGGGTATTCCACAATCCTCTTTGCAGCAGATATATAAATAAGAGGGTCAACGTTCAAGGTGCAATGTTATGAGGAAGTAGTATGTCACGACTGGATGTGCAACAGTATGTACTTTGTAAGGGCAGCTGCAGTATGTAATACAAGTAAAAAGAAAAAGTAATTCATTTGGAACATGTAATAGGCCAGGACAAGTGAAAACACGTGTGGGTGTGCAAGCTAGTGTCATTATTGAGTGAAACACTTTTAATGAAGTAATGTTTCCTAAAACTAGCTTCACAATATGTCACAACAGAAAATGCTCGAAATAATTTCCTACCATTTTATACTGTAAAAGAAAATGATTTGAATGGTTTCAGTCATTGTTTTAATTACCTTGACACGACAGACTTGGCGGGGTCCACTGACCGTTTTCATTACACTTCGATATATTAAGTCCTCCTTTGTTATAAAAGCCCTCTTTACAAACATAGAGCACGGTGCTGCCAGGGGTTGAATGACTGTCCCACACCTGCTCAGTGGATTCAATTATCGGAGGACTTCCACACGTGGCCTCTACAAGGAATAACATGTAACATGAACACCAAGATCCAGATTCATTTCAGTTAACTCAATTTAAGGAAAAAATAACAAACTGTATATCTGTGTGGTGGATAAGTATGCTTTCCAGTGATATTGTAATTACTCTAAAATGATCTGATAAAACAGTGACTGTACCTTGACAGAGCATAGACGGTCTCTCCCACTGTCCAGCAGACGTACAGATGGATACATTTCCCTTTCCAACATTATGATATCCAGAGTTGCACTGATAAACCGCCTCGGTGCCCATCCTTGAACTCTTATTCCACAGCATATGAGAGTGAGGGAGGGCAGGGGGAGAGCCACAGTCAACCTCTGAGGGCCAAAGCAGTGACATGCTGCATGAAACCGTAGTCACTGGAAAATCTCCAGGAACTCTTTCCGACCGATCAGTTTTATGATCCATGTTAGAGTTCTTCCAAAGCCGATACCAGCATCGGGTTTGCTACCTATACAGCCTGATGATGCTGGATCGGATGCTGAGATCGGTACTGCACATGTGCAAACTAGTACTACACACCTGTGGTTAAACATGTTTATACTGTTCCTTGACAATGCTACATTGTGAGCAACAAATCTGTATTGAAATCTGCAGAAGTAGAACTAGTTAGTAGCCTGTGTGGGTAGCAAAGTCCTGCAGAGCTAGCCGACAGCTAGCATGATTAAAAGTACTTATGGTTACATTTTTTATTATGATACATTTAATTGACACTGTTAAGAACTCCTGAAAAGCCAAACAATAAAAAAACACAAGCAGAGAGCAGAGAAAGCAACGTACAAAGTTGCAATGCGGTGACGAATGGTCATACAGAGTAATATAATGCTAGAAGCTGTGTATGTATATATATGTGTATATATATTTTATGTGTGTTTTGTTACCTTCACAGACCATGTTGGGTCCTTTCCACAGTCCATCAGCTCCACACACAGAGCTGTTGTCTCCACTCCTCCACACAAAGCCTTTATCACAGACAAACATGGCCACACTGCTGTATGTGGTGCCTGTGACTGACAGCAGCACTGTGTCCTTCACTGAGGCAGGCTGGCCGCAGTCAACCACTGAGCGGGACAAGAACAAACAAAAGTCAAGATTAGATCCAGCTGTTTGCCCACCCACACGCAGCAGGCACTGCCACTGTTACACCAGCCAGGACCAAAGTGAGGGGTACACACTAATGACATAAAGGGATGGGTTCGACTGAATTTGCAATTAACTACATGTGTGTCTTTGGAGTACGATTTGTGTGGAGCAAGACAGATCAAATACACAGTAGGAATTTAATCTCCTTTTAAAGGGTTTGAAAGTCCATCTACTGCCCTCTTGCTTGATTGTCTGGAGCCGAGTCCCAAACCCATAATACATACACTGGAAAAGTGTCAATTTAATATACTCATAACTGTAATTATGCTTATTCAAAACACATTAATGCTGTCTTACCTTTGCAGGAAGCTTTGTCTCTGCGAGGGTGGAAGGGCTCCGCTCCGTTGTGGACTTGATATCCCAGCTGGCAGCTGCAGTCAAAACTGCCCTCAAGATTCCTGCATTGAGCTCCTTCTCCACACGAGCCTGTGAGCGTGCACTCGTCTTTGTCTGCACAACACATGGTAAATGAGCATGTGACATAAAAACGATAATGAAAGGCTTGTTTTACAGGTAAAAGTCCAAACTTCATGTTGTCCTATATACCTCTCTGTATAGTTATGCCTTCAACAGTCCTGTAAAAATAAAGCCCCACGTCCAGCCTAAACTCACCCTGGCAGTGGGTTCCATCATTCGGGATGAAGACGGTCATGTTGTTAGAAGGGCTGTAGCCAGCCAGGCAGGTACAGTAGTAGCCGCCATATGTGTTGTGGCAGGTGGTGTCCTGCCCACAGATCTTACTGGCACCTATCTGACACTCATCTTTATCTGGAAGAAAAAATATTTACTGCACTTCAACATAGGAGAGAGGGAGTTGAAATCAAATGTTATTAATTCCTACGGTGCTTTTTCTACTTTGACAAGTCAAAATGTCCATAGAACGGATTGCCATGAAGTTTTTTACAGACATGAATGGTCCCCAAAAAATAAATCCTACTGACTTCAGTGATCTCCAAGAAAATTGAGGATATATTGAGAATATATGCCTAACTACAGCCTCACAGATCCACTGCAGCTGTAGACTCTTATTATTGACATTGCAAACCCCTTTTCTTATAGGAAAAGAGAAAAGAGGTTGAGACGAAAAGACTTCATTTAGCTTCACTTGATAAATAAACACAATGTTTTTTTCTTACCTTGACAGTAGGTTCTCCCATTTCCAACAAAGCCGTACTTGCAGTTACAAACTTTTCCAGAGCCGTCTGACTTTTCGTCACATGTGGCGTCAGCGTGGCAGGTGGGACACACATCCAGATTGTGGCCTTCTGCTGGAATTTCTGAGAGGATAGAAAGAACATCCATCAGTCAATATCGTTCTATTCACCCCTTCTGCAATCATCAGTGAAACATAAAGTGAAACATTAAAAATAAAATGCATAATAGATAATCACGTTCAGTGAGAATGATGCAGCAAAAAAATTGTCATCGGTGTTCTTACCTGCAATGACACAGAGCAGAAAAACCAGGATCATTGCTCTGTGTCTCTCGTCCATCCTCTCTGAGAGTCTCCCTGACGCTCTCTTCACTTCACCAGACGCTTAACCTCCCCATCTTCTTTTTATGTGTATTTTACTTCCGTTTTGTGTTCCATGATGACACCGAGCGTATTTGATAACCAGGATTGAGTGACTCTGTGAGTGGGTGAGCTGAGGTCACTCTGAGAAATAGCTCCTTTTGTCAATGGTCTTCTGGCAGCTGGTGTTTTTTTTTGGGGGCTTAATCTTTCATTCCCTGACACATTCGGTTAGACTTCACATGTGTTGATACGCTCTGTGCTCACTTTAGTGAACTGCACACTCATGCTGCGGTGGCTGATAACGGCTATATTTGGCCCGATGAACTTGTTGGATGCACTTTCAAAAAACAAAGTATCATTTTAGATGTTTTTAAAAGCACATTAACCACATTATCAGCTAGTTAAGGACCTTTAACTAGATGACTTAGAAACTACATCAATAATAAGTTAATATTAATGACATTTTATGAATTTCTTAGTACACCTTCACCCTTTGCCCTATATATTTAAAGTAACCCTTATTAAACTAACTGAATTGATCCTTTTTTAATATAATCCTCAAATGTTTACTGGTTTTTGAAGTCAATGAAACCAACATCCCTCCTCGTCCTACCACGGGGTCTGTAGTTGGTGCTGATGGGGTGTCAGTTGGCATGCTGTGGGAGGGGGAGATAAGTGTGGTGAGCTGCTATCTGTCAGCCAAGCATGGTCCTTAGTGGGGTATCTCTGTCACTCAAACCAAAAAGCTACCGCCTCACACCAGTGCCTGCTGGACTGGACTGATTAACCCCTGCCCAAAGCACACACGTTCAGTCAGCAACACTTGCAGCAGGGGATTGACCATTTATAGCCAATGGTTCGAGAGTTAGATATAATGGAAAAGACTCAAATACGCATCATCATCGTGTTTTTGTTGAAAGAATGATTCCCCCTCAATAGGAACATACATGAACATGATAATATCAATAATATAACACATAAGGAGGCAGAGCAATAGTGACCATGCTGTACACCTGCATGTATATAATTGGATGTTTTCAGTCAGCTGGTAGCTACACACCTGTGAATGAGGCAATGATCGGGAGGCATGAAAGAAACAGCTGATGCCAATCAGTTCTGCCTGAACTAAGGCTTTATTCCACAGGCCTAAAATGCATTACTTCCTCAGCAACACATGATTTATGACTTGAAAGTGTAAGCTAGCTTCGAACCAAAATCATCTGGTGAAAAACAGGTGCAGAATATACCATATTGCCTGGTGTTTAGCAATGTCCCTCAATATGTCCACAAGATAATCACATGGCAGATACAGTTCAGTCCTACTTTCACCAGTAGATGTCATTCAGATGAAATATTATAGGAATATGCCTTTTTTTTTGTATAAAAACTTTATAATAAACATCAGATGTGTTTGTTAAACTTGAAAATGATTATCTTAACCCAAATTATCCAATTCTTTCAATGTGAATCCGTGAATGCGTCTCAGCATACATATATTTCATAATTAGGCTACTTAAATAAGGAGTGTTCAAAAAAAACATTAGTGGCTGACATTTGAGACCAACACAAATATGTTTGCTGTTTTAATGTAGAATAAAGGCTTTGTAAAATTAATGCCAGAAATATTGAGTAAAACAAAAAGTCAATAAATGAAAAAATGACACAATGGTATGTCACCAAACCTATAAATCTGCTCTGCAATTCAACAGGAACACATATATACAACCAGTGTGTAGTAGTGTTTAGCCAGAGAGATCAGAACCGAGTCAGAGAACCGAGTCGTCTAGAACAGCTTCACACAAACTCCTGCAGAGTCCTGCTTGTTCATAAAACAGTGCAGAAACAGCAGCGTTTCTTTTCATGTGCCGTCTCAACTTCCTCAGGTGGAGGCGCTTCAGGAGCCGCAAATTCTTCCATACTCTCTGACAGGGAGCCACAGGAGGTAGACAGCAGCCTCCCACACACCAGGTCAGCAGCTTTTCCATCCATGACGGACAAGTCTATCACTGTTTTCTCTCTTAGCGACATGTCTCCTTCATCGTCATCATCTATCAGCACAAACTCCCTGAGGTAAACCAACCCCACCCCATGGAGGCTGTGGTTCTCTGCTGATTCCTCCAGGGTGTGAACATCCACAAAGGTCAGAGTTGAAGTCTCTGTCAGGGTCTCATGTGGGTCTGTGGAGTTGTCCTCTGGTCCTGAATATGCTTGGCTGCTGGAATCCATCATCCATGGGGAGTTCCTCTGAACACTCTGGTCTTTCATGCTGTACCTCTGGTCCTGGCTGTTAGAAATGATGTCTGGAATGGAGGACATCTTGCCTGTACCATCTCGGCTGGTGACCCGGTCTCTCCTGGTGTGACAGCCATTTTCTATAGCATGACCGTTCGCAGAATACATCTTAAAAGCCACACTCTGGTAGTCATGGTAGACCTGCACACCGCTGTTCCCTGGTGGGGAAGAGAGGGGGATGCTGGCAGCAGTGTTGCCTTTTCCTTGCTTCTTCATGTATTTTTGTTTGCTGCACTGAGACAAAAAAGAAAATTGAAAATGAATACTTGGCCTTGGAAATAGTAGTTTGAAAAAAACTTAACTCAATATCTATTTACTAGCCAGCTTTATTAATGATGCTACAGAAAGAGCTAGTAAGTAGACCGTCAGTTAATATTTATTAACAATTACATACCAACTACTTTGTCACATTTTTGCAGGTGTGAAGCAGTCAGGATAAAACTGAGTACCTCAAAGTCTGAGGCCTTGGTTCTCTGATGGAAAACAGTGGATTGCGCCCTCCGGGTGGGGAGTGAGTCACTGCCCCAAGCGAGGGAGTTCCAAGTATCTCTGGGTCTTGTTCACGAGTTATAGCAAGATGGAGTGGGAGATGGACAGGTGTGGTGCAGTATCAGCAGTAATACGGGCGTTGTATGAGTATAGGTAGTGACTGAAATGAGTTTGGGTAGTGACTGAAAGAATGAGAGAGATAGGGTGAGGAGCTCAGACATCCGGAGGGGGTTCAGAGTAGAGCCGCTGCTCCTTCGCGTCGAACAGGGCCAGCTAAAGTGTTCCTTTGATCACTAAATATATCCGATCACTATCCAATCGGGCAGGTCTCATTTAAGTGTCAAGTGTGGACATACAAATATGGACATAGCTGAGTTCCAATCTGGCGCATCTTATTGTAAAAGTCACATTGAAAATACAAGTGTAACCACAGCCAAAGGGTCTTGAGGGTCGTAAAGTGTTGGGCCATCATGAACCTCGAGAATAGCTTCAATGCTCCTCAGTGTTGTTTCCACTGGAACTCTACTGGAGAGATGAATATCATTTTTCCAAAAGATATTCCCTCATTTATACTTAATGATGATGGCGGTGGTCTTGCACGCTGCTCTAATATGTCAAATATGTGTTCAACCGGGTTGAGATCAAGTGACTATAAAGGCTGTCGCTATTTACATAATTTTCATACTCATTATTGAATGATTATTTATTGAGCTCTGTATTTTGCACTAATCTATTCATGGTTTTCCTTTAACGTTTCTCCCTTTGTATCGCTATAACAAATAACATACACTGTGCCAGACATCGCTCACCCCTAGTATACATGGTACTGTTGTGCAGTTGTAGCATTAATATTAGTCACATCTTCCACTAACACAGCAACTAGGGCAGGTAATAGCAAGTGCAATGGACTTCATGAACAACAGTAAGAGAGAACAAGCTGTCATTTAGTATTGGCCTCTCTGAATAAATAAATGAAGCTGGTACTTTTAAAAGAAGCAAAAATAACTTGAAATCCCAGAGGATCAGCTCTTTGAAGAAGGAGACGGATGAACTCCTCTAAAGTGCTCTAACCAAGGAAGGAGTGTGTTCGTGTCATCTCATCTCTCTAAAAACCACACACACCCTCCTCTTCTACACACGGAAACAAAAGAGACGAAGTGGTGAATATAGTGGCAGAATGGCAGGTGTTTTAAATGTCCGTACTGTAGAAATCGACCATCAGCCAAAGCTACAGTAGCAGATACTGTTTCTGAAAAGTTCATGTTCAAATTTGTTTTGAACTACACATTACATTACTATACATACACTATTTAAAGAACACATGTGACAAATGACATATTTACATTAAATACAAGATTAAAAGATTCTTTCAAGAGGAGTGTTTCCACTTTAAGTCTCTACATGCTGCAATCCACTCTGCACAGGAGCTTAGCTGTCTGACCCTCTTACACTTGACTGACTCGTATGCATGACAGAATCGGGACTCTATAAATGAATAATAACAGCAATGTACAAAGTTCAAGCAAGAGTCTACTCCACTCCAGCATGTGGTGGTAGCTGAGGAACAATAGATGAAAAATTGATTTGATTTAAACACACTCACTATATTACCGCTTTAGTTTGCTCTTGGTTGGTGGCTGTTTTTGTCTCAGCAGTGACTATGAGAAGGTTGACAACAGCTTTACCCGTGGCGGAGGGAATTTATACTGACGAGGAGGAATAAGACAATAATGTTGAATTAACCAAAGACCCAAGACTCGCCTTAGTTTGAATTACTTCATTGCCAACCACGAGTTGAAGTATTTAATGAAGTTCCTTTTGTAGGGAGACAGAACATCTGTGTCCCATACACTAGTAGGCTATATATCAATTACAGTGATTTAACAAGAATACAGAATCCTGCATAAAGCTTAATTTTCACAAAAATCCACTTGCATTCAAATATTTAAAAAACTCTTTTACCCTAAGCCTTCCACAGTTGAAATCTTTCCCAAGTTGCTGTAATGAAAATCACATGGTGGAAGTGGGATGAGCCAGCATGTGTCCCTCCGATCTGTAGTAAAACTGGTGAAGCTGATTTCTCCTCCGTCTGGTCGTCTATAAACAGAGACTCTACACACACGCCCTCCCCTCATCTTATAAACTACAACTGCTCACAGTGTGCAGGGAGGCAGTCACGGGACGCTCTACCCATTTAAATCACACCACTATTTATTTCCCCCCACCCCCAAGTTCAATGAATTTAACATTCATGGCTGCACATATTTTCACCTGGAAACAATCAGTATCTACATAACACAACATGAACGTTCACTTATCGGACAATTATTCTTATTAAAGAAGAAGGAATGCTAGCAGCCAGTTAGCTTAGCATAAATGCTGGAAACCGGGGAAACAGCTAGCCTGTCCAAAAGTAACAAAATCTGCCTACAAGCACCTCTAAAACGCACTAACATGATTCCTTTTTATGATTCCTTCATGAAATGTTACAGTGGTGCAGGGATGCATGGCTTCACATTCACTGACTGTGTTCCAATAAATAATACAGGAGGACAGACCTTCACACACAAGAAAGCTGCAAACTGGAATAACAGAGGGGTCAAATATTGAAAAGTCTTCCTTCCCTGTAGGGATGGTGTCTGCATTAGCCTATAGTCAACCGGTAGACATGCCATCTGACAAAGTGCTCATGTACAGTAGATCTATGAAACATACAGCATTTCATTGATTATACAACGGGTTATCCAAATTGAAGCAGAACAAAACAGAAAGAAAATCATTTATTGTGTATTGACGAAACTACAAATATTAACCGTATAAGTTAGTCAATCACCTAGAAATCAATCCCATCATGTGAGATGTGTTGCTCCCATGTTGCTGCATGTGGAAGCTGAGGTCTTGGGCAGGAGACTGATCCCCGTTTTTCTCCCAAATCTTGATTTTCACTCTGCCTGGTACCAAAAGAGGCTCCTTAAATTCGGCAGTGACGTTGATGGGAGCAGTGATAACTCCAACCCCTGATGACACAACAGAGCAATGAGAAGATGTGACCAGTATGGCTCGAATCCTTTTCACAGCAGACATGTTGACTCTCAGTAGCAAGAAAAGGAAAGAACAGAGAAACAAGAAAATGTCTGGTTTCCTTTTTAAAAAAAAAATTTAACAGCAAAAATAAAAGCTTTCATGAATTGGTTCCAGGTTAAATTACTACAGTGTTTCATCAACCTAACCTATCAGTCAGTTTTGTCTTCTCATAAAATCTTTTACCTTTGTGCTTTTCTATTTCAGCCAGGCAGACAGACAGCATCCAGAGACTTGGTGCGGTCTGCGATCTGGAGCCAAAGAGCCTGGCCGATAGAGAGAGGAGCCGATAGGGTGAGTAGTCAGAGAAGTACCAAACACACTGCAGTCCGGTAGTCCTGGGAACTCTGACCTCTATCTGCTTCACATTTTCTGGCGCAGGTTCATCTGGTTGGCCTGTCAAGAGACAAATGATCAGAAACAGAAAGAGATAGACTTTGCTTCTGCCACTAAAAACACGACTACAATAATTGGTGTTTGTTGCGTGAAAATGAAAAAGCTGAGATCTAAGCAGAAATCACCAGATTATTGCTCACATTCGTGTGCATTCTTGGGTAAGCATCTGCTGGCTTTGTGGAGCCCGTTTTTGGACAGCAGTGTCAGGACGCATTCCCACACTGGGCATCCGGTACGAGAAGTGGCAGACAGACCGATGTCGACCTCCACCCCTGCATCAATTTGCCGGTACTCCTGAACTCTGACCTGCAGCATGAACGGACCCTTCTTCAGTTCATCAACTGGCTGGAGGGTTTTCAAACTCTGACGCACACGAAACAGACCTGCAAAAGAAATTCACCATTTTATTAGAAGCATTCATTAAATCGTGGAAATTAGGGTAGTGGGAATTATCCAAATGTATTCAACATGTGTGTTCTAGTGTATTAGACAGTTTACAAAAAGATCAGCTTTAATCATCTGTTTAAAGAGACCTGCTGAATGTGTGTTATGTACCTGCTGGGCTGAGTCTGAAGTTTTCATCAGTTAGCGCCATAAGCAGCAGTCTGCGGCAGAGGATCTCTGGGAAGCACACTGGGATGTCTCTATATTCTGTGTCTGGATAATCCCAACCATAACCTGCAGCATCGCAGAAGCTCCTCAACAAGGGAGTCTCCAGCCTTTTAAAGACAAATACGATGACTCAAAATGTGAATGACCAGCAGTCTACTCTCAGACAGTTTAGTCCCGTTAAAACTTCAGCGGAAGTGGACCGTGCTTACCTGCAGTTGAGGACCGTGTAAACAACTTCACGCTTCCTTGTAGTTGCTGTGTGCAAGTAGCCTGTCCTCCGAATCAGAGCTTTGGACACACATTTGATGTAAAGGTACACAAAACTTGGGAGTCTCTCGTTCAGTACATTTGTTTTCAACAACTTATAAGAGCAGTAAATGTGAACATAAACTAAATACACACAAGATACAGAGAGCGAGGCAACAATGGAACTCTGCGCATTACCCATTATTACTTAAATTAATAATTACAATACAACGCCGTGGGTTTAATAAATGCATTAGCACACATCGCTACATTTTAATTCACTAATGTATTTAATTTAATTGTAAATCGGTCTGGACTAAAGAAGTAAACACAAACACGAGCGGACATCAATGTCCACGACACTGTCAAAAGTACGGAGCGCGAGCTGGGACAAACACAACAGATTCGACTATTTCAGGAAATGAGAGACGTAAACACACTTAGTGAGAGTTTTAAAAACATATTTTCTTTGCCAGCATTTCAACAATCAGAGCACGTATACAAAAATTAATTTACATGTTTTCAGCGTATACATTGAAAACATTATACAGTCAGCTTCCACGTGAAAGTTATTTTATTTTTTTATATATATTGATAGTTAAATCATAGACACATTAAGTGTTTAATATTAAGCATTTTATTGTGCTATTCAAAAGAAGGATGTTAACCATTCTAAATAGCTGCATGTATTTATTTTGAATTACTGTGCTGTACAAAACAGGCCTTGATAAATATCCCATGTATTGATGTGAAATATTAAATTATAATATCCCCATTCAGGCTGACAGGAGACATGTTGTGAGTCAAAGTGATCCAATGTTTCTGCAGAAGGTTTCCTGAGGTGATGGAGATGTTCTCCCGACAGCAGACTGGTTTGTCTCCTCTTCCTCCTCATCCAAACAGAAGCAGCAGCACTATGCAGACTGCATTCACTGCAATCAACGGCACTGTGGAGCAAAATAAAGACAATAGATGACACGATGAGAGCCAAGAGGAGTCCCACTGGGCTCCTGTGTTACTCACCGTTACACAAACTGTGTGTGTAACACCACACACGGTGCTAGAGAGACACTCACCTCTCATCACTGTCCTCACAGAGCGGACCAGGTTCATTAGCTGCACTTTGACGCCTGGTTCATCACCAAAGCCTCCGACACTTTGATCTACTCCCCAGCCAACTAGAGATGGTTAAAACACACAGAGGGATAGACATGCAGCTTTGTTATTAACACAAAACATTCTTTATCAATTATTAGAGGTTGTACCTCTAAATAACACAATCCTTCCCCTATAAATCCTAATTGTTTAATGTTTTAACAACTGTTTTAGTTAGCTGTTAATTAAGTTACTAACTAGCTAGCTAGCATTAGCTACCTTAATTTATATTTCACCCACACACACTTTAAACTACATCCACTTACTTTTACTAAGAAATCTTTCTTCGTGCAATACAGCGACAGCATTGACGCACAGGATTGCTGCTTGAATGAGAGAGTACACAGTAAAAGCCATGTTGTCTTCACAGCAAAGCTAGCTAGTGGTGGGCTAACAGACAGTATTTACCTCTGACGTAGCCTACGGTGGCTGAGGAAGGTCAAACCGAATGACAGCGTGCGCTTGTCAGACAGATAATAGACACACAAGTCTACTCATGTAGAGTAAAAGTACTTAAAAAATATGACTACGTACAGTAAATCCAGTTTACAATAAATATAATGTACTTTAAATGAATCAGTAGTGGGATGTACACCCTTTACTACAGTAGTAATAACACAATGTGAAAGTATTCTACATCCTGCATTCAAAATGTATGAAAGCACAGTTCCCATTGTCTAAGTTAGCATTACCTGAAATAAATATGATTCTTGTGTCTGTTCTTACGTACTGTTAAGTGGTTCTATTTGTAAGAAAAGAAAGATTCTTTGTATGTAAAATCAACAAACTAACTGGTTGTCAGATATATGTATTGGGAGTAAATAATGTTGCCTCTGAAGTCGAGCAGAATTAAGTAAAAATACAATTTAGAAATAGAATCTCAAATGTGTACTTAAGTACAGCCCTGGAGTAAATTCAGTTAATTTCCTTCATTGTTAAAAAGTGTAGATATTGTCAGCTACCGTTGATATCTGTACAACTCTTTAAACATACCGTAAACCACCCTGCTTAGAGCAGCTGTTACTGCAGACTAAACCCATGTTACCAGTCTTCAATTGTGTTTTCAGTGACAAATATCCTTAATACATTCAAGACACGCACACAACATAAAGAATCATGAGAATAAAAATCTTTATTAGTGTTTTGAAGTATGAAGTCTGCATAATATGCCACACGCCTGAGAAGCTTATGGTCAGAAAAAAAACGAAAAAAAAACAAAAACGAAAAAAAACTGTTCTATCAATACCGCCCTCTACTGGTAAAACAACTGCGACATCTACTGTACTGACTGCTTTGCAAAAAGATTACTGTTAAATACACACATACTGTACTACTGTTATGTATATGTACGTCTGGTCCACGTCAGTTTCTGTAATGTATTTTTTCACATTCATATGTTGTAGGCCAAAGATAAAAACAATGTAACACTGGACCCTAACACATGGTTCAGTTCCCCAAATCCAAACGTCACTAGGTGCACTTAAAGTACAATCACTAGTGCCATAAGGTAAACACATTTACATCAAAAAGAAGGGAGGGGAGGAAACATGTTAAACTCGCAACAGCCACGTAATGACAATAATGGCAGAGTTTAATAAGCTAATAAGTCTTGTTGTACATACTGTATTTTATAGACAGAACAAATACAATACACACATTAACACAGAATGTCCTCGTGTGCAGGCACATTCACTCTTCTTTTCTCATGGAAGAAAATCGCTCTCTCTCCACCCAGGTTTCTGTAACATTTTAAAAGCCAATTGTATCTGGTTACCCTTAACCCGCTTGACAAAGCACCAAAAGGCTACAAGAGGTCACGTGTGTTGTTCAAAAAAAGTGAAGAGATGACTGACTGAATGGCCATTACGAAGTTTTACATGCCTCTGGAATCATTAAAACCACTACAGGGAAGTAGATTTGGGGTTTCAGTTAAATCTGTGGGTTTGTGTACTTTAAATGCACCAGATTTCTTTGGAAAAACAAAAGGATAGAAACGGGCTACACATCATGTGGGGCAGTGAGTTTTTTTAAAGTTTTTTTTTTTACCAAGACAAAGAGCTGCAATTGTAAATAAATTCAAACTAAACCTTTTGGGTAAAATAAAGGAATGCTCCATGCCCTCCATGTCACTTTAGAAACAGCTGTGGTCTTGAAAATATCACTTTAATAAAAAGTGAACGACAGAAAATTTTAAGTATATTTATATATAAAAATACATGAGAATACAAAAAAGTAGCAAAACAATGGGGATATAGGCTAAAAACAGAATGAATTCATTGATACCTTCAATTTCTCCTGGTGAGAAGTTTAATGCTTCACCTTGGAGGGCCCCAGGACTCCCAGTGTCGAGTCAAAAAGAGAAAAACAAAAGAAGCTTTTGACAACAGCTGATGTTCTCTGGTCCCTGCCCAGTGCACCTTGCAAAGCCTGGCTAACATCTCATTAGCTTCCACACCAGGCTGTTCAGTAGGGATGTAAATCAACTAAACCAAGGACATGTAGAGTGCCATATAATGACAAAGAAATAAACTACATCCAGATCAAGTTTGCAGTTCGTTTGGGGTTTTTGGAATTACTTACTAACATTCCTATTTGTCCATTAAGAAGTGCGTCTTATAACGACACACGTCGAGAGTTACAAAAAAAGGGCCATTCTTCCGAAGTCAATTCAAATTTCATAAACACATTGTGGCGTTTCCTTCAGAGGAAAGCGGCCGCCAAGGCCATCAGTTCTTCACCGAGCCACCTCCCCCCTGACAAAAGATGGGGCCAAGTTTCCCAGAGAAAAGTAAACTTAGGTTCAGAACAATGGTTGGGGTGGGCTGGAACAAAATTCATTTAGCATTCAAGCTTGTGTTACTCATAAAAGCAATCTTCAATACTGAGAAAATATTCACAGATATTTTTGGTATTTCCCCTACTTCCTGGACTAAAAACCAATATACATTTTATTTGTACCACAAATAGATCTAATATCAAGGATTTGAGGAAAAGCAATTTAACAAGGTGCATGACATAGATGGGTAACAAAGTGCCAATTCTTTTTTTACTGAAAAGTCTGTATGTGTGTGTGAGTGCAACAGTGTAGGTGCATTTGTTTGTGTGTGTGTGTGTGTGTGAGGGATGTGGAACTGGGCCACAAATACTATGAATGTTACAGAAAATTCATTCTGTGGGGTTTCCATTTTTTTTTTTTTTTTCATGAAAGGACTCACAAGTTTGGAATTTAATGATCATGTAATGGGGCTGCGTTTTTTTGGGGGCGTTTCTTTAGCTGTTTAGGACATACTGGAGCAGCGTGCAGAAGGGGAACCCATCTGGGTCAGAACCTTGTCCAGCCACTGCAGGGGACCGTTCAAATGCAGCTCAATCCAGCAAGGAGTGCTTGTGACAGTCTGCCGCCTGGAAACCAAAAACGTACATTTCAATGTCTGACGTCTGTGCTGACACAGCCTCGTCACTCCTTACAACACGAGACATTTGATGCTTCATGCTAATAATGACACCAAACTTGACTTAAGTCTTCTGTCCAAGACCATAACGTGTAACTCTTGTGTTTAGGTTGAGTTCGTACAACATTCGTCAGAATCAATCCCTCATGTAAAAGTTTCAGATAAATTTTCCATGTCGCGATATGCTACGACAGATAAACAATTATACACCGATTAAAAACAGCCAAATTCACTAAAGCGGTGGCAGTGCTCACCTGTACTCGGCTCCCCAGCCTTTGACAAAGCTCATGCGGATGGTGCACATCCTGGTGAGCTGGTAAACCGCCTCAAAGCCCTGGTTGACCGACTGAGCCAGCAGGGCCGCAAATTCCTGGTTGTTGAAGATTTTTAGATTACAACCTAAAAAAGGAACAAAGCGGCAAACAGACCAGCTGTTAATGTGGGTTTACAGCCAACATTTTGGCCTTTGGTTGGCAGTGATCATTGTGTGTCTGTGGCTAATTATTCCCCAGAGTTTCTGTGGTGTGTTGGGCATCATTGGCTCTGGTTGGCCTTGACCGGAGGCATTTGGCAGCACCAGAACCAGAAACAGCTCCACACATATATTCATGACCACAAGCTAGCCAGTCTATACTTTTTTTTGTTCTGTGGGTACCTCATTGTCAATTTCAGCACATTTCCCAAATTGCTACACAAGTGACATCTTCAGCACCTTACCTGGGGGAATTTTACACACTGTTGCTGGATGCCAGCCATACCGCTGGTTGCAGTTTGGACTCTGGACAAAGATGGCGCTATCACTCAGGCACTCAGCAAATACCTCCCCTCCAATGTAGTAGAGTCTAACTCCTCTTCCTGTGAACGCAGACAGAGAGACGCTAGAACACAAGATCTGACTTGATCAGTGGCACATTTTGAAAAGCTAGAACAAACTGTAAAGCGGCTAACAGATGATTGGTTACCCGATGCCGTGCCATACCTATGTGCCTCCGGGTCATCTCCACAGTGGCATTCCTGTTGACATTAGACAGCAGACCCAGGCAGAAGCGCTCAGAGTTTGATGGATCTGTGAATCCGTCCACTGTCAGCGAGGGCTGAGAGGCATGAAACGTCTCCCCCACGCGCTGGTTCAGCTCGTAATAGGCTATAGAGCACCAGAAGGCTGGCTCAGAGTAGGTCACCGGCTGCAGGTCTGTGGTAGACGATCGAGTCAGTTAAGTTTATCTCAATCATCTCTTTTTGATACAACACTGTTCATACGTGGAGGAAAATGTTTGTGTATATAATCCAACTAGACCCTGTGACGTATTACTACACGGTATGCTTGCATGTTCTGTATTGTTTGCATCTTACCCATGCTGTGATTGACAGGAGACAGAGTGCTGGGGGAGAGCTCTGCTGGAGAGCCTGACAGAAACAAGACAACAGGAAGTCATTGATATGGATGGGTTCACATTAGACCGTAACATGGGAACCAGGTGGGTCGGATCAAAGGACTCTGATGAAAGTGGTGGCTGCCATAATGATACTGTGAACCTGCTCAATTTGCATGAGAGTGATGCAGAGATGCTGTTTACTGTTACAGAAACATCCCACAGCATGCTTTGTTGAGATCATACAATTTAAACTACAAATAAATGGATGTACAAAACAATAAGTAGCCTGCTGCTGCTGTTATGGTTATCATTAACAGCATACTCTGAGGTAGTCAGGTCAAAATCAATATCTGTAGTTAAGAAATGCCAAATCTCTAGAAGAGGATCTAGTCTATGAAACATGATACAGGTCTGTTGAAGCAAAGGAGGGAGTTGAGGATAAAGTCTTTCTTCTGAGTATTGTCAGCCGTTTTGTTTATCACGTAAGCATCTTTAGCAGATGTTTTCCATGAAAACATACATTTGACTTTGACCTTTCTGGTGAGGTGAGGCAGACTCACGAGGAAAGGAGAAGGAGTCGCTAGTCTAGGGTACCTGTGTCCATACTTTGATTCATCTGTTGATCGCTGGCCTCTCCATCCTCACTGATGTAGCCCGGTGGAGGCGTTTCTGTTGAAATAACGGACAGAAGGAGCTGTGGCGTTATCATATTTTAATATGGCTGTTTAACTTACTGAAATAATAAAAACATAATGTTAGCAATATTGTTTTGCTGACGTGATGTCATTAGTAGAAGAAGAAGAAATGTACGACAAGATTCTATTTGATTAATACAATACCAAATACGAACTAGATGCCATGTAATACACTGCACCCATTAACCTACAATAAGAGTTTATTCATTTTCAGATTTCATTTTGTACATTATGTAACCCTTCAGTACATTAGTCAGATAGAGTCCCTCCTCTCCGGTGCAGAGATGATTAACTCACCTGGTATATAGTTGTTTGGCGGTTCGATTCCTGCAGGGAAGTTTGTGTTCTCAGGTATGGAATGAGTGTAGTCGTCCAGAGGTGGCAGCTCTGGCAGGATTTCTGAGTGTCTTGGCACAAGAACAGGAGGCAGCACTACAGTGTTGGGCAAAAGTGTCAGAAGAGATGAGTTAGACACTTATCAGCTATATGCTTTTCAAAAATAATTGTCAGTTGGTTTTGGACTAAATACATCAAAAGAATCAAGTACTTTGAAGTTTCATTGTTGTGGGGAATTTAATTTTAATATTGGCCATCCCTGAAACTCTTAAAATGACTCGTTTGTGTTTTAGGGGGAACACTTCTTTGCTTTCTTGCTTAGAGTTAGATGCAAAGATTAACATTTGTTTAATACTGTATAAGGCTACAGTCCACAAATTGACTGTTCTTCCCTACATATTATACAAACTAGATACAATGCATTTACTGGTAGACTTGAACAGAGACAGGCTAGCTGTTTCCAGTCTTTATGCTAAGCTACCTGGCAGCTGGCTGTAGCTTCACATTTAGCATACAGACAAGAGAATGCTATTGATCTTCTCATTGAACTCTTTGGAAGAAATTGTATGATTGTATTCCTCAAAATGTCAAATTACTCCTCATACAACCAGACCAACACTTTGGCTACTAAGAAGTTATTCTGCATAGACGATGACCGATTCAGTTTAGCTATACAAGTCTCAGTGGGAGCAAACAATACTGCAACAATAATGCAATAGACACAGCAATACGAAGAAAGGTGCATGTTTTAGGTAACAAATGTCCACTGAACCAAGTCGACTCACCTGGGGTCTCCACCCTCTGGTAGTGGTAGGGGTTGATGCAGACCTCATCCTTCTTTAGATGGAAGGCGTACTCACAGGCCTCGATGGCACGCAGCTCGTGGTGGCTGTGAAGGTCCGGCCATCGCCACAAGCGACAGTAGATAACATGGGGAAGCCCCTTCCTGTGGGAGACCTGCAGGCGGCCATCCAGGGATCTAAGTTGAACAGCAAACAGGAAATGGAGGTGAGATGGGGGGGGGGGGGGGGGAAAGAGGGGGGCGACACATAATATGGCAAGGTAGGGGAGGGAAATGGAGATGGATTGGATTGAGTGGAGACGAGAAACAAAAGATGTTCTCAATGTCCGTCACCTCAAACATTGTAATGACAACTCTCCCACAACAAAGTTGTACGCAACACCATACAATAGTTGATGATAGTCACCTGGTTTGGTCAGGGTAGCTGTATAGGCCTGATGTATCCCATTGTTCTATCGTATTTGGTGTACTCAGTCCCCATATTTCAGAGCAATTGCTGTGCACAGAGAAAACAACAAAACAAAAAACAAATGATAAACATGGGACATGGCTCATTCAGAAATATCAGTATGGGTAATGTAAACATTAAAAGGCCTCTTGGCCTCAAGAGTCTCATGGCAAAAATAAAGACATCAAATTCATTTTCAGCAGTGGAAATGAAAGATGGGAATTTCAAATAAGAGAAGCCTTTTTTTGAGAGAATTAAGGAAAAACAACGACATGGAATCTGCTAACACACAATGAGTGAGACAAAGAGCATTCTTCAACTGCGGCATTGCATCAAACGCTTAAAATGACTGAAAACCTTTTCACTCCAGTCGTTTGTGTCAGAGCTCATCTGGAGACATTCAAACGAACACTAAGACACACAATAGCACAAAAGAGGGGGAAAAGGGAGGAGGCAACCTTGGAAGGAAAAAAAAAAATCAATTTTCAGACCTTCTCAAAACATTCACAAGAAAATGAACAAAAACTTAGAATAAAAACTTGGCATGAGGACAAATGGAGAGTATTTGCTTCTGAATAATAAATAATTCTGCATATGAAATGCTACAAATGTACAATATTTACTAGACTTAATTACTTTGGTGGGATCTCAACCAACATTCAAAATTGCAATTGTCTGATTCATGACAGGGCAAGAAACCAACTTTTGTCTACCAGCCAATTCAACTGCAGAAAACTAAATGCTTGGAGTAGAATCAGTCTAAATCGTGAATGGATAATGTCAAAGTGACAAGCAGGGTAGACAAAATCCTCAATCACAATCAAAATGTACCAACAACAGTATGGCTGGTGGCAAAGCCTCAATCTGGCATTATTTTGTGCTTGTAACCCTCTCTTGTGTAGCTGTCCTCTCTACTAGTCCAGCCCTCCACGAGAAATAATTTCATTCAGATCGAGCCAGCCACTGTATCTCTACAAACATAATAGTGCGGCCTAGAACAATTCTCAGGCGATAACAACCAGGCCGCTATCTATAGACATACAAACATCTGACACGGTACTTGACGGCACATCAGTGCGGAATGAATCTGTTAACGTGGCGTTCCCACTGAGTCTGGGCCATCAAGGCCGGCTGGCTGATAAAGAGAACAACCTCTCTCACCCTTTAAATGTCTCTCTCCCCATGAGCATAATACAAACAATCTGACTGTATGTACAGTAGTAAATAAACAGGGATTTGATGTATTATCAGCTCATCTTTAAAGAGCAATTCATGTTCCACTATTTTGCATCCCAAAACAAACTGTTTAACATTGCAATAAGCTTTACATGTTTGGTAATAATCACAGGAAATTATGAAAACAGCATCAAGACAAGAGAAGTGCAAGATCGGTGTCTGCCACCAGCCCAAGATTGCATGGTTTTATATTACGCAGAGGTCTCAAACTAAGTACACTTGCAGAGACGTGTAACATCAGCATTCCTGATTCTAGTTTGAAGAGCAAGTGTTGGGCAGTGTACCTGGGGATGGTGACACACTTGGTGTTGCAGTTCTGTGTGGTGATAGCTTTCTCCAGCTCATCTAGCTGGCCTGTCTTCTTTAGCTTCTTCACTAAGCTCTTCACAGCCTTCTCGCACCACTTCTCCTCTTGCCCATTATGTTCTCCACCGCCGGCTCCACCTGGGCCACTTGTCGACTTCTTCCAGCCCAACAGCCTCTTCACCACGGGTGGGGTGAATGGCAAGATGGAGGACATCTTAGCCGGACAAGCCGCGAGTCTCCAGAGGACTCAACACAAGCTCTCCCCCCCCCCCCACACACACACACACACACACACACACACACACACACACACAGAGGGGACCTGGAGCTACAGTTTGGGCCCTTGCTCTGATGTGGCCCCTCTAGTGACCAATGAGTCACAGGGTGGACGCCAGTGCTAGCAGGGTTTATTCCAAAGAGAGGGACAACCTTGGGAGAAAGTCACACACAAAGTACATCATTACAAACAGAATAAAGTACAGAAAAACAACAACATGCAGCCTCATCAAAACAGTATTAAGCATGCAACTTAACTTATTACTCAATGAAACTTCGAATATTAAATTAAATGGTAAGATCGTTTTGTCAACAGCATCGCAAACATTACACGACTGCCTCTTGTGTGAAGTTAAGAATTTGGTGAGTTGAACAAGCAGAGCTGCTCCTTTGACGTTAGCTTGTCACAAACATTGCTCGACATCCAAGCTAGTTAGCTTAGCATGCAAACTTATAAAGTTAACACACGGCGTGTGACTCCGTGCCTGGAGGCAATCACGACTAGCGACTAACGTTGAAGAACACGTTGGATAACACAGTGAACACCATCAATTGAACATGAACAAGGAGAGTGTTTTGTGACAGGCCCCCACAGTGCTAACACCAACTGGCTTTGGGAAGGCCGGCTGCTAGCTCTCTGGAGGGAGGGAGGGAGGGGGGGGGGGGGGGGGGCTGCTTGACTCAAATCACAACAATAACTTCACCAGCGTTAGCTTGCAGAGTGTTAAATAGCAAAAGGCTTAATGGTCTCATAGTTAGCTAAAATCACAAAGCTAAAACCTACAGTTGACGTACCTAAGCAGACCGGAGGCAGTTTAAGGAGATGTCCTCCTCTAGCTAGGTCGGCTAACGTTAGCTAGCTTAACTGAGCTAGCTGCCAGCTTGTTATCAAAAATCCTTTTGTTGTGATCCACAAAAAATCCTCCTATGCGCAACAGTCAAGTCGCGCTACTTTGCTACCTAACGTCGGGTTGTCCCGGCTATCATTGAT